>NC_139229.1:149493363-150055912 GCF_977018435.1 Lepisma saccharinum | reverse complement strand
CTTTTGTTCCCTTCAGCCGACGAGTTCACAGCTTCATTCCCCGGAATCTCTCCTTCGGGAATCAGGGATCGCTCCGCAGAAAAGCTGGGATAATTTGAGAACTTTTCCGATAAGTGTCGCTCGCGCCAGTCGTCTTGGATGCCTGTTCCTCTGTAAATACTGGAAGGTGACGGCGAGTTCTCTACTTTCCAGGCCATCAAAATCTGACGATGGCCGAAATATTGTACGTGAACCGACTGCGCTTTTGTTTACAACCACATGCTCCCAAAAGATTTTTATGGAGTCATCATTTTCATATTCTTTTTACTTGCTTTTTCTCTCGCTCCATACCTACTTTTATGGTAGTGACCTCTCGGAGCTTCCATCTTTCTTCGCTTTTCTTTCCGTTATTTCGTTTCTGTGGTTAACACGACGAGGAAGAATCGAATTCTAACTTGATGGTGAAGAAGCAGCAGGTAGAGGCAATTTCAAAACCTTGGAGATGTATTGATCAGCGGCGATTTGTGTGACGTCACATATTCATCATGTAGTTCACAAAATAAAAGCACCAAACCAAATCTGCTTTAACCTACCCACCGATAGGGATATACACAAGTGGTGGTATGACACCACTAATTATACGGTATTTCCTTTTTCAGAAAGAGAGAGGGACTACTGTGTACGTGGAAGTGTTCGGAAATTTAATTTTAAAGAGTAACTCAAGTTACTCGTTTTAAAACGTAACTCAAGTTACTAGTTTTAAAACGTAACTCAAGTTACTAGTTTTAAAACGTAAGTCGTTTTAAAACGTAACTCGGTTACTTGTTTTAAAAAAGTAACTCTATTACTCGTCTTAAAAAGTAACTCTGTTACTTGTTTTTAAAAGTAACTCTGTTACTCGTTTTTAAAAGTAACTCTGTTACTCGTTTTTAAAAGTAACTCTGTTACTCGTTTTAAAAAGTAACTCTGTTACTCGTTTTTAAAAGTAACTTTCAAAACTTTTCTTAAACCACTTTGTAATAACAATTCTTTAAAAAAATCATTACGTAGTCTCTGCTTCAAAATTATTTCCTGGTAATCTTTTTCCTTTCAAAAATATTCCTATGATTTTTGTTGTTGTAGGAATATTGCTTCATGTAAGGAATTTTTATGCAGGTAAAAAGATCGTAATTAATGATGTACTAAATAATAGTTTTATAAATGCATTTACAAAGTAACTTTATAAAGGTAATACCAGATGGTTATAATTAAACTGACGGTGTTCAGAGTGGTACAGCACGGGCTATAATGAGCGTAGGAGTGTGAAACTTCGTAGATATGCTAATGAAGCAATGCGCCCGCGAATTATGAAAAAAAAAATGTTCCAATTCTCGCCACCAGGTTAAAATATGGCGCTGTAAGCAGTCAGAACGTGGAAATTTCCGTAACTCTGACGTCAGTATGTTATTCCGACGTCGGTGACATTGCCTAACCGTTGTGTGAGCTCCCTGATTGTTGTTGGTGACGCTTGTTGATGATTCCTTTTGTGATGTGAATGTTCGTTGACAATTATAAAGGTTGAATTTGTTCGTGTAAAACACAATGGCTATTGCGAAGAGAGACCGAACCGTGCACTGCTAGTGAACTTGTTTTACAAGAACAGGAGCAATAGCAACGCTGCATTGCGGGAATATCGCCGACAGAAAGGGCTGAGAAGAGGGCCCATGTCAATTAATCTAAAGAACATGCTGAAGAGATTCGAGGAAACAGGTGAATTGGGTGTCGCACCAGGGAGAGGAAGGCGGCCCATCCCCATGGAAATTGTGGACAAAGTTACTGTAGCTATACCTGACCGTGCAGCATATGCCTCAACTTCTGCAACCAGTGCTCGAGCTGTGGCACGTGAATTGTCTCTTCCCTGGTCAACAGTTCGCAAGGTTTTGTGGTACATTTACACTGGTATCCTTACAAGATTCATACTGTGCACTAATTGAAACCCCAAGATATTCCACAACGCCGTTAGTTTGCCCATTGGTTTTTGGCACGCATGGAAGTGGATGACATTTGGCCGGGGAATATTGTACTGACGAGGCGCATTTTACTCTGGACGGTGCAGTGAATAGACAGAACTGTCGCATATGAGGTTCCACTCATCCACATGTTGTGCAGGAATACCACTGCACTCAGTTTACGTGACTGTTTGGTGTGAGTTTACTAGCTCCTTCATTCTTTGTCAGTTTTTCTTTGAGGGGATGACACCTCAAGGACCTGTTAGGTGTGCAGTGATATCTGCACCAGCTTTGCAAAAACGGAACTGTGACCACACACCATTTTGATGCAAGATGCTCGCCAAGTGAAAGATTTTCTGCGAGAAACCTTCACTAATGACCGCATCATCTCTAGGCATTTCCCAGATGCGTGGCCTTCCAGATCCCCCGACCTAAATCCATGACTTCTGGTTGCCGGGATATTTAAAAGTTTGTGCCTATCAGGGACATATCCGGTCTCTGCCTGATCTGAAGGCTAGCATACAACAACATGTCACTCAGATTTCACCAGACATGCTGCGAGCAACTGTTGACCATGCCGTGTTACGGATGCAGCATGTTGCTGAGTTGGGAGGCCATATTGGAACAGTTCTTGTAACCATAGTTCCTAATAAACGTGCCAGAGTCACTGTCATCATGTGACTGATCATTCCTACTTTTTTCCTGTACCCATACCACGTTCTGACTGCTTACAGCGCCATATTTTAACCTGGTGGCGAGAATTGGAACTTTTTCCTTTGCACAATTCTCGAGCGCATTGCTTCATTAGCATATCTACGAAGTTTCAGACTCCTACGCTTATTACAGCCCGTGCTGTATCACTCTGAATACGTCAGTTTAATTACAAGTATAACCACCTAACGCGCATTTAATCTCTTTGGAGGTACGACTCAACATATTCTCGATCCCGGTCATAGTAGAAGTGATATGATCAGAATCATTCATCAGGCTCTTTTATTCTATTTAGCGTATTGCCCCAGAGGTATCCATTAATGGCTGCCGTGTGAACCCCCAAAAAGTCTAATCTAAAAATCTTTCATCTCAAGAAACGGACCAAGATCCCACAATCCTATAGGTTTTTTTCTACTCTTACGGCGGCCGATCCTAGTTCTGGAAAGGGAAGTGGGGAGCTGGGATTACCCCACAGACTAGCCAGACAACAGCGTTGGCGTCGAGAGTTACAACGCGGCAGGAATAAGTACTACGTGTACCTCGTTCTACTGGCTGCTACGTTTCTTATCGTGCTGGATTGGTCGCTTGCCCGCTCCTCATTTTCCTTGCCAGCACTAGGATCGGCCGCCATAACAGTAGAAAGGACCTTTAACAGTTTTTGTGATACGTTACATGTTCTCATCTCAATCACCAACTGACAGGTGCCCCAAAAGTAAATTTCATTTATGTTTGAAGCATGTAATTGCTTATACCTATTTAGTAACTTAATTACATGAACGTAGGTGACATTCAAAAGAATATTGAGATCTGATAAAATAATATATATAGTTAACTGTCTTGCCTTTTGGTGGGAGAGGTTCAGGGTTCGATCACCGGAGGGAGGTACAAAATTTCAGTGCTGACCCAGAATCGTGACAATTGGGGTTCTCGAAGGCAAACTCAGTGGACTCTGGTCTCGAAATCAAAATAACATCAGCGATGGAACTCTTTACGTGCTGACCACGCGTTACTCAATGAATAAAACTCTTGGCAGACATTGACCTTTCAAGAACTGTTGCACCCGGAGATACTTTTTTGTAAACTTTGCTGAAATGTTGTGCTTGCCCTCGTATTGAAACTACTTGCATAAGCCCCCTAACCCCGAAGTTAAGCTACAGTCGCCACATAAGGTCTTGTAAAGATTTCGTGAGACATCTTGTTCCCAAGAGCAGTGAAATATTACAGCCACTGACGTCACGACCGAACTGGAAAACATCCCGTCTACATTACGCAAGTTAACGTATCGTTTATATTTGAACGACAGTTAATATTTAACTTACGAAGGCTCCATGTTAAACAGAGTTATTCAGACACAGACGGAGGGTTGAACCCAGAGGTCTCCGTCAATAGGAAGTCATAAGAAAGTTTCACGTGGAGACGTTCTCTACGCATTTCACAGTTCCTGAGTAACTTAAACAGACGGATCTTTGGCAAACTTTGAGTAGCATTCTTCAGAGGAAGAGAGAGAGAGGTTCTAATAGCAGCTCTCTTTTTGATAATGAGATGTTCTTGAGATTAAGCATCCTAAGCGGAGAAGCCTTCATTTTGAAACCAAATGTCTCGGGTAATTACGGAGCCACTTTCCATTGAAGTTTCGTTCCGAGTTGCTGAAGTTTCCATGTCCCCGGGACTCCAAGTGAGTGTTAAATTATAACGACTGTCATTTCCTGGAGCATCCAGGTAGCTGGAGCGATATCTGGGAGGAAATCAAGCATTACCGAGACATCTTGCGAACTTTACGAGAGCTCGAAACGCCGTCGAGTTTTCTGCCAGATAAGGGAATTTGTCCTTCAATAAGAGGGGGGGAAGATGTGCTCAATGTCTCTCTCCCATATTTCTCGTTCTCCTCCTCTCTTTGTCGTTAGTTCTCGCGCTCTCTCTACCCTCCTTTCCTATCACTCCGTCTGTCTGACTCTCTCCTTCTGCCACTCTCTCCCCACCTCCTCTCTTCTGTCTCCCCGATGGCGTAGTGGTAACGTCGTCTCGTAATCAAGGAGTACCTGTTTGGAAGCACATAGTGATTCGGAACCTACTTTAACCTGTAAAGGTTAGCCCATCTGTTCATAAAGTGGACTTAAAAACTGAATAGAAAACGTAAAAATGGCCAAAACGTGGACAATCATGTGTAAACGGTATACATATTCGTGTTCTACCTGGAGGATATGTTTAAAACATCACCCACGGATTAAATACAAGCAGGGAGGTCTTAATTATTAAGCTAACAGTTATCATACAATGGTAAATCAGTTTACCACAATGGTACCGGTGTAATTATTCTAACAGGCCACAAACAAACAACCTAAAATTCTAGGAAATATATAAATTCTTTCCTTACGTTTTTCTCTTCATCCATTTAATCATTTAAATCATGGCAATTAACCTAGTAAAGTAGAAAAGTCGCAGAAAGAAATGAAAACAAAATTTCCTATGGTTTATTCATAGTAGATATAGCTCACGTTTTCAAATAGATGGAGAATCTGTGTCCAGAAATTTCAATTGACTTTTACTTAGCACAAAATTGAAAGGTGATTATGTATTTTTTACAACTAAAAGCAAATATAAAGTTTAAATTAAAACGTAACTGAGAAATAGTTGGCTCTCAGTGTGCATGCAGCTATATTAAAATGTGAATATTCACAAACATTATGTAAAATGCCATTTGGTTTTAAATATATGATGGCATTTTCAATCATTAAGTATACAAAAACAATAGTGCGTTAGTGTTGTGTTTATATACAGCGAAAATTATGATACAGCATGCTACTTTGTGTAGTAATATAGTCATATAGATTCAATTCTGTTTCGATCGATGAATTTAATAAACCTTTTAATAAATGGTTTATAAAATTCATCGATCGAAACAGAATTGAAGTCCACAAAGTAGCATGCTGTTATCATAATTTTTGCTGTACATAAACACAACACTAACGCACTATTGTTTTGTATACTTAATGTCACTTTTATAAGCTCATTACGTTACCTTATTTGGGACGATAAGGACGAATGATAACTAGATTAATTACTTCAACACAGCCACAATTAATGAAAATCTGTGGTGGAGAGATTGTAGAGGAAACATTAATGAAAGTTTGAATGAACAATTTGCCACCTGACCCTACATGCTGTCCTGGTAAAGGCAGCCTCCCAATGGCATTTCTTCTCCAGAATGCTGCTGTGTTTGCTCTCTCCTGTCTCTCTCTATCAGTGCCTTTACGAATATTTTCTTGCGTCAGCACGTCGAACGCAATCTATCAATCATGGATCGGCAGAGGAAAGCTACTCTTCCTTCGGGAGGGAAGGGGGGGTATTTTGTCGCGATGGAATAGAATATCGATTGAGTGGAAGTAAGCGAAAATGGAAACAAAGACGCCGAGCAGCGATCAAGATCTATCAATATCCAGTAAATTATATCTCACCACAGCAGCGCTACTATTGCCAGTGGGTAGATGAGGTAATATAGGAAGAGAAAGAGAGCGAGATAGAGTCAGGTTGGAATAGAGATAGAGAAAAACTGAGAGAGTCCTGGAGAGAGAATAGAAAAAGAGCGAAAATACTGGGACAAAGAGAGAAAAGAAAGAAAAAAGAGAGTAATAGGTGAACAGAGACAGGGAGAGTGTTATATAGAGTGAGGGAAATGTGTGGAGATAAGGTTAGAGGTAATAGAGAGAGGGGGTAAATAGAGGGGGAATGTAATTGAGAAATAACGAGAAAGATAAGAGAGGAGGATATTGTAGCAGATAAAGAGCGGACGAAAAGTGAGTGATAACAGCTATTTGTTCCTTCAATATATAAAACATGTTTAACATACTGCGAGAAATGCTGAATACAGTCAAAAATTAATTGTTCGAAAAGCATTCTCCGGACTGGCTAATCCTATGCCTTATCAGATTCATAAGGCTTACTCGATATCGTTTTAGCTAAACCTTTCCTTATTCTGCGTCACTTCTTTCGTTTTTTGCTAATCGCGACGATGAGGATAAATGCTAGTTAGACGAAATTGATGTCTTTCCAAGATCTGGTATCGAATTAGTAACTTTCGGTGACGATTCTGTCAACTCGCCCCCCCTTTTTTTTTTACCACGGAGGCGTTTTGTGTTTGTAGTCAAGGAGTTCTCATATCGAATTAGATTCCCGTTGAAAACATCTTTCACTATTTAGGATCTCAAATTAAACTCTAAATAATTAGTTTGTGTGTTAAATGCGATTAAAATTTTGCTAGTACACGGATACTGCTTCTTTTGACGAAGTCTCTAAATTTCCCACAATTTAGGGCTCAGATAAATGTCAAGTTGGTCAAGTTTGTATAAGTTTCTCAAAATGTCTAGAATTAGGGAACAATATTGAAGCCTGACATGTTATGCAAACCCGCTCACCAACGTCGTTATTTGGGTTGCATAACCTTTAGGATGAATACAGTTTCCAGGAATCCTCTGTTTTCTTGTTCAAGGAAAGTTAATTTGGTCTCGATATGGAGATTTACGTCTCATCTCATATCTCTACATCTCTCATCATCTTATAAAGATAATTAAACACTATTTCATAGTCTTATCCTCCGAGATCGTATTACAAAAGGCAAAACGCTAAAGGTTTGTACTAGAATTGCATCAACGGTTGGTAATCCAATACGATCAAGAAGGTATGCAATATAGCGTTTAGCATATCACACTACGAACAGCTCGAAAGGAGTTTCATTCGAACCCCGGTTACTGTGTTCGTACTTATTTCTTAATTTAAGTGACGTTATTTTGAAACAAAAAACAGAGAAGAAGGTGTCGCAAGGGGTTGTTAAAAGTGGTATGAATTTAGTAGGCAAGAGATTGTCAGCTTTTTCTGAAAACATTTTTACTCACAATTTCACTTCTCTACTCCAAACTTAAATGTAGCAATATTGTGTATATAGTGTATTTTAATTTTAGTTATTAAAATCCATTTTCTGTGTAGTTTAATTGTGATCATGAATACTGCATTTTTCATTTTGGTTATTTTACGTCGACTTTCTACACTTCAGGTTAATCGTGATGACGAGACTGAAAGGAACAATCACAATTAAAAGTTACTGCCTTACACAAGATTCAAACCTCGATCCTCTGGCTTTGTATAACGTTATGTTAGCCACTGCTACCAAAAAAAAAGTGCACTGAATGTACACACAATATTTATCAGCACTGGATATAGTTTTTAAAATGAGATTGCAAACGAGGAAAGTGGTTTCTTCCAACGGGAACCCAACTCGATACTTCTGGACTAAAAACAGATAGCGTTAACGACCATCTCTGTGGTCAAGAGCCATACAGACCGGAGAGGGGAATACCATATACGTTCGTTCATAGAGACTTCGGCTGTCAAAACGAATATATTGCGAAATACTTTATTCTTCCCTCTTCCTCTATTTCTCTGTTACCGTCTTTATCCTGTATTTCTCTCTCTCCCTCGCTTTTTCTCCTCTATCTCTCGCTCTCTCTATTCCCTTTCTACCCCTTTCTCTCATCATTTCTATATTTCTCATTTTCTACTATGTTCTCTCTTTATTGCAGTTCCCCTCTCTAGTTCTCGGCATTTTACCTTATCTCCCTTCCTAATTTCATCATTGTATCACCCTTTATCTATTTCCATATCACTCTCTATATCTATATTTCACTAAGTCCATCTCGCTCTTCTTTCTGTCCCTCTCCATTTTATTTATCCCTGTCTCCCTCTCCCTCTTAGTCTCTCTGCCTTCTTCTCTATTGCGCTCACTTCATCAGCTCGTTTCCCGTGTTTCAAATCTGAGACCATCGCATCTGCGACATCTCTCGCTTGCTTCAAGTAATTACGCGACTATTCGACCCATTCCAGTACAATTTCACTATCGAGATGTTAAAATTTGTTTTCAGTTTTCATACGCATGGTTTGTTTTTCCTTGCACAAAATTGCATCAGTTAAAAAAAAAAGCAGCTGGTAACAAATGCCTACTAGTCCGCGGCAGAAGCGAACGCCATTTGCAGATGGTGAAATACGTCACCGAAGATGACGACATTCATTTGTCGAATGGGTCGTGACTAACTGCAGTGTGTACGAGCATGTGATTGCTATCATTACAAGTCGCAGCTGCCAGTGAGAAATGGGCTGCAATTTCGACGAAATTCGGAATATTTCCTGGGAGAAGGAGTTCCTCCTGTAGCTGGATGATGCGGGAGGTAGAGGTCTGTGGTGACTGTCGAATCCTCAAAACTTTGTCCCAAATCGATGCAAATTAAACTAGTTATTATATCGTCAGATGTTAGTGTGGGGATGGGAGAGGAATCCAACCGTCTGAAAGTACTATTTTTACATCGTTTTAAGTGCGAATAAAGTAGTAAAATATAAGCAGCTATGGAAAAGTGCCTTGGCCCGGAATGAATAACGGAAACCCTTGAATACGCTACCGGGGAGGTCAATACTGTTCCTTCGGACCGAACTTCATACATTCTACATTTGTCTCAATATATAGACTATCTAAGTGTCCCGTGTACCGATACAAGCCAAAATAATTATCTTAGTTAATTGATTGTTGATTTCATTAATTGCATAAACTGGAATTAAAACAAAAAACAGTTTATGCAGAAGCTAAACGAGACTAGTATATAGTTTAATCTGGGATCCGAACCAATATGTGCCTCCACCACTTCACCGGGTACCGAACCCGGGACTCCTTGGTTACAAGGCGACGGCGTTACCAGAAAGGAAAGATTAATGAAATGAGAAGATTGAGTACTGGGTGATTGCGATGATGAGGATAAATGATGAGACTGCCACAAAGCAACACCTTATGAAAAGGCTAGGATTCGAACCCGGAATCTTCAGTAGTGAGATTGGGAGGCGATCGATCAACGCATTCGGTCGCCAAGGCAAGCTATTGACTGAGTAGCAGACGATAAAACAAGTGCTGAGATATTAAGTTTTTTATTTGCATTTTTTTTGTTTTTATTTACTTTTAACATGCATTAACAAGTTAACATTTGGCATATAGGTGAAATTTCTTCATTCCCTTCTACTTGTTTCATTAAATCTCATTCGGAAATAATAGAAAGAAACTCAATGGAAATATTACAGACAGGACTAACAAGAATTCTGGACTACGGGTTACATGACGAGCTGGCAACTCCAGTACTGAGAGAGGGAGTAAAAAAGTAAAAAAGTAAAGTGTTCCCTTGTGCTTAGCACCACGCCATGAAGGCGTATAGGGGGTGTGGGGGTAACGCCCCACACTTTCTTGATCCGGTCGTGAGTGGGGGTGATGTGATCAAGATCAAAAGAGAGAAGAGAAAGAAGTGGAGAAGTACATGGAGATAGAAAGTATAAGAGAGAAGGAAAGAATGAGAAAGAGGAATAAAGAAATAAGAAAAAGGGGAGAAAGACTGAATGACAGAGAGGGCGGAAAGAGAATGAAAGAGAGGAGAGGGAAACAAAATGAATGAGAGAAATGAAAAAGGGGAAAAGGCGAGAAACAAAATCA
Organism: Lepisma saccharinum; assembly: GCF_977018435.1. Lineage (NCBI taxonomy): Eukaryota > Metazoa > Arthropoda > Insecta > Zygentoma > Lepismatidae > Lepisma > Lepisma saccharinum. The sequence continues at coordinate 150,045,721 of NC_139229.1, read as the reverse complement.
AAAAAGCTGGAAGAAAGAGAATAATTAGAGAGAAAGATGGGGAAAGAGAAACATGATGTAAGAATGGAAAAAAGAGTGAGAGACGGGAAAGAAAGAGACGGAGTGAAAGGAAAGTGTTAAAGAGGGGTTGATAGAGAAAGAAAATTAGAAAAGTAAGAAATTAATAAAATAACAGGAGAGAGATAATAAATAGGTGGTAATAAAGAAAGACAGACTGAGATAGAGAAGACGTTAAGGATGAAAAGCGGAAAATGATAGAGATAACCATTGTGCTACTTCATCTTTAATTACGAGCACCATAATGGAAACACTTCAGCGAATCATGTCAACGCCATTATATCTCCACACCGCTGGGAGAATCTTAACTCCCAACGGAACTCACAACCATATTTCGTGTTCCCTGAAATTACGCCGATATCCTTTTGCACACATGTATCTGCAAATGCTGTAACCCTTTTGTTTCATCCAGCCCGAGGACCCAGTTGCTAAGCAACGCGCTCTTGCGTGTTCCAAACTACTCTCAGCGAGTTGCTGGATAACTCGCCAAGCGTACAAGGTTTGGAGATTCCAGGAAAGAGGCGGGGTGGGGAGACATTCGGGCCGATTCAATACTTGTACGCTTGCCTGTTATCGAATGCTGGCGGTTGGAAAGGTGAGCGCTGTATAAAACAAAGAGATTCGCTCTCTGGGAGGTAAATCTAGACTGCTTTCAATGACGGTGGTTGATATCAATGTAGCCAAGGCATGCGTTAAGAGAAAGATCTATATCTGCGGGAACGGTTAGTGTGTTTCCTGCAACATTGTGCTCGACTGGCTTTTATCTCGATGATATGCGAGGTTAGCCATCAAAAAAAGGCGGACGGTAGCCTTGAACGTATGCAATACGCATAACGGCCGTGTATGGCGGTTTGCCGCAAATTGCGAACTTTTTATCAGCCAGAATTGTACGTCCAGTACGAGTCCAAACGCAGAAAAGGCAGAAACGTATTGAAATAATGTAGATTCCGCCTCTCTTCCATATCGTATTGAGTGTATATCAGCCACAGTGAAGGCACGACAATTCTCAAATTATATATATATTTTAGCCAAGCTATACATACTCGCGATCTGGTCATCTTTACCCTCAGATATACATGGAGGAGAGATCGTGTGGGCCTCAAAGTCGCTTCTGCATTGACGTTGACGGAAAATTTCGTCGAGCTTACCAGAGATCTGCAACATCAGAATCGGAACCTAGATCTGCCATTTGACAGTCAGACGGAATCCCAACTAAAGTGTTCATATTTCCATAAGTCTACTTTATGCTCAGATAGGCTTATCAGGACTGAACCCACGTTTAAAGTGGGATGTAAACCTCACTATGTGCCTCCTCCGTGTATCAAACTTGAGGCCCATTGATTACAAAGTTACGAGGTTAACTCTACGACATTTTGGAGATTCATTCACCTGGAATCGCCTCAAAACTCCGATATCATATGCAAAATGTATCTATTTGTATGTATTTTTCTAATTGGGTTATTTTACCTCTTGGGTTAATCGCAACGATAAGGATGAATTAAAGAAATTCATGTTAGGACAAACACAATGTTGTGTTTCTAATCCATGGCTAACCATGCAGCTCAACCCCCCTTTCATACTTTCCACAATAGCTTGTTGTTGTTGTTCAGTTGGTGTTTTAAGTCCACTTTATGCACTGGAAAGCTAATCGGGACTGAACCTACAGTTTAAAGTGGGATCCGAACCACTATGTGCCTCCACCGATATCAAACCCGGGATGACTTGATTACAAGGCGACGACGCTACCACTACGCCATCGGGAGGCCACTCAGGATAGCATCTCTATGCTGAGCCTTGTCTATGTATATCGTCGCCAGTTTTTACACATGTACATCTACAATCATCGATTTTAAAAATATGTATCTACGATTAATACGGAGCCGGCCGGATTTCTGGCCGAGCTCGTAAAACGGTCGACTTTCGAAGTTCCCGGTTTCGAGTCCCGGTCTGGGGATAGCTGTTCTTCGTGAGTGTCCCTTCATCAATTTCATGCAATCATCACTCATCCTCATCGTCACGATAAACCAAAAGTGGCAAAAAGCTATGTAAAACCAAACCTTATTCTGCGCTGATATATGATTATCATTTTGTGACATCAATGATCAGTTTGTGCATAAACATTATCTTTACATTACATTATCTTTAAATCTTGTTTCAAATTTCGGAGATATAAATGTAAAATTACATTATGCTTGTACAGGCACTAACGTGATTACTCGTAACAGTACATGAACTGAACAAGTTTCATTATATAACTGGGTTATGTAAACCACGCCAGCCACTGCAAATGCACACACACAAGTAAGCCACCACCAGTCAGTTTCCTTGGAAAATATGGAAGAGTTCCTCTTCGAATATACAAGCCATTTGGTTTAGTTTGAGCTCTGGCCTTCCGATGAGCAGAAGCCTGTCGCTCAGCCCGAAGAAGCAAGAGTTTCACTGAGGTCAGAGATGCTAACCGCCTTAACAATTACCTATATGCATAGCATGACTTTAGAGCTTATTAGCATCGGTATTCGGGACTTACTGGTGTCTGGATTTATTTATTTTAAAAAAACGACAGTTCGAGAAGATGATAGTTCAAGGAAAAATATAGACAAGAGGATTCTTTGTGTCAGTGAAACCTCTCGGCGGAAAAGGCATTTTCCCTTTCCTCCTATTCCTCTCCGAGGGGGAAGCGGTGCAGATCGTGTTACCACGAGGAAGATGATTTTTATTCAACGGAAGCTGAGGTGAAAATTAAAACTGGAAATAAGATTGGAGCAGAGAAATTATCTCAACGTGCAATAAGAAGCTGACAGTGGTCTTCCGTTAAATGTTAAACAAGTGAAAAAGCGTGTTTCCGTGGCTACTGGTGTGTCAGTAAGTATTTTGAAATGCCTCTTAATCGAAAATGATCGCAAAGAAGTAATTGGGAAGGTATTAGTAACGCCTAACAAAACACGCAGAAGAAAGAAATTGAAAATTTATATGAACGAATTCGACATGTTTGTTAATCGTAGAACAAATAACAAATGTCACGATCATGAAGGACAGCATCCTACTTTAGATTCGTAAGTATTTTTTTTAATAAGACAACAGCATACAGCCTTTGCCAGTTTCCTGTCTAGTAGAATTGTAACTTCCGCGAATTGCAACACTGCTCCTATGAGTCACATGACGTCTTCTGCAGACGACAAACATTTCCCGCTTTGCGCATGCCAGAGCTCAGGCTAAACCGAATGCGCTTTACACATCTTCATATGTCATACAAAACTGTATTGCCTTCGTGTCAAGTGGATAGCTACTTTCCTGTTGCATTCCGTACGCTGGGAAATGTTCCATCACCACACAGTTCTACCAACAGTTCGCTAGTTAATCATAAATGATACACAAAGCAGATTTTTGACTATCAACCGTCTACTGTAATTGTAATAAAATACAGCATTGGATCATTCGGTGCCTCTGATTAAGTTTGGGGCCAAATACAGGATGACATATAGCGAGCGTATTATTAGCAACGGTGATCTGTCAATATTTGGCATTTGTTCGTTGTTAAAAATGACGAGCATATGTTTCTCATTTCAACCTCTCCCTCCACCTCAAAACACACATTCGCTTCACCCAACCCTTCCGCTATCGATCGCTACGTATATTTGCTCTCGCCATTCGAAAATAATTATTGCAGTGATCAACGTACGATTATTCCATTTAATGACCCCTTTACACAAATAGCGAAATGCATTAAATTTTTGCTAACTCTTAATTAATAGAGGGCTTGTGTGTGTGTGTGTGTACCCTGAAGTTATTTATCTGTAGCGGAAAATAAGCGAGTGTGATGGAAAATGTCTCTCATTGTTATTAATATTCATTCAAGTATTATTTCCTTGCACAGAGTGAAAGGCGAAAGAGAGAAAGAGGAGGAGGGAGAGGGGGGAGAGAAAGAGAGAATGGTCACAGGCTAGCAGTAAAGGAGAGAAGAGTAGACAAATAGAAAGAGTTGGAAAACAAAACACATAGAGAGAGGTAACAGCAGAAAAAAAAGGGAGAAGGGAAGGGGAAGAAATAGCCAGAAATAAAGAGAAAGAAAAGAATAAACAGAAAAACAAATAAAGAGAAGAATAATCAAAAAGAGAGAAAGAAAAGAGAGAGATAGTGCACAAAAAGAGAGAGAGGAAAGAGTTAGACTAAAAGAGATGGAGTAGAACCTAGACAAGAAATAATGATTGACTCAATTTAGTTATTTTACACCGCTTTTTGCCACTTTCGGCTAATCGCGACTATGGGGATGTGTGGTGATATAGATGAAGGGACAATCACAAACACACATGGACGACCCAAGCCAATTCCTACAGAGGTTGCAGGTCCAGGCTCCAGAGCCTCATTAGTCTGCAAAATGCAGTTCAGGATGTACTACTGGAGAAAGAGAGAGAGACTGACATTTGAGTGTTTTCACAAAAGTGTCATCCCTTACACCCCAGGCAGAAAGAGAGAAAAGAATAAAGAGAAGAGTAAACAGATACAAATATAAGATTAAATAGGGGAGAGAGAGATATGGAAGTAGATAGAGGAAAGAGACACACAGAGAGAGGAAAGATACATACAGAGAGAAAAGTAGACAGAGGGAGAAGAGTAAACAGTCAGAGGAGAGTAGACAGAAATAACAGTATACAGAGAGAAGGAAAGAAGTAGGCTGAGAGATAGAGAGAAGTATAACAAAGTGGGGAGAGAAGGGTCTTTACTGCAACAGTATCTCTAAAAGAAAGACTTTAAAACAAGGAATCTGCAGCTTTTTTACGAAGGAACCAATAGTCCAATTTTCTTACATCGCGCAGCAGTCTGATATGCAAAGAATAATTTATTACCAGCAGTACTTTGATTGATCCGCCTATGCAAAGAACACAAGCCGAATAGAAGGTTTCATTCGTCTCTATTCAGACGATCGGCTACGAATTCACCCGCAAGCCACTCTCCGCTTATAAATTTGGCATCCGATTTGGAACGTTTAATTGCGTATTGTCTATCGTGCACAACATTTGCGAGTGAGTGTGTATCATGAAAATAAGTTGAGGCGAAGATGTTCGCACAAAATTAAATTTATATATTTACGTGAAGACTTCAAATACTGTTTTGGAAGATTGTATCATGCTTCAACCCTATTTGTTTTGCAGTTTTCGTAAGAAAACTAGAGAGTTGAAAGGATGTGGAACAGTAATTAATAGCGCTAGGATTTTTATGAAAGAGAGAGAAAAAAAGCTGGAGATGGAGAGGAGAAAGAGAGAAGAGTAAATAAATGGAAATAGAGAAGAGAAGACAGAGACAAAAAGAGAAAAGAAAGAAGAGCAGACAGAGAAAAAGGGAAGATATGACAGATAGAGAGAGATATATTAAACAGGAGACAAGGAGAGAAGAATAAACAGAAAGAAAAGAGAGTAGACAGATAGAGAAAAGAGAGTATACAGAAACAGAGAGAAGAGGAGACAGAAAGTGAAGAGGAGACAGAAAAGAAGATAAACCAGCGAAAGAGAAGAGTAAACAGAGAAAGAAGATAAGACAAAGAGAGAGAGAAGAGACAGAGGAGGAGATAAACACAGAGAGAGAGAGAGTGGAGGCAGAGAGAGAGAGAGAGAGGAGGAGAAGGGGCAGGCACAGAAATAATAGGGGACAGAGAGAGAGAGAGAGAGAGAAGAGGGAGCAGACAGAGAACAGGAGGGACAGAAATAGAAGAGTAGACAGAGAGATAGAGAGAAGAGGAAATAGCGAGAGTCCTCTTGAAGCTAATCGCGACGATAAAAAAAAGAATGGTAGAAGAAATTGATGAAGGGACAGTGTTCAAATTCGAAGCATTTTGTAAAAAGATGTTGAGCCGAACACTCAACACGGTCGGCAATCGAGGTGATTATCAAGGTAAGATTAAGACGCAGAGAGAAAGTTAAATATATGTATTAATGTAGAATTGTACACAGAGTCTAATATGCGCAAAATCATAAGTGTGATAACGGTATTATAATTTATAATTTGGAACTATCTACCATCTTGTAATTGTGTGTTTGTTTTTAAATAGCCTGCTATTTCTCTCCAGTTTAAAATTATACTTGCTGCAGCGAAGGAATTATAAACATATTACTAAGAGGCCTTCATTGGTTTCCCCGAAGTTTCCAATCAACCAACCAGATCAGCGTATGTTTACGTTCCCTACAATTCAATAGAAGCATATGCGACGCGCCTCATATTTCTGATGATCTCTATCTGGTAAACCTTTACAACTTGGCAGAAGAGAAAAAAAATATCTGAATGCAAATAGTCAGCTGATTTTCTCATTGCTTCCTCCACTGTGCTCACCCATTGAACGTTTACATTGGTAGATGCTTTGATATCTATAGCCATGCTAGGCTCTCTTTTTAATGTAGATTGTTCGATGGGGGAAACATGTTCGCTTCACTCCGTAACTACACGATGTTCTCTACCGATACTAATCAGGACTTGACACGTCAAAAGTTTTCTCAATCTTGGGGAAATGTTTAGGGTATTTTAATACGAAAGCTTTATCTGCGCATCTGTAGTTCCTGAGAAATAGGTACATTCGATTATTGGCTGGAACAGGTCAACAACATAACCTAATCGGGGCCTCCCCCACTGATTACTAAGATCCAGATTACATACGGTCGATTTACAATTTTAAGAGTTATGTTATATATTTATACATATTTCATCATATCATCATTCATCCTCATCTTCGCAATTAGACAAAAGTGGCAGAAAAGACGAAGTAAAGTAAATAAATTAATAAATCTAGTTCGCACTAAGTAGTGCATACATATTTGTCGGATTAACATTCATAATAGGACATCTCTAAAAATTTGAATAATTTTTATTTAATCGAGGAAAATCCGTTACTTCTCACTTAATCTTCTTTGAAGCCATGAAAATTACATTGCAAACACCAAGGCTCCATGTGTACTTAGTTCTTCACTACTGTCATATATGTAGTGAAGATGTAGACATTTTAAAGTGTAATAGTAACCAACGAAATGTGCTTTTACACAAAATATATGTCAGTGTTACCCTGTCGATAAACTGTGGTTGAGGGGAAACAGGTTTTGTAAATTGAAATGCGTGGAAGAATCCCAATTGTACATATGAGTTAGTGAGTAAACGAAGTGTTTTGTAAATGCCAATAGGCTCAGTGTTATACACTCCTCAAAAGGAAAAAAAGCAGTGATCATATTCAAGGCAAAGAAAACAAGGGAGCAAATGGACGAGAGATGTCACTGCTATGAACACTTACTTCTCCTACGTTGTTAGTGCAACTAAGAATGGATTTATCTTTATGTTTCTTTCATTTACTTACTATATATATTTTCTGTATACTACTATGTATATTCACTACAACTTTCTTCTTTTTGAGCGGTGTATGTTCATTGGCAGAGCAATCTCGCGTCACTACTTGCGCAGAGACTTTATTTTAGTTCGCCTACTCCAAAGGTAACTGGGACAGGGTATAATGGCCTTTATTTCAAATCTATGAGGTTAGTTACACTCTGTCCCGGGAATCTCTGGAGCGAGTGTTGACTCGAGAAGGCTCGACTAATGAATTCGTGAGAGGGGAAGTAAGTGCAGCTACCAGCCGTTTGCAGCAACGCGCACTGCTTTGCTTTGCCGACTCGCTATCTCCCCTTCTCTTCCGTCATGAGCGGCCTTGTTCCACAGATCCCAGACAGAGTTTGTTGAAGTATACGAGAGAAACTGGAGAAAAGATCTTGACTTCTGTGGGATTCGAGGCAGCTGTTCCGCAGCGCAACACACTAACCGATAACCCACGGAGGCTTCGTGCTAGTAATTTCAGGGCTAATTAGTCAGCGTCACTGCTTAATTGCTTCTGAATAGCAGACGATTTGAGTTCCACCGTGTAACTGAATCCCCACCCCAAACTCCAAACCAAAAAAAATACCGAAAAAAAGTGTACGGTGGGTTACTAATAAACTTCTAGATTACCATATAAACGAGATATGTAGTTGCGAAAGCAAATATACAACTGCTCGCTTCGTAATCGAAGTACGAATGACAGCAATTTGATCTCATAACATACACCCCACACCCCTCCTCCTACGTGCGTGTACGCACACCGATGCGTAGGTCCCTCTGATACACGGCGAGGCATCGGCTGTGACGGGAGACCAGAAAAAAAAATCTACATTTAATGAAGCGAACAAATAGCAGTGATTTTGAATCCCCGTGTAACCGTGAGCTCCGCACCACAGACAAATTGCTTTGTCAATATCAAACGGCGGTCCTCGTAACCATGGCAACGTTAATAGGTGATCGTATATATGTATTCATGTTCATGTGTGAGTGTGTGTGCGCTGGTGATCCATGCAAGGTTTATATCCGGATTTGTCAAGTTTGTTTGGTACACGTGCTACCACTATTTCTGGGGTGGAAAAAATATTCTCTTGCATGCAACACGCTTTGCGGATTGTTTGTTAATGTGAGTTCACTGTTTGCTCTCGGAATTTTATTTGTCTGCGCGACTTGATGATTGAAATATCTGGCTCTATCGCTCTATTAAAACATGAGAGGGAAACGTCAAGAGAGTCAAAGTTCCGACATTATACAGGGTGGGCCAAAAGTCAGGTGACAGCATTGTCATAGGAAAGGCTGGTGTGTTTGAGGTCCACTTTTGCTACATATGATGTTTGGGGGGAGGGGCAAACCCAAGGACACATGTGACCACCCCGGGCGCCATCTTGGAATCCGCCATCTTGAACGCAACTTAGGTTTCTTAAATGGAACCATAGGCATGTGGCATATCATTTCCAATTGTTTTTTCGTCAGGAGTTCAATGCCGCAAACCGTTTTGTCCTATCGTGACCCTTTCCCTAATTATGACCTGTTTTATCTATGCAGGTATCACCGACTGAATAATGGTGCTGACGACCGAAGAACGTGTGGGGATCGTCCTCATGTGTGGAAATCTGAGCTTGCGTGTGGTGGCTGCAGAGTTTAATGCATTACACTCCGATACGGAGCCCATTTCGCACAATGGTGTGGCCAAACTCATCAGCAGATTCCGAGAGACGGGATCTGTGGCCGATAAAGCACGCAGTGGTCGCCCGAAAACTTCAACAGATGAGGCAACCACTGTCGCTGTCCTCGCATCCTTCTCCAAAAGTCCCCCAACGTAGCACCAGACGTATCGCCCTTGAATCTGGAGTTAGCCAAACGTCCATACGGAGAATACTTACCGTTAACAAGTGGCACCCATACAAAATTCAGATGCACCAGCATCTGACGGAGGGCGATCCTGATCGTCGGGTACAGTTTGCCGAATGGGCGACGGAGGAACTGGAGACCAACCCGGATCTCCCCTTGCAAGTGTTGTTCTCCGATGAGGCACTTTTTTTACGTAAACGGAGAAGTGAACAAACAAAACCACCGTTACTGGAGTGACAACAACCCACACTGGATTGATGCATCGCGAATCGTTGGTTCCGAGAAGGTTATGGTATGGTGTGGTATTTTTGGCACGATGATCATTGGCCCATTTTTCATCTTCGGCACGCTGAACGCCGAACTACCAACGACTGTTGGATGAGGAGATTTTTCCGTCGGTTTTGTCGGAGGACGGTTCATACCCAACGTTCTTCCAGCAGGATGGAGCTTCTCCCCACTACGGACATTGTGACTACCTGGACCAGCAGTTCCCTTTGAAGTGGATCGGGCGTAGGGGACCGGTAGAATGGCCCCCACGGTCACTGGACCTCACGCCTCTCGACTTCTACCTGTGGGGCCACCACAAGGCCATGGTTTACACCGTGAAAATCCAGAATTTACAGCATCTGGTGCAGCGGATTGTGAATGCCTGTGCTGCTGTGCGTCCGGAGACATTGCTGGCTGTGCATGAGGACTGGAAGAGGCGTGTGGCACAAACCATTGTGCACGAGGGTGGTCATTTCGAGCATGTGTTGTGAGGAGACACAAAGACGGAAAGACAGTCCATTATTAGGAAAAGGTTCAAGATAGGACAAAACGGTTTGCGGCATTGAATTCCTGACGAGAAAACAATTGGAAATCATATGTCACATGCCTATGTTTCCATTTAAGAAACCTAAGTTGCGTTCAAGATGGCGGATTCCAAGATGGCGCCCGAGGTGGTCACATGTGTCTTTGGGTTGGAACCACCCCTCAAACATCACACGTGGTCAAAGTGGACCCCCAACACACCAGCCTTTCCTATGACAATGCTGTCACCTGACTTTTGGCCCACCCTGTAGTAATCGATAAGGAAACAAGTTGTTACCTGAGCTTAATGACATAGATGTGTAAAACGAGATATGACTGTGGCGTACTCAGTACTTCATTTTGAAATGTCTCTACGTAGTGTATCATAACTAGGGGACGGATTTTAAGGCGCAGCACCTTTCCAAAAATATAGCTGTTTTCATATCGATCGTTTGAGATGTGTATTTTAAGACATGAAATCATGTAAAATGAACACACTTCGATGCATCTTTTCGTAATATTAGCACATTTATTCCCTTTTTACCACCTCTTTGATGCTCCAGCACCTTTTTGCTTCATTTTCTTTCAAGTTCTGTTAAAATAATTGGACAGAAAAATAAATTATTTTTAGGGCTAAGCCGATACCAATGTATCGGTATCGGCCGATACCAGCGGTATCTGTATCGATAAGTATCGGCTGAAATTTTGCCAGCGATACCAGTCGATACCATTGTTTTTGAGTGGCTAGAAGCGCGTCCAAAACCAAAATTTGTTTCTTTTCAAACGTTCGTTTCCTTTCAAAGGTGAAAAAAACCGTATTTGTGCATTTGTGGACTCAAGTTCCGTGAACAGCAAGTACGTGACAAAGATCCATGCTCAGAAAAGACTCGCGGTCAAGTAGTTTGCAAATCAAGGGTAACGTGAAATTATCCCCACAGGAATTCCTTCGAAGTTACCAGGCTTTGATCCTACAGATGTGGCCTCGTGTAACAATAATCCCAATGAGGCCCCTGCAGCCAACAAGGCACCTGGTGTATTGTGGACATCTCTCTCTTTAAGATCTCCCGCAGTCAAAACAGTCATCGGCCATGTGAGCGGTTGCCGTGTCTCACACATAGCGCATAGCATATTCCTGGAAATTCAAATACCTAGGCTAATCCTCCTTTCCCTATCAACTTTAGACTTTACTTTGGCCTAACCTGTACAAACAGGCGTGTTTCGATACAGGGAACGCGGAAAGGGAATAATTTCATTTGAACAACAGTTGACTGCACTTACTTTCTGGAAAGTGTAGTGATTGATGGGTGTGGATTTCCTTCCACGCCAAAGGATAGAACTATGCATTTAATTTCTTTAGAAATCATTTACCGAAAGTATATATATGTCGTAAGTAAAGTAACCTCGGAATATCACTGTACCGAAGTCAATCGCCTGATATAGAAGCAAGAGACTGATAAGCTTTCATTCTCTCCTAACATTTCATTTATTATTTTTTATTCCCATTGTTAAAGTACATAAAAGAGACGAGGTAGGTTTTACATTGCAGTTTTACTGTAACTTTCAGAAGACGTCGTGTCCGGGGCTGATCGCCAATTATTCTTGTATCCACGGATAATATAATGTTAGTTTGGGAAGAGTGATCCCTTAGTTTTAGAGAAAGTTGAAGAAGGGACATGATCTCATTTTTTAACATTAGGGGGGGGGAGACGATCGCCTCGCTCTTAGCTTCTCATAATATTTCTCTCATATTTGAAACATGTGATCGATTGTCACTGATCTAAAAAAATACTGTAAAGTTGAGATGCATCGTTGCAACAGAGCATCGTTTCGTAGGTTAATTTATTCACCGCAGCTTGGTCAAAAATACATATCTATAAAATGTAAGAATAATAATTATATATATATATATATATATATATATATATATATATATATATATGGAATTAGTAATAACAAGCCTTTGTTATTTTAAATTGGAATTATACAAGTATCGGTATTGGTGGGTATCGGTGAGAGTATCGGCATCTGTATCGGTTCAGCCCTAATGATTTTCACTCTTCTTGAGCAGCTATATAAAATCCTATAGTATAATTTTGTAGAGCAGAGCGAGAGCTATAAAATGGTATGATATAATCACTGCAGCCTCAATAGTTCCCAAGATAATGTAGAAAAACCCAAACACAAACTTCAACAAAACCTATTCGGCCCAACCACAGTTCTGTATGCGGACCGCGCACATTGTATACAGAAGGGGCAGAAAAAGAGACCATTGAATAAAGGCATTTTATCAGCACCTTTCCTCGCACATTTTTTAAAACATTTTCAGAACCTTTTTTTCCCTTTCCCAACCATAATTTTGCACCTTAAAATCCTTTCCCTAATCATAACCTACAATGGGAGGGCTGGAAAATGTATTTCGATCATCCATTGGAATGTGACAGAATATGCTAAATCATGCAGTCTTATTTTTATTCAATTTTATCTTTTGTTCTTCCCATTATTGACAATTTTAACAGATGCGCGAGCACACACACATTTGTAAGAGTCGTGTTTGGGCGTCTGATATTCACGTGAATTAACCGGGTTCGTTTCCAGGGGCGAGTGACTTTCCAGCAATATCCCTTCTAGGAGTGGCTCCGATGTTCACCTAAGCTCTAATAAATGGGTACCGGGGGTGTATAGGGGACGACCGAATTGTAGTGCTGATTATTATCACCTCCACAAATAACATTATCCACATTTCTTTGCATTTGCACTAACCAATATGCACATTGATTAGTGCAAATTCATCTACTCTGTGTAGTATATAATTGGATACATGCGAGAAACTTGTATGCAAACGTTAATATTAATATTAATATTATGTCTATGTAGTGTTTCGGCCATAGTTTAATTTAAGGTCATGTATTATTCACATTTTATGGCTTCTTCAGGAATCGCAACTATGAGGATGAACGATGATTGGATTAAATTATTAATAGGGTGCATGCCAAAACTCAAACCCGGTACACGCTCAACACCTCGAGCACCGATGCTATGCCCAGTATATCTCTGGAGGAAGGTTGCGCATAGCGGCAGAGAAGAGGGGAAATCGAGTGCGCAGAGCGAAACAGTACACGCTGCTGCGAAGGCTGGTAACTGCAGTCACCTTCCCCTCCTCCACACAATCCCGTTTCTTTCACGTGTTCATTGGCGGAGCAGTCTCGCGTCACTACTTGCGCAGAAACTTGTTTTCGTTCGCCTGCTCCAGAGATAAATGGGACAGAGTGTAGTACATATTTTGGAGGTATAGAAAAGGCATCTCGTAAAAATCATATTTTAGTGCCGATTTGATACACGCTTTAATATTCCTTGTTGCATATAAATTTAACTTCCTAATCATGTGTGTAATAATTTTCTAGGGGCTGAAGCCCGATATCCCCATAATAAATACACCACTGTCAGTTTTTTTTAAGGAGGGTTTACATGAGTAAAGGTTAATGTAAATTCGATTGTTCCTTTCGTGTTCCTAGCCCAGCCTGCATTGTTGAAATGGTAGGGTGCGGGTGCCAGCTACGCTACCGACAAGGTCTTTGTGGGTTTTGGGAAACCTTTGTTTCTCGTTTCCGCTTGCGAGAGACCAGCGGAATGGCCAGCGACCAACCATGCCATGAAACCGAACGTCGGCCACTCAAACAGTAATCAGCTTTAACGCCGTTGAGGCATGCAGACAATGCTAACCTAATTCGGCCGTTACCAATGCGATACCGCTGCAGGCAAACAAACCGGAAGTACAATAACACCCTCTGGCGGTGTTATTTATAAAACACCTTTGTTTCAGTTTTGAGGCGGCCATACTTGTACGCCTGGGTCGCCATGGTGCATCTGCTTTGAGTTTGGTTCTTCTTTACAGTTAGATGCAGAAAAAGAAGAGTAGACAAAATTAGTTGAGACATTGATTTCTTTCAAAGGCAGAGATTCAGACAATTTCTGTTAAGATCAAGATTCGACCAGACCTTTGAGCTATACCAGAAGGTCTCCTTTTTTTCATGGGTGTGGCCGTCGGGCAGGTGTATGGGACTCTAGCCCAACGTGAAATCATCTTAGCCCATCGAAATAGCGTAGGTGAGAAAAAGGTAAAGCGAACAACCATGCCTTGCACCGTTCTGTGGAGTCACGTGGCGGGAGGGAGTGGATGTGAGGCACCACAACGACTCAGTAACACGCTCCTGCTCCAAGGAACACATTAATTAGAGTCTAGATGAGCCACAGAGCCGCTCGAAAGAAAAAAAAACACTTGAGATAACCCATGCCGGGAATCGAACCCAGATCTCCCGCTTAAGGACAAATTTTCAGGGACATTTAGAGTAGGGCAAGAATCATACACAAAGGATAAAAAGGAAATAAAGACAATGAAAATGAGGATCAGCAATAGATGGGAAGAGAGGAGCAAACGATGGAAGAGATAGAATAAGGAAGAAATAGAGAAAGAAAAATATGGATGAAGAAACAAAGAGAGAGATAGTGATACAAAAACAGAGGAAGAAAAAGAAACAGATGGGCAAACGAAGTAAAACAAGAAGAGGCAGAGAGAGTGAGAGAGAGAGAGAGAGAGTAAGAAGTGAGGGAAGAAGGATAGGATTAATTTATACATTTTTTAACTCAAATGGAAGATGTTAAATATAAGAAATTTTATAACTAATTTATATAGAAGGACATAAATAGTTCCTGAATATTTTCAAATGAAATGTTTTTCATTTGAAGAAAAGGAACACAGTTGTATTATGCAAACATTAATAGGGATTGGACCTTCAGTTTGGCCATGTTTACCCTTGCCGAAAATCAAAGCACATCACATTTCTATGTACTAAGAACTTTTTTACCTCTTCATACTGTTTCTCTTGAGAAGAAATCTTTAGTGTTTCTAAAATAAGAAGTCCGTAAGCACCTCCTCCCTCCCTTCTTTCTTGTCATATCAACCAGTTGCGCACTCTTGAATCCAAGAAATAGAGCAACAATCCTTAATACATAGTTTAGAATTTTAAAATTGTAAAAACCGACAACATATGACACGTTTCCATGGCACCCATTGGAAATTCGAAAGGAATGCCAGTCTCCTGGCAAAGAAAAACGGGCTCTTTCCGTTCTGGAAACGGGGAAAAACACTTACGATGTATTTCCGCCTCATCCGTTGTTCAACTGACGATGTTCGACACAGGACTGTTTCTTTTACCACGCCGAAGGGAGAAAAAAAAACGAAATTTGTAGGAAACTGGGAACATTGGAAAAATGAAATCGCTTCGTTAGTCGGGCCAGAAGAGTCCTCTGTTTAAAGAATTGTCAAAAGGACGGAAATTTGTTATTTCCCTTTTGGGGGTCACCCAGGCATTTTATTACATTAGGTTCCCGGCTACGTCTTCGAAATACCACTGTAAATTGACTGGGCAAAGACTCGATACGTTCTCTCTCTTCTCGCCGGCGTCTTCTCCTCGTTCCCTCTTTTTCTCCGAGCGGAGAAAAATGATCAAAGACCCGTGCTGATGTTCACAGAGCGAGGGAGGCTGCACGAAGACCCGCCGACGCGTTCTCCGAGACAAATGAACGAAGTTGGGAATGATTATTTTACAAATGGTAGGCGATTCCAGCCATTCCGAGAAGATGCTTGTTTAGCCACGATCCAGGGACGTTGCGAACAAACTTGAGCGGCAACGAACTACACTTATGCAATTTGTAAACATTCCCTACGTTATTTTTTTAGTTGGCAAGACTATTTCTTACGTAGCGGGTTTCGGTTCAGACTGCCAACTCGGTGGCCGAGAGCCACACTGAAACTGTGACAAAGAGACACGTCTGTGTAAAAATCGAGACGAGGTGATATTAGTGCCCGAGATAAAGTGATATGTATTAATACATACCAAGCGGATATCCGATTATTTACAGATAGCTCATATGTTTTGTTTGTCTTAATTGTAAAGTAAATCTATTACTGGAGGCCTTCCCCTCTTTTTTCCCACCCGTATTTTTTCCTTCCACTTCCATTCTACTCTCTTCTATCTGCTTCCTTTTCTTTTCACTCTCTCTTTCTTTCTATTTAAGAAAGAGAGAGAGAGAGAGAGAGAGAGAATGTTCCTCCTGCTTTCCTTTCTATTTTTTACTACTTTTCTTTTTCTCTCTTTCTTCCTCTCTCTCTCTCTCTCTCTCCCTCTCTCTCCCCATTGATTCGCTCTCTCTATCTCTGACTTCATCTTTCTTCCTCTCTCTCTCTCTCTGTTTCCGATTTCCTCTCTTTCTTCCCCTCCCAGTTGATGTAATGGTAAAGCTGTCGCTTTGCATACCGGTCTGGTATTCGATACGCAGTGCATAGTGTCTCGGATCGCACTTTAAACTGTAAGCCCTGTCCCGGTCAGTGTTGAGCATAAAGTGGCCAATGTGAATCTGTGTAGCGTGGTTGCATACATTCAGGATCAATTCCTGTTTCTCGAGGGTTCGTAACGTCAAATTAAAACAGAAAAACATGATTACAGAGTATTCTTTGTCTTAATGACACTTGAAAAATCCTGTAGCAACACGCTGTACATGTTGCTCATACTATATATTTCGAGACCAGACACTAGCTTTTCCTTTCAAAACTGAGACGAGGAAGAGAACGAGACGGTTAGTCACATCTCGAGACGAGGCTAAATCTCTACTCCTCTCTTTACCATTCCTAACTTCACAATTCACTCTCATAGCCACGATTAACCTTAAGATATAAAAAAAGGGAACATTAAGCAACTAAAATGCAATGAGAGCGACAATTAACTTGATGTACTGAAGGAACACACTCTCTTACCTTGTTACAACGAATAGGTCAAAACAACTTTCTCTCACATGGGGCGTATTTTTTTTCGAATTGCTACCACCAGGTTCAGAATGTGATGGGGAGCGCTATAGTTACTAATGTTTATTTCAAAATTTGTATTTAGTTTTAGATGTCTCTGAGGTGATCACTTGATTATAGACGTCAAAGGAAGGCGATTGATATTTACTCCTGTATTAGTTTACATTTTACAGTTAGTCTCAGACGTCTATAGGGTGATCACTATTTACTGTTTTGTTTATTTTACGATTGTAGCTAGATCTGTAAGTCTTGCTGAGGGGATTGGCCCGGTCGAATCTGAGTACAAATTTATGGAGGAAGGTATTCGGGGACCTTTTGGACGATACTGAATTGTCAACCTTTCCTTTATTGATGTAAACTGCACTCATGTAGGCTAGCAAGGCTCTGTATATATTCCCAGTATATATTTTGTGGGGTTTTGTGTCGAGTTTATCCAAAAGTGACAGAAAAGTGGCGTAAATTAAATACAGAAACAAAGTAGAGGAAACGTTCGTAGTTACAGAAGTAGAACCTCCAGACGAATATTATCTCAAACACGAAATTTTCATTTTCTGGGATTACATAGGTTGAAAGACAAGTTGGAGAAATTTGTTTTTCCCCCTGAAGCAGTTGAACCAAACTAGGATCTTTTTCTCTCCAGGAATAAGCCTATTAAATCTTAATCCCGAAACAGCTAGTTTTGTGATACTACACACACACACAAACCATTCCTTCCCTCCCCTTCTCCAGTCTTTCTGTACTTCCGTTGGTCCTTTTCACCCCCTCGGCGCTTCCCAGATGCTGTGTCCCGACCCCCGCCTTCTGCGGCTCTCCACATCTTGAAAGGGAGGGTACCAGAAACTTTTGACCTTATTTCGAAGTTACATAACTTAAGGAGAGTTTCTTTGAGGGCGACCTCGCCGCTCCCCTCTCCCCAACCCCCCAAGAAACCAATTTCCAACTAGAAACAAGATTAGCCCTTGCAGGTACAAGAGCTTAAAGTGGTGATGTAATTCACTTACACAACGCAGTCGGAATGCTTGCTTGTCTGCGGATGAAAGTGTAGTCTCCTGGTTCTCTCTCGGTTGGAAAGGTTGAAAATGAACCTTTTATGCTCTCTTGCCGATAAATAATTTATTAACAAATGTCTTTCAGCACGTGGAAAACGAGACAAAAGTCATCTTCTGAGGTTTCCAGAGGACCGTGAAGCGAGAGAATTAAGTTCCATGGTCTCCTGAATTTTCTGGCCGGATAGTGGTGGGCGGGTGGGTGGAGTATGGTGATGGGGTCTCCACCAGCCGTGCCACAATTTCTAGTCCCTCAAAGTTCTTCGTGAACAATTTTTTGCTATTCATTATTCAAGTTTTCTAAAGGCTCACTGAGAATAAAATTTCGCAATTCCAACTCCAGACCACCAACCTGCCTGTTTATTGCAGTTAATGCGCAAGATTTGCATCTGTGCATATGCTGGACATAATCAATCTAGTCTTGATCATGCTTACTAATTTCCTTCAGGTCCGTCTCAATATTTCCCCAACAAAGATCGTTTAAACCTTTCCTTCTTCTTCATGCGTGCCACATATCTTCACTGAACGATTTATTTTGATTTATATACAATTTCACTAGAATTCCTAAGAAATAAAGATTCGTCAATCTAATTCTTAATTCAAATTTCTTTCGACCTTACAAAGAGGAATCTTTCGTCAGTCATCATAATCAATAATTCAATCTTACAAAGAAACAATTGCGCTAATAATAATAATTCGAAATTCAAGTTTCTTGCAATCATTAAAAACAACCAAGTTTTTGGCCATTTCTTGCAATCTTACAAAGAACAAAGTTTCACTAGCAATAATTCTTAATTAAAGTTCCTTGCACCCTTACAAAGAAATACTTTTTGGTCAGTCATTAACTTCTAATCCAACTTTCATAAATTATTACAAAGAATAAAGTTTCGCTAGTCCTTTGAAATTCAAGAGTTTCGCTAGCCCTAATTCAATATTCTAGCCTTATGCAACCCCTACAAAGAACAAAGTTTCGCAAGTCATAACTTCTAACTTAATTTTCTTGAATATTCCAATTTTCCCTTATGTTCAATACAAGCAAACTTTAACTGTCCAAAATCAGTATTTTTTTTTTTTTGCTAGAGTGTAGGGAACATAGACAAAGGAAGAAAGAAAATGGTTTAGATATCGTTTTATGATTGACGTACACAGCTGTAATGAGTAACAGTATTTCTATTTGACGTATCGTGAAAATGTTTATTAGCAAGTAAGTAAGTAAGGGGATATACAATTCATATAGGCTGGATTAACATGACTAATCGCAATTAAATAAACAATTATAAACAGATGCAACTAATGTAAATGGATTTAAAGATAAATTAATTTTCACAACATCGCTAATCTGGTGAATTAACTGGTTGGTATGTACCTCTATAATTGCGCGACTGTTTAATAGATAATTTCACGTTGAGTGTTTTCTGCGGCAAGCTAACTGCCGGGAAGATAATCAATAGGTGCTGATGAGGTACAACAAGGATAGACACAAACGCCCTTGTCTTAGCTGATTGAAACTCATACTGTGTTTTTAAGGGTCAAACATGACGACTTTCTGAGAATATGTTATGTAACAATTTATAGGAATATATGTATCTTACAAAGTATGAAATTAATAAGCATTTTTCAAGAGCAAAAAATCTGTATTAAATTATATTATTTATAAATTACTGCGAGAAATTAATTTTTACTCATTCATTTATATCAGTACATTTAGCATGTACAATCAACGGCAATACAAATGGCGCATCTAGATCCAGAAATTTGCGATTCCCTGAGAAGTATTGTGTGTTATGCCTAACTTGAATAGCGGCTTTACAATAGCAAGTTCGCACATCGCCGTGAAGTTAGGTAAGACACATAACGAATTGCAGGAAAGTGAGAATTTCAGGATTTAGATGACCCATTTCTTATTGCCGGTGACTGTACATATTGCTAGAAGTGTGAAATTTATAATATATTTTATAAAAATAGATATTGAACCTTCATAATTTGTAGAAGTTGCAGGAAAATAGAATTTTCAATTATGACCAGCGAAACTTTGTTCTTCGTAAGAATGCAAGAAACTTGAATTAGGAAGTATGACCGGCGAAACTTTGTTCTTTCTAAAGCTGTAAGAATGTGATCACAAAACGAATGGGGTACAAGATATTAAGGGAACAATTTGAACACCTAAGTGAATAATGTAACCTAGAGAGGGATTACGTTCAATTTCTAATGGAGATATATCTTACTTCTTTAGGTTTCACTTTATTCTTCCAATTAAGCCTCGATTAGCCTATTAGTGGATAAAGTAGAAACAAACAATAACAAACTTACGATCACTGTATCAATATGTAGTAAATCGTGTAAAAACCTATAATATTAAATCCATACTACGAATACAGCGATAAAACATTGCTTTATATTCCTAAGAACATCAGCTGCTAAAGACGACCTCATAGCCACTGCTTTACAGTCAAATGTCTGCTTAAGAATCTCACGAGCAGGCTTCCCGATGGCAAAGCATTAATCAGTCTCCTTGTAATTAAAGGTTCCCGGGTTCAATACCCGATGGAGATTATTGCAGAAAGATTCTAATTCCATTTTAAACTGTAGGCCCAATCTCAATTAGAATATCTAAGCGTCTAGTGAACTTAAAAGGAACTGTGGCGAACGACTGCTATTGCCTTAGTGTAAACACATTTTTGGAACATCCCATATAATGAAAAGGAATTTCTATTCAAGATGACCTAACGTAAAGTCCTATTCACACCTACATAAATAATGATACATCTCAATGTCACGTACACAAACTGCATTGTTATTCTTTGAAATAAAGGATCATAGATGGCAGAATGCAAAAGGAACAACGGTTATATGAGGTGATGCATAAAGCAGTCTAGAAAGTGGGTAAGAGATGGCACCACCCAGAAGAACTTGTGCGATTGTAAATGGAGACAACGGAAAGAGCAGATATGATGAAATAGTGATTGTATATATTAATACTAATTATGAGGAAATAAATAAATAAATTTAACATAATAACAGGATATAAATAAGGAGAAAAGGGGGATTATCATTCAGTAATGGCATAAGTGATTAATATACAAAAGTAATGAAGTCGAATTGTAATTTCGATTTTGCGTCTTTTTCGGTTCCCACGAACTTAGAGTTTCGTGTGGCTTTTGGCTTGTTTTGTCCCAGGTGTAGCGCCATCTCACGGCAGCACCCAAGCACTTTTGGAAGCGCATACATTGTAGCTCCAAGTTAAGGTTAGCGCCGGCTAGGCGGCGATCTTTAACTAACCCCTTTCTCTTTGTTTGTCTGGGAGATAGATTTTATTAATATTTACGTCAATTTGAAAGGGATCGATAAAGAAAAGAAAGAAGAAAAGTACACAATATGTATTAATTGCAAGAAGAAGCCGCCTTAGCAATTATAAAAAGAAGAATCATTATTAATTATAAGAAGAAGCAGCATTATTAAGAAGGCAATTTAATTATAAATTGCAAGAAGAAGAAAATTCATTAATCAGAAGAAGAAGATGCCATACTGATTATAAGAAGTAGATGCCATATTGATCAGAAGAAGAAGATGCCATATTAATTAAGAGGTTATAAGAAGAAGATGCCACATTAATTATAAGAAGAAGATGCCATAAGAAGAAGAGGCCATAAGAAGAAGATGCCATATTGATTATAAGAAGAAGAAGCTCGAAGAAGATTGGTTAGAATTAATAAAAAATAAAATTAGAAGAAAATTACTGTATGAAAAGACTTCAAAGATATTTAATATTTGTATATAATTAATCAAGAATATAGTACGAATTGTACCCTCAGTAGTGGGTTAAATCTGTTGTTTCCTTTCATATATTCTTAGCGTTAGTAACCTTGGTCTGTGCCCAGAGGTATCTCATTGTCTCTCCCCTGTGCTAAGCTGGTAGGTGCTTACGTGAGAGGACGTGGCACAGTTTAATGGCGACCAACGTGTGGGGCTCGATACAGACCAGAGGTTGAAATAACGCAAAGAATAAGATTTTGGAAACATAAGTAAAACAAAAATGGAAGAAGGAAAATATATATGTTGTGGCGAAGAAGGAAATAAGGAAGAAATAATACAGTGTAAGAAATGTGAAGAAATGAAACACTGGTTATGTGAAGGAATCCGCAAAGAAAAATATGAGAAGATATGTGAAAGGGGAGAAGGATACGAATGCAAGGAATGCAGAAAAGTAAAGTTAAAGGAAAAGGAAGGAAAGAAAGAAGAACAAAATACGATGGAGATGTTGATGAAAATGATGATGGAAATAAAAGAAAGTCAAGATCATAACAGCAAAAGGTTGGAAGAAAACAATCGAAAAATAGAAGAAAACAGCAAAGAAGTTAAAGAAAGGTTAGAAGAAGTGGCAGAAGTATGCGAAGAAAACAGGAAAACATTTGAAAGAAATATAGAAGAAATGATGAGGATGTCAGATAAAAGATATGAAGAGATTAATAGAAAGATCGAAAGGGAAGCTTCAAAGGTGAATGAAGAATGTCAGCAGAGGAGTACAGGTTTAGAAAACAAAATTTTAGCAAATAAGATGCAGATAGATATTAACATCTCCAAAATAGAGGAAGTAGAAAACAGAGTAGAAGAAATGAAAATTGTGACAGAAGAAGCAATAGTAAAAGAAACTTTGAAATTCAGAGAAATGATAATTAGAGAACGACAAGAAGTTAGGGAAGAATTAGAGGAGAGTAATAAGAAAATACAAACCCTCGAAAGTAAGATCGACAAAGGAAAGAAAGAGAGTAAAGTACAATGGAGAGGAATAATCCCTAAAATAGAGGATATGAGAATACAAGATAAGCTAAGAGGTTTCAATCGAGAAGGAAATGATGGAAAAGAAGAGTATGAAAAGATCAGAATAAAAAAGGAAAGTAGTAGCGACGAATCGAATACAGAGGAGGAAATAAAGCATAAAAGGAATCATCAGAGGAAGAAAAGGAAATGGAAAAGTAGTGAAGAAGGGAGCGACAATGGAAGATGGTTGGACAAAGTAAACGGAAGTAATTTGGAAGAGGAAGGATATAAGACAAGAATCCCTAAACCTAATGAATTACAGCACTTGCCCAAGTTTAATGGAAATATATCTGACAAGTGTCCACGAAAATTCCTGAAGGAACTAACTACTAACGTGAAGCTGTTGAGGATACCAAGAAATATGATACTGGACTTAATCGAAGGATGTTTTGAAAAGTCTGCGGCAGGCTGGTATCAGTTAAATCAGCACAAGTTTGGAACATTCGAAGAGTTTAGTAAAAGATTTTTGGAATATTATTGTAGTGAGGAAATTAAGGAAAGGCAATTGGAGACATTAAAAAGAAAATATATAGATTGGTCCAAGGTTGAGAGTTTGGAAGCACATACATGGGAAACGTTAAGGAGCTTCAGAAATTTGAATGAAAAGTGGAATGAGGAAGAGTTGGTTAGGCAAGTGATACAAACACTACCAATATGGACGCAAAGAGCGGTGGCTGTAGTAAAAATAAGGAAGGTGGAAGAATTGATGGAATACCTTAGGACAGATGACATGCTGAAAAAGACTCAAAGGTCATGGGATAAAGAAAAGGAAGGTAGATATTATCCTAAGAGGCATCATCCTGAAGAGGAACAACGTCCAGAGCAGAAATTCCGAAAACAAGAATTCGGGATTAGGAACATAGAAGTCAGAAATGCATATAGAGGCAGAGGAAGAGGATTCTTAGAAGATAACGGAAACGGCAGAAGGCGAACTAATGTTCAGGAAGAGCAAAGAAATTATGATAGAAGGAATACAGGACCGTGGAGAGGAAATCGCAGATATAGAGGAAGAAATGATTATTGGCAAAATGTGAATCGAAGAAACTCAGAAAGAAGGATGGAGATAGATGAAAGGCAACATAGAGGAAACAATTACAACGACAGGAACGAGATGGGAAATCCTGAGATAAATGATGAGCGAAGAGAAGCAGTGGAATTAGTCAGAAGCCAAGTGCAGAACGAAGTAGGAAATGCTGGATGGCAGCAGATAAATGAGGAGTCGAGGAATGTGGAATCGGTCGAAAGGCTAAACTTGTAAAGCTCTCGCAGCAACTCCCAGGTGTGAGAGCAAAGGAAAATGATGAATATATGAAGGGAGAACATACGATAAATGAAGAAGGAATTCTGAAGTTATTTTTAATTGGAGAGCCGAGTTTTGAAAACCTAAAACCTGGAAGATCATTGTATGTGGAAGCAGAAATAATTGAAATTAAGGTTAAGTGCCTGATCGATTGTGGGAGTGTCGTCGAAGTAATGAGCTATAAATTTTGGCAGAGAATTAAAGAGAAATACCCACAAGCAAAATTAGACGCTTCTGAAAAAGACAAAGTCAGATTAGTTATGGCTGCGGGAAACGAAGATTACAAAATTCAGGGCACGGTACGCATCATGATGAGCATTAGAGGAGCTAATTTCGAAGTAAAATTTCTGGTGATAAAGGGTTTGAGGTGTGATATAATCCTAGGAGTACCATTCTTAGAAAATTACAATGGGCACATACACATAAAAGAAAAACGGCTAAATCTAGAATCAATGGAGAATATGAAAGTAGATATCCCTATGGAAGATGAAATAAAAGGTTCTGAGAGCGAAATAGGCATTAGGAAGCAAAGCCTTGTATGTCATAAACATGATGCAGTATATAAGAAGAAAGACTACGATGATATACTTGAAAATGAAAATATAAAAGGTGAATATGAAAAAGAGGTCGAAAGAGAGGACCATAAATATAATGCATCGAAAGAAGAAATACAAGCCAAAGTGGATGAGTGTCATTGGATCTCAGAAAATGAAAAAGAAGATTTAAGATATATTTTGTTGAGACATAGGGGAATATTTAGCCAGCGCCCAGGGGTGACGGATGTATACACCTATAGGATTGAAGTAGACACAGCTAGTCCAATAGTGTCAAAGCAATATCCTATACCCTTTGCAAAGAGAAAAGCGGTAGAAAAGGAATTGAAGAAATGGTTAAGTTGGGGGATAATAGAGAACTCTAATAGCGTACACGTAAGCCCAATGCACGTGGTAGACAAACCGGACGGAGGTGTGAGGCCCGTACTGGATTTAAGGGAGCTAAATAAACACGTGCTACTCCCCAGAAATCAAGTAGAAAGAATAAATGAATTACTACACACTTTTTCAGGCAGCATATACTTCACATCATTTGATTTGACTTTGGGATACTTTCAGGTAGAAATAGAAGAAGAGTCTAGAAAATATACAGCGTTTCGATATGGATCAAGGTTATTCCAATTTAGAAGGCTCCCATATGGTCTAAATTCATCAGTGTCAGCTTTTATGACGGCTCTAAATAGAATATTTAGTATAGAAACGAGAGAATGGCTTGCTATATACGTTGATGATATGTGTATACATACGAAAGATTGGGAGACACACATAGAAAAAATAGATTGGGTATTAAGTAAATTGGCAGAAGCAGGATTAACTGTCAAATTGGAGAAGTGCTCTTTTGCAAGGAAGGAAATACGTTTCCTAGGACATGTACTATCTGGAGGTGAAATAAAGATGTGTCCAGACAAAAATGATGCTATAAGCAAGTTCCCAAGGCCAAATACAAGGAAACAACTCCAAAGATTCCTGGGAGTATGTAATTGGCGATCAAAATTTATACACAATTTCGCAAGCAAAGCCAAGCCATTGTACGAACTTCTAAGAAAACATATAAAATGGAAATGGGAAGAAAACGAAGAGGAGGCTTTCCAAAGACTTAAGCAAGACCTTATACAAGCACCAGCTATAAGCCAACCTGATTTCGGGAAAATGTTCTTTTTAGGTACCGATGCATCAAACATTGGATTGGGAGCATACTTATTTCAGAAGAACGAATCTAATGAGGATAATGTGATACAATATGCTAGCAGAAGCTTGAAGAATTTTGAAAGAGCATATACGATAAGTGAGCTAGAGTGTCTGGCGATAATATTTGGAATAGAAAAGTTCTCGGCATATCTGAAAGGCAGAAGATTCAAGGTGGTGTGTGATCACAAGAGTCTAGTTTGGTTAAATTCTGCAAGACAGTGGAATGCAAGGCTTACGAGATGGGCGATCTTACTGCAACAGTACAGTTTTGATGTTATAGATATAAAAGGAAAGGAAAACCATGTTGCAGATACTCTAAGTAGAGCACCTTTGAAGATAAATCAGGAACCAGAGGAAGTGATTAGGCTGGAAATCAACGCTATCGCTGAGGAAGAAGTAAATGGTATTAAAGAAGAGGAATGGCGAGTTGGAATAGAGGAAGATGAGGAATTAAGGGATATTATCAAGGTGTTGGAAGAAGAGGAAGGAAACAAGAAAACAAGGATGTCTAAGATAAAGAACAGATATAAAGTTATAAATGGCATCGTTTTCCAAGTCAGTTATGAGAATCCGAACCAAGTAAGGATAAGGGTACCACGAACCTTGATAAGAAGAGTACTCGAGGTCGTGCATGAAGGATCTGGCCATTTCGGAGTTGACAAAACGTTGAGATTAGCTAGAAGGTTTTACGTATGGAAGACTATGAAGAGTGACGTTGTTAACCATGTGAGAAATTGTACAGTTTGCGTACAAACTAAACCTTCAAAGATAAAATTTAGGAAAGAAGAATTACATATTATCGCTAAATGGCCATTAGACATGGTTTCTATAGATCTAATTGGACCATTACCTAGGTCTAAGGGATTTTTGTATATATTGACATGTGTGGACATATGTAGCAAGTTTATCATGTGCTATCCTTTAAAGAAAGCCACAACCAAAGAGATAGTCAAGAAGTTGGATGAAGGATTCATCAAACATTATGGTAGTCCAAAGAAAATGTTGACAGACAACGGGACTCAATTTACTTCAGAGTATTTCAAGGAGTATCTATATTTTAAAGGGATAAAATTGATTAATGTAACAAGATACCATCCAAGTTCAAATCCAATTGAGCGTTACAATGGAGAGATTGTGAGGTTACTCAGAATGTACTGTCATGATCATCATACAAGATGGTATGCAGTAATTAACAGGATAGTTCTATTATTAAATAACTCTATATCAGCTGAGGCAAATATGAGTCCGACAGAGATTTTCTTGGGATATGAAGCAGAGCCGATGATTTTCGATGACTTAGAATGGCCAAAGAAGGTTATGGAAAGAGGAACAAGGAAAGAATTTTTCAATGACCTGTATAACAAAAGAAAGAAGAGGACGTCAAAAGAGGAAGCGAAAGGAAAGAAGATAGAAGTAAAGAGGGGTGATATAGTTTATTGTAAAACACACCCAATAAGTAAGGCCATTGACCGCACAATTAAAAAACTGTTTTTCAAGTACGAAGGTCCGTATATGGTATTAGAAACGTTTAGGAACACTATAGTTATACAAGATATGGTGACAAAGGAAGTAAGAAGAGAAAACTTAGATAATGTAAAAAGATATAATTGTACGGAAGATGTTAAACAAATGTTGAAAAGTACACATGAGAAGTGAATAGTAAGAATGGATGTTGAAGAAAATTTTTCCTTGCATACGAAACTTCTCAAAAGGAAAAATTTTGCCCAGAGGAGGGGAATTTTGTGTCACGTACACAAACTGCATTGTTATTCTTTGAAATAAAGGATCATAGATGGCAGAATGCAAAAGGAACAACGGTTATATGAGGTGATGCATAAAGCAGTCTAGAAAGTGGGTAAGAGATGGCACCACCCAGAAGAACTTGTGCGATTGTAAATGGAGACAACGGAAAGAGCAGATATGATGAAATAGTGATTGTATATATTAATACTAATTATGAGGAAATAAATAAATAAATTTAACATAATAACAGGATATAAATAAGGAGAAAAGGGGGATTATCATTCAGTAATGGCATAAGTGATTAATATACAAAAGTAATGAAGTCGAATTGTAATTTCGATTTTGCGTCTTTTTCGGTTCCCACGAACTTAGAGTTTCGTGTGGCTTTTGGCTTGTTTTGTCCCAGGTGTAGCGCCATCTCACGGCAGCACCCAAGCACTTTTGGAAGCGCATACATTGTAGCTCCAAGTTAAGGTTAGCGCCGGCTAGGCGGCGATCTTTAACTAACCCCTTTCTCTTTGTTTGTCTGGGAGATAGATTTTATTAATATTTACGTCAATTTGAAAGGGATCGATAAAGAAAAGAAAGAAGAAAAGTACACAATATGTATTAATTGCAAGAAGAAGCCGCCTTAGCAATTATAAAAAGAAGAATCATTATTAATTATAAGAAGAAGCAGCATTATTAAGAAGGCAATTTAATTATAAATTGCAAGAAGAAGAAAATTCATTAATCAGAAGAAGAAGATGCCATACTGATTATAAGAAGTAGATGCCATATTGATCAGAAGAAGAAGATGCCATATTAATTAAGAGGTTATAAGAAGAAGATGCCACATTAATTATAAGAAGAAGATGCCATAAGAAGAAGAGGCCATAAGAAGAAGATGCCATATTGATTATAAGAAGAAGAAGCTCGAAGAAGATTGGTTAGAATTAATAAAAAATAAAATTAGAAGAAAATTACTGTATGAAAAGACTTCAAAGATATTTAATATTTGTATATAATTAATCAAGAATATAGTACGAATTGTACCCTCAGTAGTGGGTTAAATCTGTTGTTTCCTTTCATATATTCTTAGCGTTAGTAACCTTGGTCTGTGCCCAGAGGTATCTCATTGTCTCTCCCCTGTGCTAAGCTGGTAGGTGCTTACGTGAGAGGACGTGGCATCAACGAATGATTTGATTGATTGAATTGTTCTTTAAAGTTCACTTTGTACACAGGAAGGCTAATCGGGACTGAACCTATAGTTTAAAGTGGAATCCGAACCACTGTACCATGTGCCTACACCGGGTAAGAAACCCGGGACCCCTTGATTACAAGGCAACAACGTTACCACTACGCCATCGGGAAGACCCTCTCAACGAATGAGTATAGATATAATTCTTCATTATGCAACTTATCCGGTCACCTTGGAAACACTTATCTCCTTCTTGCCTTCATCTCATGGACCAAGTGCGCTCATTCTAGCCCATTGTTGTGCTCGCAGTAAGGGTAGTTTTCCGGTAATTACATAATTAAGATTAGGATTTCGTAAGACGTTTTCCTGCGTCGGATTTGCCAATTGAGCACTTTCGTTGTTAGGAGGGTTCCGGCAGGCAGGAGAAGGAGAGGACAAAAGCGAACCAAAGAGGAAGAAGCTTAAAGAAAATTAAGGGTGAAGAGGGACTAGCAGAGCTCTAAGAAAAAGCGAAGAAAAAATCAAGGCCTTCAAAACTAGAGAAAGGCCCAATACAGTGAAGTGGAATTAGAACAACGGTAGAAGAAAAATGTTAATAGAATTTTCAGTGTTGGTAAAGACATCTGGGCAAGAAGGGAAAAACTTGCGTTCCCTCCCCTTCTTTTCAGTTAAGGGGGAAAATGGGAGAGAAAATGAGGTTTGAGAGCGAAATCCTGCGGTTGAACGACCCCAAGGCGAAGGAAAACAAGAAAGAAGCGTTTTCAAGATGGCGGAAGGGAGAAGTCTCAATTATTCGAAGCCCTACGCGAAATCAAAATTGGGCTATCGTACACTGACTCAAAACTCTTAGCATAAAGTAGGGAGAGTATTGTTTACAGAGAAGATCCTGAAATAAGAGTGTTGTATAGTTTGTTATTACGATTATTTAACGTATCTTATTTATATACTGTTAATTAATTGTTAAAATGGATATTTACAGTAATTGTTGTAATTTGTATTTTGTGACATTTCTTTGCTTCTGTGTTAATTGAAAACGAGCCTTCTAATGTACGAAATCTTTTTTTTTTTCGATTTCACGTAGGCCTTCGACCAATTATGTCCCTTCCGTCATCTTCAAAACTCATCTTTTTTGTTTTCCTTCACCTTTAGAGTCACTGAACCGCAGTATTGCTCTCAAATGAGAACAAGACTCATCTCATAAGTCAAACACCTTCTCGGTCAAGCGCCATATTTCTTTCATCTTCTGACGCAAGCGTGGAATGCTGTCGTGGTTAGCTTAGGTTTCTTACGTTTAAATCTCTTAGCATAAGTACACTACATTTAGCCACACAATGAAAGCATTTAACGTGACGTCAGAAAACGAAATACGGCGCTTGGCCGAGAAGGTGTTTGACTTACGTGCGATAAGTAATACCCCCTCAAATAAAACCTACGCCATGTTTCTACGTTAATCAGTCAGGGTATAATGTGTTGTTAGGGTGGTCTGCATAGAGTAAGATAGAAGAAAGTTTCTCGACACTGCATTCGTAGAGAATGGGACTGGAAATTTGATGAAGAAACAATCTTGTTAAATCTTGCTTCGATAAGATACATCTAGGTAAATTTTAGCATCTCCAAAGGATGCTTATGTTAGTAACAGTGGACGCATCGTACTAAAAATATCACTTTCCATTTCTCGAAGCCTCGAAGAGCGAAAAGTTACTAAGAAAAGTTTTTCCTTCTACACTGTTAGAAGTTACTGTAAAACTAATACATTCTACCGTTAAAGTTGAACTGCCTGTTAAATTAAATTTGAATATTTTATCATGCATAAAGATAGACAATAATTATTTACAATTGCGTAAACCGTATGTATTGTTTAAAAACTGATAAGATTACATTCAATTTGGTAACTATGCAATGGCTGTTACTTCAAAATAGGCCATCATCATTTTTACGGTAATTGGATTGCAGCTGAAATTGACGGTCTTAAGATTGACGCCCGCTGAGACGCGGAGAAACGCGGCGCGTTTCCGGCGTCTCAGTTGGCGATAACCTTTAAGATAACCTGCAGACTTCTGGCACGGAAATTCCGCGCGTTTCCCTCTAGTGGGCGTTACACCATTTTATTTCAATAGAAGCAGACAACAGAAGTTCAGTTGCGTTCTTTTGCCTTGTTTCTCCGCGTCTCGGTGGGCGTCAAGATTTAGACCCGTCAGTTTTCCCAGCCAACTTTTACAGTGCAGGGTACTAATCAACAAAAAACTATTAGTCCTTCTGTCTGTCTGTCTATCTGTCCTAACTATCGCTATCTCAGACATTACAAGAGCTTTAAAAACCAAATATGGTGGGCTGATAGACTTTTCCAGATAATAACTACACAAAGAAACTCAATCCGGATCACCCGTGAGAAGCACCGAAGGATCGAAAGCGACCTGTCGATAGCTCGAAAACTGAAGATCTAAAATTTTCTACAAATGAGTACACGCAAATTCTATTTTAACGCTACATAAAAAATTTTTTGAGACATCTTCCTGTCTGTGAGGATCAAACAATTGAAAAGTCAACAGTCTATGGATTTTAATGCTTCGATATCTATCTCAAAAACCATTCAATCTGTATATACGAAATTTGGTGGTTTGAAAGAACCGCAACAAGATGCCATATTTATCTCGATCGAGCTGTCCATCTGTCTGTTCTACTCAAGAATCGAAAGCCATCGATATATATATATATATATATATATATATATATATATATATCGATTTCTCCAAAACCACTAACGACAGACATAAAATTTCGTGAATGGACTAGCATAACATTATATGAAGGTACTTCATCTGATTGTCTATCTATGGTAGCCAGACAATCGAAAATTTGCAATTGAATTGAAAATGTTTAACCTTCAATTTGTCAGAACTAAATAGACACATGTAATTTGGTATACCGGATTGGTCCGTCGGTATCGAACCATTTGATATCTACAGGTTGCTTGGAAACAACCTGAACTGAAAGAGTAACAGATGCTGTTACAGTGGGATATATAATTACAATTCGCTAAAATCTATGACAAATAAATCCATGTAATATATACTCCCTCTGTCCCATAATTATTGTCCGGTACACCTTTGTTTGTTGTCTCATAATAATTTCCCAATATTCAAACTGTGACATTGGTGTATACAGAAGAAGAACATGAAACAAGGGAATGAGTCATACAACTTTACTACTCAAGAATCAGTACAAATTGTGCTTTCCATCTGCCTCTTCGTCTGTCATTTCTGTACTACCATTTTGGCAGGCCCAGTGCGAGTGCTTAAATGGTCGACTTTTGATCTCGCCACCAAAGTTCCAGGTTTCGAGTCCCGGCCAGGGAACGTATGTTTTTTGTGGGTGCCTCTTTATCAAATTCATCTAATCCTCACCGTCGCGATAAGCTAAAAATAACAGAAAAGCGACGCTAAATGACAAATACAAATCGACGGAAGGTAAACAAACAGAACTAGACTAAGGGCTCCCCATCGAAGCCTGGCACTGGTTGGTAGAAAGTCGCATTGAAAAATAGGGGGGGGGGGGGGAACACAGCTTGTTTACCCAAAAAGACAGGCAAACATCATTGATACGGGATGGTTTGCAAAGAAAAAGTAACTGATCGGATCTGTATTGATCAAATGCCCTTGTGTGTCACACAATTTATTTATTACACACAGGAGCATCGTTTGTCTAGCATGCGATGGGTTTTGTGACTCGCTCCCAGTGATACAGAGAATCCCATGCGATCGCTGGATGTCACATACAATGTGTCGGGAGAGGGGCGAATGTGTTTGAAAGACATGAAACATTTGTACGAACCGAAAATCGCAAACAGCATGTCAAAGCGCAGAGCGGGAGGTAAACAAGCGAGGAAAGAGTGAAGGGGGATAAAGAATCTGCTATAACCTTTGTGTTTGGGCGAGTTGGACATTAGCGGAGGTGGTGTGGGCACGTGTCCCCCGGCGGGGGGGCTAAAAACAGAGAAGAATAGTACCAGGGTTGGCAAAATTTCTGTTTTTTTTTAAAGAAACAAAACAGGTTTTTTGTTTTAAACATGTTTAAAATGTTTTAAACAGTGTTTTAAACAAGAACCGAAAAAAAACATGTTTTAAACCAATAAAACGTTTAAATGCCAACACGACTTATTTTCTAAAAATAATGATTAATAAGGAATCTGTTAATCATCCAAAGATGGACTGTGTTTCTATTATAAAGTAAACGCTTCACTAACTTCTTAAAATACATATTTATGTTGGTCTTAAATCTTGCTTGAAGGCTGTTCGAGAAACTTCAACTAATCCACTGTTGCCAGGCCCCCACTGAGTCCACATGGTAGCTACTGTTTTTGATATATATATATACATACACACACACACGACATTGTACCCCGAAGCAACTAAATATTGACATTAACAACAATGTGCACATTTTGCAGTGTGTTAAGTGAGTATCAAAACGGTTTCATCCATGCAGCATTCAATTTTTAAAATATTTTAAACGCCTGTAAAACAAACATAGCCAGGTGTTTTAAACGTGACCCACGGCCATGCATCACTGTATGTTTCTCTGTTAATTCAATATATATTTTCAGCCACTGAACAGATTTCTATGCTCAGTAAACAGAATGACATGCATTGAATGCAAAGGCATAGTTACAAAACACGCAAATAAGCATAAACTATCAAAAGTATCAAAAATGTGTTTCAAACAAGTCTGAAAAAAAACATTTTTAAAATAATTTGTTTTAAATGTTTTAAACATTGTGAAAAAAACAAAGCCAGGTATTTTAAACGTTTAAAACAAGTTGTTTAAAACACTTTTGTTTTAAACATGCCAACCCTGAATAGGACAAACTTGCGTAGGTGTGTTGCGAGGGCGTTCAGCACCAATCAAGAGATAGAGTAGGCTACAGTTCATTAATGACCAATGAGCTGCTTCCTGCAGCAATTAAATATAAATGAAATTCATAAATCATCTGCACAGAAGATTTTCTTCCGCTCTTTAACCGCGTGTAACATTAACGTCACAATTCTAAGTAGAAAAGGACGAGACTATGTTACTATGAACCTTTCCAACTAGTATTAATTCATGGAAACGTCTATTTAAACCTTCGAAAGGGTTATTTTTTCAACATGCTGCATTACAGCTTTGTTTTTCTTGTTCTTAGTTGTCTTATCTTGGCAGATTTACATTTGTAGAACTTCTGTTGCCCTGCCTTTGTGTGTAGTTATTTCGGTCTATTTTCATGTCCATTCCCGGTTCCCTTTCCGTTGCTACGCTTCTGTTGACTCATTGTCATGGTGATCACAGTTTCTTTCAATTATTTTTTTTTATTTCTAAAACACACTTGCCAGTAGGTTGCATAAAGGTAGAAAGAGAGAGAGAGAGAGAGAGAGAGAGAGAGAGAGAGAGAGAGAGAGAGAGAGAGAGAGAGAGAGAGAAGGTAATAAATGTTTCCAACTGCTCGATAGAAATGTTACGTCATACTTGTCACATTACGACGTGTGTTGTACGACAGTGTCCTTTTTTCTGGATATCACTGTCTATGACTTTAGTAAATCTAAAATCGATGAACAGCTAAACACACATAATATTTTCAATTTCTATAGATCCTTTTAAACGAATAAAAGTGAACTTTTACTGAATATTATACATTATGTGACACTGTAAATCATTAACAACTGATTTTGAGTAATTGAAACGTGAAATCCAACGCGCCAAGTGCACTTTCTAAAGCTTAGAAGCCCTCCATATTGAAAGGCGTGGGTGTATTTCGAATAGACGTCTTATATCAGAGGCCATAAAATCAGGTACAGATCATAAGTGCACTGGTATCACATATGGTAAAGGCAAAGCGAAACAGCCCAAGAATGGCTGGTTTCATACACGATGGGACAACATTCGACAAGCAACGTTGCCTAAGTCAAGCATGAACTCTCACTGCAAGAGGAAATAGACAGTCGCCATATCTAATATTTCCAACAAATATTTATGACATTTTTGTGCAAATGCGTCCTGTAAAACATGAACATACCAACGTCGAAAACCTCTCAACAAATCCAGTTGGGATCTGATGTTGTATTAGTCCGAAACGTAGAAAGTAACAAAGAATCACCCCTAAACCACAAACCTTCATTATTGGCTACCCGAACAGAATTCTGAACATATACTGACCAGAAGTAATTGAAAACCAAGAACTTCGAGAGCAACAGTGGAGACCGAGGTATCCGTACAGATAAAACAGCGGAAATTGAAATGTATAGGACACACATTAAGGAAGGGAAATGAAGCTATTGAGAATGAGGCATTAGATTAGATTGGAGAGAATGAGAAGGGGGAAACCTAGACAGACATGGCGAAGATCTGTTCACGATGAGGCATTGGAGGAAGGAAAAGGGCTGGATTGAAGTAAGACCAAATGGTGGTGTTTAGCTGGTGTCCTATGGGGGACAACAAGACTTAAGTAAGTTACGACTTACTGAAATCACCGTTTTAAAACAACACTGTCTAAGCAATCACTGCGGAATTGTCGATGTTTTCTTGGAAGATCATAACCTAAGTTAAAAAATACAAATATTATGAATTGTGTCAATTCCACTGCACTCCAGGATTTGTCAAAAGCAGCATACTCTTGCTCCAGTTTCTATGACTGGCCAGATGGGAATCCCAAGGGGAAACACAAGCCATCATTCTCACTCTACAAGCACAAATAGAATAACGCTTATTTATGGGCCTGGCTCCGTATGCACCGTTGTTTGTGTTGCAGTGGCTACTCTAGCTCTTGTTTCGCCAACTCCAGAACATTGTGTCCGCCGTCGGAAACTTTGCAACAGCAACAGAGACGCCTTTGTGGCGAAAATTCTCGCCTTTCCCGCCAAAAGGAATTCCACCATTTGTGCCCGTCCGTATAACGTGTGGAAGGAGGGGGAGGAGGGTGTAAATCCCGCGCCTCCATAAACAGGCCACTGGAAACTTTGTCAAAGAGGCCATATAAAGCGCCCATAAAGTGTTTTGTGATGGACTTGGTAACTCTGTGATGTAGAATTATCAACCTGAAGTGCATACCCTCGTTCGTGCCTTGACCATCGCACTCTCCGGAAACAAGACCAAGCCTGCAGGGATTGTGTTGTTACTGTGGACAAACCTCCACAGATTATTGCCTTCCCCATTTTTGCCCAACTTTTATTACCCAACATTAATACTATAGAAGAGCATATTAATGTATAGAAGAGCATATTAATGGGTTTTGGGAAGTATTGTGTTGCTTTTCAACAGTCTTCAAAAGTGGTTGTGGAGTCGCAATACCCATTCCCCTTGATGGATCTCATAGCACACTTCCGAACCACCTCCTTGATCAAGCCCCACCCTTCGACTTGTGACGCCGCAAAAATGGCAGTGTACTAATGCTAAGAGCTGCAAACATAACATGCCTAACCTAACAACGAAAGCATCTATCGTGACTTCAGAAGACGAAGGACGGAACTTGACCAATTATGGTGGTTGATAAGCGTGCCGTCAGTGATATCCCCCGTGCTACTGCTCTGTTGACTCGTTCTCATGGTGATCACAGTTTTCTCTATTTCCAAAACACCTTTGTCAGGCAGTTGCATAAAGGTACGTTATCAATGTCGCAATACCCATCCCCCTTGATAGGTCTCACTTATAGCACATTTGTAGCACACTTCTGAATCACCTTCTTCGTCCTATACTTAAAAACATCAAATGGCATTATCGATTTTGTATTTTCCTTGATTTACGTCACTTCTTTGCCTCTGTAAGCTAATTATGGTGCCACGAGTGTCCAGTGGGTTGAACGTATGGCTACCAAACTGGAGACCTTGATTGCATTCCCAGGATGGTTGATCTCAGGTACGAATATTGCGGACAACGTCCCTCCATAAAGCAGCTTCGGGGGCTCACGAAGCCTGGGGTACCCGGGGGCAACCCTGAAGGGTAATGTCGGCGGGAGCATGACTGATCACATCGCCTTCACTATGGCAACGATCGAAAATATGTTCGACGCTACCTCCACACTCCATGGCATGGTGAAATGCACAGGGGATAGCTTTGAGAGCATCTTTAGGCTAATCGCGACAATGAAGATGAATTATTAGATAAAATTGATTCGATTTTTTACCTTTTTTTATTTAGCATCTCTTTTCTTTCACCTTTTGCTAATCGCGTGGATGAGGATGAGTGATTATATTCATGATCATACAAAGAACACCCACGCCCAGGCCGGGATTCTTAACCGGGACTCCTGACGTCATAGGGTGCTGTGCTAACCACTCTAGAACGGAGGTCGGCTAGATAAAAGTGATGAAGGGACACACACAAGTATAGAAAATGGTTAATTAATAATATTTTTGTTTATTAATATACGTATATCTTCTTTTGCTGGAAAATGTGTCATATCAAAGAGAATTCGCGCTTGTTTGTATACCCCTGTTCAGAAAAAGTGGCACATATTTCATAATTGCCCAAACGTATAAAATGTGACACTTTATGTGAACAGGGGTGTACAATAGCAAAGTAACATTTAACATTTTATGTTGACGGCATTATTTTCCAAACAGAACTTGTAAAGTATCCACAATCATTGATTTCAGGAAAAGATGTACACTTATTGCAAGGTCATTGACACTTCTAGTACATCATGTACGAATTCCTTTCCACATCAAAATTACAGTTTTCAAATGATTGAAGAGAACGCAGCCCCCTGTGTCTGGTTTTCAACACCCATTACCAGGGGGTACAGAAGGAATAACATAAAATGCTTTGCAACTAACAAAATAAGGTCGTGGTGCAATGTCCACTGACGTAGAAATTCTGTGGCTATGTGGCAGGTGTCCAGAATTACAGATTTCTGCAACTCCGTAATGGCTACTCAGATTCCAGAAAGAGAGAGGAGATTTTAAGGCTCATTGGCGCTATTCCAACTCCTGCTATTCTAATGGGCATAATGGCTACGTTTTTGCGGTTCTGTAATTGCTTTGTCTCATTAACCAGGTCATCCTATTTGCTTAATTTTTCCTGATAGATGCGTTCGCTGAGAGATGTGGCTTTGTCTAGAGTCAAATTTTATCAGACTTGTTTATAAAGCTGCCCATCTGTGAGAATCTGAGTGTATCGATATTACAGAAAGGTGCATCATGAAAAGATGTTTTTGATAAACAGGCGAGATTAAATTTTGCCTAATTCCTCTAATTAATTAAATAACCCATTGTTTGATGTTAGTAAAGTTCATTGCAAATGTAATTTTAGGGCCTCCCGATGGCGTAGTGGTAACGTCGTCGCCTTGTAATCAAGGGGTCCCGGTGGAGGCATATAGTGGTTTGGATTCCACTTTAAACTGTAGATCCAGTCCCGATTAGCCTTTCTGTGCATAAAACTGACTTAAAAAAGGAAACAAATTAAATGTATTACGTATAAGTCATAGGAACTGTAAACAGGAAGTTGTATTACTCCACGACGAATGTTTAACAGTTACTTTCATTAACATACATTAAATCATAAGCACGTGAGACTGCACAATCTTTTTGTTTTAATTATATATCTACACTGTACACGTACATACATTATATATTTATGTGCACCAAATTATAATGCCTATTAACCTATAACCTGACTTTAACCTTGTAATATCACCTGCATCCACTGAGTTATTTATGGGTGTCCTTTGCAGTAGGCACTCTAGTGTCAACTGCCTTGTAATCAAGGGGTCCCGGGTTCGATACTCGGTGGAGGCACAAGTGGTTCGGATTCCACTTTAAACTGTAGGTCCAGTCCCGATTAGCCTTACTGTGCATAAAGTGGACTTAAAACACCAACTCAAACCAAACCAAACTCTAGTGTCAACTGTGTCAACCTCCCTTCCAGGTAGTGCACCCTGGACTGCATTCTTGCATACTAACGAGGCTCTGGCGTTTGGACTCTCAGCTAGTATAGTCCTCTGTAGGACTGTGTTGTGTCCTGTCCATGTGTGTTTGTGATTATTTTTTCATCAACTTCATTTTATCACCATTCGTAGCGATTAGCCAAAGAGTAGCAAAGAAGCGAAGTAAAACAGTCGAATCAATCAATCAAACTTAGGCATTCAACAGTGTTGCAATATCAATCAAGTTTAATTTTGCTTCATCTGCCAACTTGCAGTTTGAGCTCAAAACACTCATCCTAAAGGAATATGGAAAACTTAAGATGAACCAAAAATCTTCACGTCGTTACAATCTTTGTTCAACTTTTTCCCCGCATATCTGCAGTGGCTAGTGCAATACGAGGCAAGAAACTAAATTTGGCCAACAGCCAAGAGGGTCTTAGAATGGCCATTAGGAAGGCAAGTACAACATTTCATCCAAATTCCTCATTTGCCCAATTCTTTTCTCTGTTTTGTTTAAATTTCACCATACTTTAATACCGTATGTGCTGTATTGAGTCACTTGTGTTTCTTGCATGTAATTTGTGATGTAATTGGTCCATGATATATTTATCTCTCTGGCCCAAGTAGTGGGTGTGTGAATGTGAACAGTTCTGGAAGAAAAGTCTAAAAGATAAATTGTATGATCTGTCCAGGGCCAAGACCACGTCGTGAAAACGGGACGCTAAGAACACCAAACCTAACCTGCCTAACCATCTCACAATATCATAACCGCGGGGAGCAATTTTCACACTGACAATAAACACATTCGTGTTTACAGTCCTCTTGATTGATTTAGGTTATTTACGTCGCTTTTCTGCCACTTTTGACTAATTGCGACGATGAGGATGAGTTATATGTCGAAATTGATGAAGGGACACTCATAAAGAGCACCCATGCCTGGATTCGAAACTGGGCACCCTGGCGTCGTAGTGAGCTGTGCTAACCACTCCACCACTACAGACCTCTTGAGAGTGAGACCACAGACAAGGCATAAAAACAAGTTTTCAGAAAGATCTTGCAGAACTGTAATGGCCATAGTTAACCGTATTTGAAGTAAGTTCTGAAATCACCGTATTTTGCAAGCGAATACATTTTTTTCTTTTTCTATTCTTTTTCCTACTGTTATACCATCAAAAACCATTTTGTTTCTAATTGTACTGAATCTTAATATTCAGCTCTCGTTAAGAGATACTTCACACCGTCGACGTCACCAGTAATTCCAAGATAAAATACCCCGTTGCAGAAACCTTTGGGACACCGTTCACACAGGTAAAAAAAAGCGCCAAAAACCAGGCTGGTGGTGCGCCAGAGACCTCGGTTAAAATCCTGGCCAAGCATGCATTTTGCGCCAAGTTTCTGCAACAGCAAATTAACTCAGGAAACAAAACACAAGCCATTTCATCCGCAATGGGGGCGTGTGACGTAATGTAACTTATCTGCCCCCCGAGGTTCATTTTTTAGAAACTTTGGAAAACATACAGAATTAGGAGGAGCGCCCCCCTTGCCCCAAAATAAAAACGGAGGAGGAATAGCTGCTTAAAGAGGGAGAGAGAGGAAGTCCTGTTCCTGGCATAATGCAATATTATTCTATATTTATGACCTCCACGCATCTGGCGCTGTACGAGAGAACAAACGACTGCGGCAGGTCGCTTTTCAGGCCGTCGTCCTCTCATCAAGAAACAAACACGCATCATGGCGTGGTTGACCTCTCTCGCGAACGTCAAAAACACCCGAGGACGAAAATGTCTGCTTCATGAAATGTCACAGCCACCGCCGCTACAAAACTGAAAATTCAGGGCAATGGGGGGGTGGATGGGGGGCTGCGGGGGCGGGTTGTTTTGCGGAAATGAAAATATTTTGCGCTTCTCTTATTTCGCACCCTGTTTCGCTTGCGGAGGGACAATACGGCAGGGAGAGTTTACGGAAATGTAAAGCCGCTCGTCCTTGATTCACGGTGCTCTAGGTTCAAATCTCGATCTCTGCGTAGACGAGTGACGGACTAGTATTCGGGAAAGGGTGTGTAGGGTTACAAGATCGCAATAAGCAAAAAATAACTGTTGCAAAATGGACTAAGTCGAAATGTAGAACACAAACATTCGCAGTAAATATACCACGAAATTTTAGCAAATAATATGAAAATTACAATTTCGTTTAAAAAAGTAATGCACTTTTTAGTAAGTTATTTGATATGAAGTTACCAAACTTATAATTAATAACAGTACTATATGTATTTTCAAGTATACTTCTCCGAGGAACCATTTTTTCTTAATTTTTCCCTGTAATTTTCTCTTCCTTAAACAAAATGATGTACTTTCCAGGATTAGGACATGTACGATTTTAAAAAATTCCTCCCGTACACTAGAGAGAAGAACAAAATGTAGGAAATGTCTGAAAAAGAGACGACCGCATATCATTTCTGAATATCTCGCAAGAAAAGGTGTGAAGTGTTCCTCACTCCCCCTATAGACCAGACATAGCCCATGCAATAGTGAAGGCTTTGGATGCTTCCAGCATGTCTTTGAAGACTGGAAAACACGCTTGGACAAGTGCATAACATCCGCTGGGGATTACTTTGATATAAATTATAAAAATTTTGAGAATAAGTTAAGGTAATTGTAAAAAAAATAATGATCATTCTTTATTGCATTGGCAGCAACACAAGTTTTCCATCTGTCCCTATTCTGGGCGAGATCAATCCACTCTTGACCACCCTTACCAATTTCCCTCAGGTGCATCGTAATACGTTACTTCATCTTCGTTTTGGACTTCTTACAGGTCTCTTACCGGCTACAGGGCCTCCCAACAAAGTCTTCTTAATTTAATTATTCTAATAGTGTAAGGAGATGAATACAAATATATTGTGCAGTTCAGTATTATTTAACCTTAGCCTCTGTTATTTCATCCCTTTTAGTTTCAAATAATTTTAAGATTTTAATTTTATATACTCTTAATTTATGCTCGTTTTGGTGCAAGTCCAAGCCATCACAATGGCTATATTCTTGGAGCCAGACAACTAAGATTAAGATTCAAAATTTTATGTGGGAAGGTGGTCATGTGGCATGTTTTAACATTGATTTCTTCCCAAGGAGACGATTAGTGTTGTTACGTTTCACCCAGCTTTAGTTATGTGAAAGATATGGACATTTTTAATCATGGGGGGTTTAGAACGCATGTATGCAATGCACATCTCATTCTGCAGAGAGCACATATGCAGCCATTTTCCCCAGTCACCATGCACCCTGGGAATCATCTGGAGTGTTAACATACGCTTCTGGAAGGTTGATTTGTATGTCGTACATTTTCAATAAGTGCACCAAATGATCCCAGAGGAAAACGTCCAGGAGTGTCAGGACTGGCGATCGAGGAGGCTTTCCGCTGCACCTCCTTGTATTGCTTGAGGAAAATATTCTTCCCTCACTGTTGACTGAATTGGAAACTTTTAGGTACATGCCCCGTGACCGAGAGTGGTCTACAGTTACTCCATCATTTGATTGACTTCCACCAGCTCCAAACTTGGCACTCGTAAAGTTCTATAATTTCATTTGTTTCTGTACATTTTCAAAAATGAATACTGTTACTTCGGTACCCAAGCTACCTTAGACGGTAGTTTCTGCATCAGGATTTTTCACTCTCAACAAATAAATAATGCACAGTTCACATTGAAAACCGGCACAAATCAATCCCCCTAATTTAGGAATTCAAAGATCCCCTTCAGGCCAGAACGCGCTGCGTGAATACACCACACAA
The DNA here is from genome assembly GCF_977018435.1 of Lepisma saccharinum. Lineage (NCBI taxonomy): Eukaryota > Metazoa > Arthropoda > Insecta > Zygentoma > Lepismatidae > Lepisma > Lepisma saccharinum. The sequence continues at coordinate 150,003,320 of NC_139229.1, read as the reverse complement.
AAGGACACGAATCGGGTTACGCATGGAGAACTTCTCGGCTTATTTGCACAATGAAAACTGAACCGGCGCCGAGTTTCCACAGTGAAATATTTCTGGGAGAAACAAACGTTGCAAATCCGCCCCCCCCCCCCCTCTTCCCTCGTACCCGCCCGTTTCACCTCTTCCGCGGCCCGCACAAACGTTCAGTTGCCACAATGCATAAAACAGAGTGCTTGGAAGGAGAATGCTTTACGAAAGCTTTGTGCGTTCATAATGCCGTATTGACTTTGAAGTCTCCAGAAATTCCACGGCTAAGATTTCCCTGCACCGGAGCACTTAAGCAAGGAAACCATTAGCCCGCAGGTCCGCTCCTCGCAAGCCATATTCCGAAACTGATGAAGACAGCGAAAATGGAGCTCATTATTTGGACGCAAAGAAGCGTGTAAGCCAGCCCCGCTCGTGAAAAATTCGCCGCCGTGCCGCCTCGTTAGTCGCTAGACACCAAACAGCTGCAGGAGATTGTTTTATTAGCCTTGCGAGTTTCTGGTTGTTTGTGCATTTTCCTTTTTCTGCCGTGAAGTCCATGTAAAGCGGACTATTTTTAAAACGTAACGTACCGTGCTGTAGTTTCAACCCAAGTCCAAATTTAGCGGCAAGGGTTACATTCAGGGATACTGCAATAATGCTACAGGGGCGCTTCTATGTTATCTCATTTTTTTAAAAAAATGTTATAGAAGGCGCTAAGCATCATTTTTTATTGTACAGTCTCCTGCAATAATAACGGAAAACCTATATCCTGAAATAATGGCTTCATTGCAATGCGTCTTGTGTGTTAGCTAACTCTACGGCGTTGAGCGAACGTCGTAAGAAGGTTAGGCAATTGCCGTAGTGTTAGACAATACACAAAAAGGACAGCAGTGAAGAGAATATTTTATACTCTGGCTACGACCATTCGGTATCTTCAACACGCACAGTGAGATCGACACTGCCCTATCGCTAAGGAGCAGAAAGTGACTCTTCCCATTTATATTGATGGTGACTGTACATCCATCCTGACTGGCCTCTCCGACGGCGCAGTGGTAACGCTGTAGCCTTGTAATCAAAGGATGCCGGGTTGTATCTCTGGTGAAGGCAAATTGCACAGAGGCTCAGATTCCACTTTAAACTGTAGGTCCAGCATCGATTACCTACCTGAGCAAACATTCCTCCTCGTCATCATAATATCGCTCCTATACTCTATCCCGGAAATCTCTGGAACAAGGTCGCGCATAAAGGTAGAGAAGCTGCTTTCGTTTTTTCCCCTACACGCAATCCCGTTCCCTCATATCTGTTCATTGGTCGAGCCTCCTCGTGTGGAGTCACTAATTGCGCAGAGACTTTCTTTCGTTCGCTCGCTCCAGAGATTACCAGGACAGAGTATAAAAGGATACAGATATATATGGAGAGACAATAGGGGTAGATAGATATACTATGTATATAGGTAAACAAAAGTCGATGACACGATTTTTGTTTAAAAATCAGGATTCCTCAGGCGTTCCAAATTTCGACACACACACTTTTCCCTCAGCCAAGGTTATCCCACAAAAATCCAAACTCAAATAACTCTAGTTTTCCATTTTTTATTATAATAATCGTGGCTACGACCATTCGGTATCTTCAACACGCACAGTGAGATCGACACTGCCCTATCGCTAAGGAGCAGAAAGTGACACTTTTAGTTCGTTATGCACAATGACGTAATGGTTGTAAAGTAATGCATCACAGCGTTGCAATATGCACATATTAAACGCCTGAATAAATTCAATGTGTAGTTATGGCCGTTTAAATATCATATGGAAGAGCGAATGCGGAAGTCACTAGCGTCATCAAACGATAGGAAGGCAATTGTAAGTCATAAAAAAATATTAGTAACAGTCTCTGCCCTGGTTAGGTCTTTGGCGATTAGTCCGTGGCCGATCTGAACATCATAAAATGAATTTCACCACTTTATACAGAAGATTACATAATTTGTATTAACTCTGGTGTATTACTGTACATATTAATTTAAATTCAATAATCTGTTCGAGAAGAGGTCTCACTTCATCTCTACGAAAGATACCACAGCTGGATTTAACCTTACGACCTTCAGGTTACAAAGCCAAAATGAAACAACTAAACTGCAACTACCATGGACGATCGTTTTGGTCGAATATACTGTGCTGTTTCAAAATGAATGAAGATTTAATTGTTTAATTATCTTCTTCGCAAAGATGAAACTTTGCTTTGAACATTAATTGGTGTATTCTGTGTTCATATTGTACAATAGTCAAACAAAGTAGCCAAATTGCTCATTTTAAACATCGGACCACAGCTTATACATCACGTTGTGTGTAATGAGTTTCCAATTTCGATCTAACTGAAGCTATAAACTGTAAACGAGATCATTATTTATGAAGAAGAAAGCACCTGATAGAATATGTGCATTGTGTACTCGATTCCGTGTGTTTAGTTGTCGGGATTAGTCCGTGGCTGACTAATGAATTTCATCATAGTAGAATATATTATTGGTGTTACGTTTTACACTCCTCACAACAAGTTTGGAATATTATTATATTAGACAATATGTAATAGGCACGGTGGCATATGTCGGCGAGAAGACGAAACATATCATGTGTTGTTGCATTCCAAGGCATTGTCTATCACCCATTGTATAAGGTGGCAATATTCCAAACTTTTTGTGAGGAGTGTATATTACTGTGTATTTTAATATAGATTCATCAATCTACCCTCCAGAAAGAGTTAGGTCTCATTTCATCTCTACGAAAGATACCATAGCTGAATTTGACATTACGTCCAAGATCATGACCTTCTATCGTCATAACAAGAAAACAAGAAACTGAGGCGACAACCTCTATACTTCCAAGAATTTTGACTGATGACGTCACACATCAGTTTCTCAAGAGAAAAATATTAAAATATTCAGAATTCTATACAATCAATTCCAAATGTATAATCTTACACTTGAAAAGCTTCAATTGATTGAAAGGCACTTCAGAAGATCTTCGAATAGCGATAGAAAAACACTAAAATTTTTCAATACATAAAGGAAGTCGACCAATGACGTAACAAGTTTCTTTTTTGCCACTTTTTGGCACACACCGTATCTCTCCCAACGCACACGCGAGAAAACAACCCATCAAATATGCAAAAACGCGAGCCCAGAGACTTCCAGCGATGCGTATGAGAACTACGCGCAGTTCCGCGAAATGGGCTCGCTTAAAGTTGTCAAATATCCGCTAACAACGCTTAACATTCCGTGACGTCACAAATAACGCGTGCCCTCTCCATATTTTTCGCTGGAGTCGACTTGAGAAAAATGGAAGGTTAAAGCTGCATTAATATTCATGGCAAAAGGAATGGCGAATTCCTTCGACAGAAAATGGAGTCGTTCCATGAATAATAAAGACGATAAAAAATGTTCCGAAAAAAAAGTGTTGGTTTGAACCTCGGAGGTAATGTTTTACTTGAAAAATACCGTTTAATGTTATCGGTTATTTTGCGGATTGATTGTAAGAAAATTTATCTTTGACATAACTGATTGATTTAGATGTGGTTTATTTTACTTCGCATTTCTGCCACCTTTGGCCAATGGCTAGGGACATTGAATTTTCGCCATGCGCGAAATCGCGAAATGTGAAAAAAAAAGATGCAATTTTGAACATTCTGCACGTAACTACACCCCCAATGATGAAATATGCATGAGTTTTATTAGCGAAGTAATGCGAAATTTGTGTTTTTCCACGAAATGGACGCTTTTTCGCGAAATAACCGTGAAATATCATCAAATTAAGAAGAAAACACGCAAAAACCGGCAATCGAGGTTTTGCGCACAAACTGTCGATTTGTAAGGAAACATTTGCCTAAAGTTTCCTACCACTTGCAGCTGAAGAACGTTTTATCTTCGATCACATCAGGAAGACGCTGCAAATTGGGGTTTCCCATGCACATAATCTCAGTTCGAAAACTTCGCTCCCTGTCAAGCTGCATTCCTTTCTTCCCCCGAATGTCTACTCAACTTCCAGTTTCATTGAACTTGCTAGCTATAGCAGCGATAAGATTAGTCTGTTCCCGCACATCAAGGGAAACAATGGTGTCATTTGTGTTCAGTCGTGAATGACTTTTGTTTATCATCATGTGATTTTCAAAATGTGTTTGTGTATGTGCAGTAGTGGTTATTTTATTTGTTGGACAGAAGGATAACCTTTAAATATACATACAATGAATAAATCACTTGAGATATGCAATTTAGAAATGAAGTGATTTTGTGTTGATGTTTTCTTTTTGGTTGGACAGCTAAGTACTTGTTTATGTGTACAGTATATAAAAATGAAGTAGTTTATCAATTTATAGCTCTTTTGTATGTTGTTTCCTCTCATGATGAAAAAGTGTGTGCCATTTTTTTTCCACCGTTGGTATATTCCGCTGATCTAACATTTTATTTACCATAAATTTGTCTCCCTACCAATGGCGAAGATGAGAATGAGTGATGATACGATGTAATTGATAAGTATGAATTTTGAATTACCATTATTGATGTACGATGCATATTGTAACTGGAGCAAAAGCTCTATTATACGATATAAGTCAATAATTAAATAAACTTTGACATGTTAGCTCTGTAAAGAATTATATAAGGTTTTCTTTATAGCACCTAAGTCTATACCCTGTCCCAGCTAACTGTGGAGCAGGGCCGCGCATGGCGACAGAGGAGGAGGGAAATCGAGAGAGCGAAGCAATGAAAGCGGCTAACACCAGTCGCTACCTTCGTCCCCCATTACGCAATCCCGTTCCTCTCAGTGTTCATTGGTGGAGCCGTTTCGCGTCACTACTTGCGCAGAAACTTGTTCTCGTTCGCCTGCTCCACAGATAGCTGGGATAGAGTATAGCTCTGTGTAGCGACTCAGTTTTATCTTCTTTGTCCGATCTGGAAAAGATTTCCGTGATAGTCTAGGCCACGACATTTCCTCGATTCTTTTGATCCTGTATCCAAAGTATTTTTGTTTATTTTAGTCCACTTTATGCAGAAATTGGCTACTCGGAACTGGACGTACAGTTTAAAGTGGGATCCGAACCACTGTGCCTCCACCGGGGATCGAACACTGGATTTTTTGGTTACAATGCAATCTGAATCTAGGGAACCCACACTTTAACCCTATTCGTTACACATAACTGAGCACAAGAAGTTTAATAATTACTTTCATTTTGAGTGGCAATAAATATTATAGACGACTAGGTTGAGCAATGAAAAGCCCGAAATCGATGTTCTTTTGCTGAGGCAAATTGACTGCCAAGTCTCACCCAAATATTTCATGGCTATAAACAGGGAAAATAACACAATCATGTGTTCACTTTTGGAACAAATGAAGGAGGCAATTTGTAACTACCACTGGTTTATCCGACCGTAACCAAGAAATAGTTAGGCGATAGTTTGCATTCAATTTACTTAAGCTGGAACACCATTTCAGCTACTCTAGGGTTTTCTCCTTCATTATCGGCAGTCAAGCGAAGATGTGTGATAACACGTTTCGAAAGTTTCCAAAAGGTTAAAAGTATTCCATACATTAAAGTTTGGGGTTGATTTCAGCGTTCACAGAATGCAAGAAATATACCAAGAAGGGTCAAGCATCGACCTACTGATCTAATGAAGACGTATGCAATAACGGACGTTCAGAATCTTGAAAGTATACAGGGCGAGTCACCTAAAATTACCACCGGAAATATTTCGTGACCAACAATGAAATTCGAAAATCTGCTTTCGCAGATATAAAGATATCAGAGGGGCTCATGAAATTAGTGGACACAATACGTTCAAGTACGTAAGGAAGTACGATCTTCAACACAAACATAGTTTTTTTTTAATGGAAACCCCATTTTATTTTTAGCTCATTTGAAAGTACGGAAAAATTAATTAAGAATAGCGTTTGTTGCATTGCAATACGTCAAGTAGTTCTCAAGTAATTGTAACATGAAGTTGAGCGTGAGAAAAATAGCCACTATGCCTGTCGGCAGATCCGAGCGCAAATGCCGTCGTGCATATAGCCTGCGCGCTTGTGCTGCATTTTTCCTACACTCGCCATAGATAAGTTGATTTGATTTGATTTCTTAAACTTCGTTTTGTGCCACTTTTGGCTAATTGCGAAAGTGGGGATGAGTGATAATATGATGAAAGTGATGATGATGCCCATGCCGGGATTCGAACCCGGCACCCTGGCGTCGTAGTGCGATGTGTTAACCACTCAGCCACGGGAGCCGGCTTGATAGAAGTTTATATCTGGAGACCTAAGATCAAGATGAAGGTTCTAGAGAAGCTCATAAATGGATCTAAGCACATATAGTATCATCATATATTTGCGAGTTAATACTCTTCTTCTTTTCTTCAGTAACATTTTCATAGCGTTAAAACATTCCAGGTAAAATTCTATTACATAAGCTATTTTGGGTAAGTCAAAAGTTTGATTGATTGATTGATTTGATTTATTTTACTTCGCTTCTCTGCAACTTTTGGGTAATCGCAAATATTAGGGTGCTTAATGATACAAGGCGCGTACTGAAAGTCGTGAACCTTGTTCGATTACAGTAAGGCCTTGGCCATTTCGGTTGAAACTACACGTATGGCAGGTACAATGTGTTGTCCACTGCATGAATCACATGCTGGCGCATGCGCACTTTCCCTATCAGTTCTGTCGGTAGGAGAAAAATGGCGTCCACAGACAGTTCGTTTCGTCAACGTGCTGTCGTGGAATTTGTTGTTAGTAAAAACGTTGGAGCTGCAGAAATTCATCAGCGTTTACAGAACTTCTATGTAGATGCCTGAAGTTGGGTGAAACATTTTAGAATATGTAACACAGACTTTGCTGATAAGTCTCGTAGTGGCAGACCTAAAACGGCTTCCACGCGCAGCAACACTGAGCGAATCCAAAGTGACATAAGGATAACTGTACGAGGAATTGCAGAAATCTGAACATTGGACACAATGCTATACAATACATCATAAACATTGTTGGTTATCACAAGATTTGTTCAAGATGGGTGCCAAGGCTTCTGACAAATGACCATAAACAAATAAGTCTATCGACTATCTGCTCCGCACACAGCTGGGTGCGCAATACAGAAAATTGAAAAAAAAAATAGCTTTGAGATAATGTCCCAGCCTCCTTACATCCCAGACCTAGCCCCGTCCGACTTTCACTTGTTTGCTCCGTTGAGGAACAGCATTCGGGGTACCAAGTGTGATGACGAGGTGAAGGATGCAGTTCGCCGCTGGTTACGTCGTGCCGAAACTGACTTCTACAAGAATGTAATTTTCCAGCTGCCGTTACGGTGTCGCAAATGTGTTGACCGATCTGGATGTTACAACAGGTCCAAATTACGTATTACCATAGGTAGAATAAAAATACTGGTTTCTGACTTTGAGTAATATCACGAGGCACATTACTTTCAGTACATACCTTGTATAATGAAACTGATGAAGAAACATTCACAAAGAATAACCATACCCAGGCTGGGATTCGAACGCGGAAGGCCTGGCGTCGTAGCTTGTTGTGTTAACCACTCCCTCGCAGATGTTGAAAGCAGGATAAGTCAAAATGGTTCTATAAAATTAACACTATAGAGAAGGGATATTCCCTGAGAAATGTAGAAGATGTACACAAAAGAAAGTTGTTTAATAATTTTAAACGATGTCTGTGGTTTTGCAGTTATCATAATGCTCTAGAAAGTTTATGGTTGTGTGTTCAATTCAAGATTAACCTTTATAAATAGAAGAGCAATCTAAAGTAATGAACACATGTGCAATTACTTACGTTGTTTGAAGAAGAAAACACGAAATTCGACGAACCTCAAAGTGGCATCGAAGATTTCCTCATTCTTGGCCATCTGGTGTCGGAAATCGATATCAGAAGAGGCCATTTCAGGTGTGCTTTCAAGAAACAATAACAGCCGTCTACCATTTGCTCTTAACAGGCGATTCCCCATCCCCGTCTTCTGTCGTCTTCTTCCTCTAATTTTGCCCGGGACAATAACCGGGTTCCTTGAAGCTTATGCCTCCCCTTCCTCTCCCCTCTCCCTCCGAACCCATCTCGTTACCGGGTCTCTCTTTAAACATGACAATTGCAGGATCAAAGTTGGAGAGAACTTCCGAGGAACTTTCGCAAAGCTCCTCGACGTTAGAAAACACAGATGAAGCGGACGGCGAGGCTCCCTCAATTAATATTGTCCAAGTAATTTCATTCGGGAGAGTCTAATTAGTAATTAATCGAACCAATTTCTTGAGACCAAGGCCGTATTTCAGATCTAAAGCTTCCGGCTTAATGACAATGAAAAGGGATGTTTGGCGGTGTTTTTTTATGACTACTAAAACCTCTCGTCTATGACTCTGAAGCCTCCATCCGGAATTTAATGTTGGAGGAAGAATGTGATGGACTCAGTGGATTATATGAGAACTGGAGATATATGGAGGTGCCGTTACGGTGATATGAAAAGGTGGGTTTCTACCTGCCTGTGGTAGAGTGTGGTATTGTGGGAAGAACCTTGACAACTGTAACATTTCACTGACCTTCTCGGATAATACTGTTGGTACGTTCGTATGAAACACGAAATTGGCAATAATGGTTACTAGAGTAATATATGGAACCACTTTTGCTCGAGCTTACTCGTTCGAGTCTCCCACGCTCGAGCGTTTACGGTGGAATATCATTTTAATGTGACAATAATCGTAGACACATATATGTAAAATATCCATCATGGCAGTTTCAGCCTACAATGATGTTTCATTTTCATGTGCTCACTGCATTGAGAAGATAAACTACATTTTAACAGAGATGATTCAATTTCACTGCATCTTTAGCCTCTAGATCCATATTTGAGGACCAACTACCACAGACAAATTACGGTTATACGTGTGCCATAGGCTTCGAGCGTAAATCGCTCGTTTGCCTGTTCGAGCATAATTCGCTCGAGCAAAGAAGCACTCGATTCCGTACGCTATCTAGAGTCGTCCGTGCGAACTATTTGGCGCTGGAGTGAAATACTCTTCCTGCAGCAGGAGCTCTCCGATGGCGCAGTGGTAGCGTCGTCGCCTTATAAATAAGGGATCCCGGGTTCGAGGCACAAGTGGTTCGGATACCACTTATAACTGTAGGTCCAGTCCCTATTAACCTTACTGTGCATAAAGTGGACTTAAAACACAAACTCAACTCAACTCTTCCTGCAGCACTCTAAAGTATATCGCCCACTGAGAAGCGGGGAAACGCGACAACGGAACTTCTGTTGTCGGCTTCTATTGAAATAAAATTGTGTAACACCAACTACAGGGAAAAGCGAGGAACCGAAGCGAGGAATTTCCGTGCCAGAAGTCTGCAGGGTTTCTTCATTATCGCCCACTGGAACGCCGAAAACGTGTTTCTCCGCGTCTGAGTGGTCGTTAATGGTTACTGTATCCTCACACAGATTTCGAAATGCATCAAATCAAAGTTGATGCGCTTTGTTGTTGCATCAATTGACACAGTTAAACGTATAATTATGGTTTCTTTAAAATGAATCACGCTGAACAGCAGGTGATAAAATTACCATTTATGCATTTCTGTTTATTTTGATGCACATAAAGTGCATCATCGGCAGTTTATGCATTCCAGTTTATGCACTGGAGTCAGCATATTTGTGTCACTTGACACATTTAGGTTCTGTATGGTGTATTACCCGTCAAGATATTTATCGTTGTTGTTTTCTTGGTCCGTTGTTAATTAAAATTTCTATTACTTTGTATTTTTTATGCATCAAGAGATAAAATCAAATGTGGAAATGAACAAAGACACACACTGGACTGCTTTGCTTTTTCATGTCACTTAAATCCAAAATATAATGATTTTATGCGTTTAATTACGTCTCATTGCATTAGTTCGACGGCCGGCTTACTTTCCATACATTTTCTGTAAATCTTATTGTTGTCCTTCATAATTTATTGCCAAATAATCTGAAAGCAGATATCTAAAACGGAACATTCAAAATAAGTTGCACTTAATACGCGATACTGTAAATAGCATTATGTGATGCATTACAAAAATTTAAACTTTATTCTAAAGATCATGATGAAATTATTATATTTTAGCAATTTAGTAACCTTTTTGGCAATAAATTTGAAAAATATTTTATGCATTTTGGCGAACCGGGTAATATATGAATAATTGTACTTAAACTAAATGCATTTTAATGTATATTCAACTTGTGACACATTTAGATCTTTCCTATAGGCTACAACTTTTATGCATTTCTCGTTAATTAATAGCTTTAGTTTTCTGCTTTCGGTAGTGATCGATGTATTGAATAGTTCCTTAAATATCCGATAAAAGCGCTGACAGATCTCGACTCTCTTATAAGAAGAAATAAATTAAATATCATTGTATATCTGCTATACACACTTCGAATGATCCCACTTTAAAATAACTATGCAGCCCAACGGTAAACTGTACATTTCTAAACGTTAATTCGCTAATGATTTTCTCTCCTCGTTGACTTTGCTTCAACAACACACGAGAACCAAAAATGCAAAATTAATTTAATCGAAAATGGCCACATTTAAAAGCATAATTTAACTTGACATATTTGTGGATGTTCCATTTATTCAATTAACTTAACATTTTGACACGGAACTACATACGTGTTTTTTTTGTACAACTCCAATTAATGGGTTTTCTCGGAATATAATATACAACAGAATTTGGCTTTAAAAAAAACTGTAATGAACATCTGTTTCGGAATTAATCCATTGTCTCGATCGTTGTAAGCTTGTGGACTTTATTTTTCATATTTTTCCAAAGGAAATGTAAACACAGTGACGCATCAGCAGCAAAATTATAACAATCTCTGGGCTGCAAACGCAAGATAAGGGAAGTTCATATCTCAGATGATAAAATGTCGTTGTTGAAATAATGGAACCAATAAATGACGTTCACTGAAACAGCTAAGCTTAAATGATAAAGAGAACCGTACAACATTCCCTAGGAAGTGAACAGATAGTGGAATGGTTTATGTAGATACTTGATACAGTGGCGTGCTGGGGCGGGCAGAGTTGATGGAGCCATGAGCTTTCATTGGCCCAGCTTGCCTCAAAAAACAACGAATATGAAAACATTGACAAAATAAAGCAGACTGCTTATATTCTGTCCCGGGAATCTCTTGAGCGAGCAAACGAAAGGAAGTTTCTGCTCAAGTAGTCACTAGAAAGGGCTCGACCAATGAACAAGTGCAAGGGAACAGCCAATGCATGCAGCAGCGTGTACTGCTTCGATCCGCCCACTCGCTTTCTCCCCCTTCTTTGCCGCTATGCGTGACCTTACTCCAAAGATTCCCGGGATAGAGTACAGATTTGGGCGGAAATACTAACCTTGAATAGTCACCGGGAGTTCCTACACTCTATCCCATCTATCTCTCGAGCAGGCGAACGAAAACAAGTCTCTGCGCAAGTAGTGACGCGAGACGGGTTCACCAATGAGCACTTGAGAGGGAATGGGATTCCGTGGGGGGAAGCGACTGCAGTTACCAGTCTTCGCAGCAGCGTGTACTTCTTCGCTCTGGCCACTCGATTTACCCCATTCCCTGCAGTTATGCGCGGCCTTGCTCCAGAGATAGTTGGGACAGGTTATAGTCTACAACTTAAGCAGAAAATTCGCGAACTAAAGTGCACTCTCATTTGTTTTCTCCTCTCGTTTCCCCTTCTCTCGTGCCTGTGAATTCTGCGACGACAGCGCTACAGGGGCATTCTTATCTTGGCCAAGCTGTGCGGTATATTGCCTTTTAAGAGGAGGTTCCTACTTGGATTTTTACATAACTGAGCAGTCGATGGGCGGGATTATAATATTCTTAGAAACAGAAAACAATTGATACGTGACTGTGAGTATGTGCCAATGTGGAATAAAATTGGTCATTTGACTGTGTATATTTGGACAAAATATGGACAGATTAATCTAGTGAGAATCACTACACTGCTACTGGCTACACTACAGCCAGGCTACTGTGTTCGGAAGAGAAGTAGATAGAAGCAAGAAAATTGAACAAGCTTAACCTTGAGTCGGCTCTACTTGAGTAACATTTATTTCGTATTACTGACATTACATCGCTTCTATGTCACTTTTGGCAAATCTTAACTGTGAGGATGATTGATGTTTACATAAAATTGAAAGGACACTCACAAAATGACACACATATCATGGTCACACCACTAATTATATATCATGCATATCATTTAAGATGCACCAACTTTGAATAGTCGATACGTTTGATTATATTTCAAAACCCTAAACCCTGTAGTGGAACATACCAAGATAATGTGTAGAGCCAACAACCCGAAAATGCACACAAACTTCTATTTATATTTTTCAAATACTTTCGCATGGGGATTTTATAAGCTCAAGAATTCCGTTCAATCTTGAAGCGTACACGCTTTCTTTTAAAGCCGCAATATTTCCGATCTAATATTTGTCAGACGTTAGGACAGACAATCACATACAAACAACATATATTTTATATATATATTCTACCCTTCTGTTTTCGTCGAGCAAACAGTTCATGTTGTCTTCGTTGTACGTGAAAACTCTCATACAATCCTCGAAGTAGACAAAGGAATTCATAATGCTTTACAAAATATCTTGGGTATGGGTAACAACATATTTCTAAGATTTCTCCAAACATTTTATAGACCTGCATACAAATATTTAAATATAACCAAACATAGCACTGCAAAATTAATTTGAATACAATCATTATCAATATTCAATATTAAGACAGCACAGTATATAATACTAAACAACAATACTCCGTCCCAGGAGTCTCTGGAGTACGCGGACGAAAAAAGTCCTCCGCACAAGTAGCGACTCGAGGGGGCTCGACTAATGAACGTATGAGAGGGGAAGGGATTGCATGGAGGGGGAAACGCGGATGCAGCCACCAGTCGTTTGCAGCACGTACTACTTTGCTCCCCCTCACTGGCTTTATACCATTATATATCGTTGCTCCACAGACTCCTTGGGGCAGACTGTAGCATCTTTGGTAAAAAGTGTGTCAATCCATCTTACTTTGCAAACTGTAAAATCTAAATAATACTTGAAACGCATATACAAAGTATGTATACGTATATCGAATGAGGCAATGACTTACTTATCCTTCTCCTCCCATGTCGTGGTTTCTCGGACCCCTTCTTAAGGTGTCTGTCTAGAGGAAAAACTACTTCCTCTCCCTGGGCCAGAATCCAAAATGCGCTGCCTGAAGGGCTGCGACTTCGCACCAAGGTTTCCTTGTTACGTCATTGCGTAACCGATGCTATTGCCCTCTGGTGGCAAAATTAAGAAGATTCCATCCATCTCGCACACAAATAAACAAAATGACGGCTCCGCGCGCACTACGGTCCATTCACTTCCCCCTCCCCCCATGTGAAATCAGAAAAACATGGACACAGTGCGGGCGAGACCCTCAAACAAAAAAATATACAAACACTAATGAAAACTTAATAATGGAAGGATAACATTGGAAGTGTAAATCGTTTCTTGCCAGCCCTTATTGTTGATCGCAGACAGATGGTATAATAGATGGTAGGTGTCGACTTTTCCATGTCTGTCGATTTTGGGGTAAGGCTTTATGGCTACGGTCTTCCTTCTTCCATTTCACAATTGGAATCTCCAGGATATATTCCTGAAGGAAACAAAATAAATTACCAGCATCATTTGACATTACAAAATTATAATACCCATTTAATTTTTAATTTGTAATTTCCTCTTCCTTTAATTTCACACAAAAACTTCAATTTGTTTCTTTTCTTTATTTATTCCCATTTATTCCCTAAGAAGAAGAAATGACAAATGGCATTTTGGATTCCAACTAATTACATTCAATATATGGTTTCAGTTGATCTACATGACAACGTCTTATATTAGTATTATTTTTAGGATCTTCCAGAAGAACACTATTTTCAGTTAGCATTTTAACAATTTTGTATGGGCCTTCGTAAACTAATGACAATGACTTTGTCTTATTTTCTAGCAATGAAGACCTTGGATGAGTTTTTACCAAAACGGAATCATGTATTTTATACTTCGGTATTTGAAACTTTCTTTGATATAGCCTGTTTCTCTTATTCCATTCTAATTTCATCTCAGTTCATTGCGCTTGTGATTGACAGGCTACTCCCAAATATATCAGAAAGATTATTGTTTCTAGAAATTCCAAAAACTTATGCTCAATTCGAGATAATACTCGAAAAACTACAAAAGCACCTCACGGTAAAAAGTGACTTTTACCGAAGTTCCCAACAAAAAGGAAAAGACGAAGAAAGGAATGTAACTTATTTTAAGGAAAATATCCCCAAATTCTGTCATAAGTGTGGTACAAGACATACAGCCTCACAAAAGTGTAATTACGGTTCGCGTAATGCTAACTTGCTACAAAATTTGCGTGTTCAAGAAACACCAGAAAAAAGTGAAAAAGCCACTGCAGTTTTTGTAGATAGTACATTAAACAAAGTGATAAATGTTAAAGCATGTCTTGATACCTGAAGCACAGAAAACTTAATTAGTAATAAAACATTTAATTTGTTACGTTCAAAGTGTCCAGTTAATGTTCAAGATTGTTATTTAAAAATAACACAAGGAGAACAGAACGTCATCCTTAAAAAGGCAGTGCAATTCACTGTACAGGGTGATCACAAAGTCCCATTACCCCCTATGTATTACATAGATGTTAGTGAGCACAAAGTCCAATTACCCCCTATCTATTACATAGATGTTAATGAATTGTTGTTTCTTATTGTTGCATTTACTGCCATCACGTCAGCAATGTTGAGGAGAATGTCCCATCGTACATGGCGGAGAATCATACTCTGTTATGAAAACGATGCTGTACACACAGACACTCTGGACTAAATCATAACGAATAGTCACACTACCTCCGAGTTGTCCTCTGCCATGATCTCACATTAATACAATGTGACCATCTATGACGATGTGGACACCTGATAGGGGGTAATGGGACTTTGTGATCACTCTGTACAGCTTGAAAATTGACTTGGCCTATATGGGCATATTTATATGAAAACCTTCCAGTGGACATAGTGCTTGGTGTAAACTTTATGAAAAACAATAAGCTTCTTCTTGACTTTCAACAAAAGTGCGTTACGGTTCCGTACGCGAAAGTGAAAATACCGATAAAATGGCATTTGAACAGTTTGTTTACAGACTTTAATTCGTTACAGACAAGTTATCCACAGCAATATTCCAGGCAGCAGGAAGTCCCGTGTACTACGCCGCCAAGGTCAACTCCAGCGGGGCAACGCTACGGAACAGGTGGTGGAAGAAGAAGAAGACAGCCAAACATGCACCGGGCAAACTTTCGCTTTCAGCGAGCTACAACACCTGGGCAGGCAAATTTCAACTTCGGGACTGAGTCAGGAGTACGATGTGACGTAGGCAGCACCAAACTCCAAACAAATCAGGATGAGGACTACTGGAAAGAACAACTTGGTGAGTTGTTACATTCTTATAATACGGTAGTGACTGAAAATGTAGGATGTTTCAATGGGTGGAAATATACGATCCATGTTACAGACACTATTCCTGTGCGTAAACCTCCTTATTATGCACCGAAGGAGAAACAAAAAGAAATAGACGATGCCGTTCAAGAATTATTAGACGCAAAGCTCGTTGAACCGTGTAATTCTCCTTATGCGAGCCCTGCATTTATAGTTAAAGGGAAAGGTTCCAATAAACGATTAGTAGTAGATTATTCTGAACTGAATAAAAAGATCGTGTATGATTCATACCCAACACAACCTATGCAAGAATCTCTTTCGTATCTCTCTCGCGGAAACGTCTATTCGGTTCTCGACGTCAGAAAGGCTTTTCACCAGGTCTTATTAGACGAAAAAAGTAGAGATCTTACTGCTCAACGCAACAATTAAGATATTGTCGGGTTCCATTTGGTATGACCATTGGTACAGCTTGTCTCGCAAGAATGATGGAATGTATATTAGGAGATTTGCGAGGCAAGTGCCTAGAATATTATGCTGACGATATTATTGTCATAAGTAAGGATTTTGACACACATTTACGTGACCTACGTACTGTGTTTGAACGTTTGAAAAAATTCGGGGTGACAGTTTCAAAGAAGAAAAGTACCTTTATGACTAAAGAAATTAAATTTATTGGTTTTTTAATTAAAGATCACAAAATAGAAATAGATCCTGAAAGGATAGAAATAATTAAGAATTTACCACGTCCCAAAAATTTACGTGCATTGCGACGTTGTCTGGGATTTTTCAATTTTTTTCATACATGGCTCCCAGGGTTCGCTGAAATAGCAACACCACTGTACGAGCTTAGTTCGCCAAAAACACCGTTTCAATGGGAAACGATTCACGAAGATAGTTTCAACCAAATTAAAAGGTTATTTATGGAAAATGCCATTTTGTCCCTTCCAGATTTTGAAAGAACGTTTGTATTAGATACTGATGCGTCTCTTAAAAGTTATGGGGGCTGTTTGATGCAACCAGATGATGATGGGATACTCCAACCAGTTGCATTTTTCTCTAGAAAGATACCAGAAAGTTCCAAAAACAGAACAATTTATGAGCATGAATTAAAATCTCTTGTACTTTGCTTAGAGAAATTTTCATATTATCTAAAACACAAAAAATTTGTACTAAGGGTAGATAATATGGCATTATTTCATGTGTTAAGAAAAGCCCAAAAATTCTCCAAATTTGCCAGGTGGGCAGAATTTATATCTGAATTTAAATTTGACTTGATCCATATATCTTCTAGTCGCAATTTAGTTGGTGACTTTTTAAGTCGGCTATATGATCAAAGTGACTTTGAGAGTGATGAATTATATGAAAAAGAAATTCCTTCAACATATTTGTCACTTTGGAATAATAGTACACTAATTGACAATATTCGTCAAGAACAAAAGGGAGACCCTGAAATAGCTGAGATATTGTACAAGATACAGGTTCAAAAATTACAAGTTCCAAATTGTATTGTGAAAGATGGTATAGTCTTTAAGAAAACAAAAAACAAAAATATGCCATTTAAAGTTCTTGTTCCAAAGCTAATTGATTAAAGCATTGGTTGATTTCTATCATACAAATGCATTAGGCGGAATACATAGTAATTGGTCCCGAACACTGAAGAAACTGCATAGATTTTATACCTGGGACAACATGTTAAATTATGTTAAACAAAAGGTAATGTCATGTCAAATTTGTCAGAAGGCAAAATACACTAACATATCTCCTGTAAATATATTAACTTCGGAAGTTATTAAGAAACCTTTACAGCGTATTTGCTGTGATATTGTGGGAGTTTTGCCTCAATCCCATGGGTATAAATACATTCTAGTAGCTGTAGATTGCGCAACTCGTTTCGTTTGGTTTCAACCCATACGAAACCTTACCTCAAAGATCATAGCTGATTATCTGTTAAGATATTTTCTGCAATTTGGATGGTGTGCTGAAATAACCAACGATAATGCAAGTTACTTTACATCAGAATATTTCGCAGGATTCTTATATGGCAATGGTATAAGACATATCACTATCAGTGCTTATAATCCTCGTGCAAATTTAGCTGAAAGAATTATCAAGAATCTGAAAACTTCTTTGAGATGTTTTTGCTATGATGATCACAATTCATGGTTCAAATATTTATATTATATTCAACTTGGACTTAATACTATTTGGCATCAAGCCCTTAATCTTACTCCATTTGAATTATTCCTGGGTAGAGCTCCCTTAAATCCTCTCATAAATAATTGGAGTTTAACTGAACAGGAACTCTTGCAGGATAAGGTTAATCTGAGTGAAAAATGGAATAAGGCAATTCACAAGATGAAATTAGAATGGAATAAGAGAAACAGGCTATATCAAAGAAAGATCGTCGCTGTTAAACTCGCTGAACTAAACATTTTCATGTCGTATCACTTGTGCCAGTTGGATGGATATTAATTTAACTAAATAATTAATAATGATGAACTAAATCTATTCCTTTACAGTCAAGTCAATTCTCCACGTGGTTTAACGGACGAGAAAGATGAACAAATATAATTTGGGTGTGTGAGTGCCAATTCGAAACTTAAAAGTACTTATCCTTCTCCTCCCATGTCGTTGTTTCTCGGACCCCTTCTTAAGGTGTCTGTCTAGAGGAAAAACTACTTCCTCTCCCTGGGCCAGAATCCAAAATGCGCTGCCTGAAGGGCTGCGACTTCGCACCAAGGTTTCCTTGTTACGCCATTGCGTAACCGATGCTATTGCCCTCTGGTGGCAAAATTAAGAAGATTCCATCCATTTGGCACACAAATAAACAAAATGACGGCTCCGCGCGCACTACGGTCCATAATACATTCACACTGTATTTATATGCATTCATATGAATCTATGTATGTATGTACACACGCACGCACGCACACTATATTTTCTGATTAGGGATTTGAGCTCAGTACGAGATCGGAGCGGGGCATCCGAGATACTTATCTACGGGCCTCACACCAGCTTCCGTGACGTCACAGGACTAGTCAACTATAGTGAATTTATAGCATTTAACAAAGTGCATTATAAGAGTATAATATTTATTTTTCTGACTGAATAGTCCTTTCTTATTCATTCAGAAGGTTGCTTTCACATCAAGAACTTTTCGAATTTTATATAGCATTACAAAATACGTGAATCATGTTGATAAAAGTAAAATCTAATCTTAACCGTTCTGCATAATGTACTTTTACTTTTCAAATTACAAAGGGCAAAAAATGCGATAGAGAGATAAATTTTGATCCTACATTGATACTTAGTCTAAATTCGTAAATAATTATCATCGTTAATATATAATTGCTATTGAATTGCTGTGGAATAAACACTTACGATTCAACTTATGTATGCAAGATAATTTTGTAAAAGTTAGGTTGAGGAAAGAGCTTGTAAGATTGAAATTTCGTACAGGTTGAGATAAAATCTCGCTCTCCTACTTTTATACAGAGTATAAATTTAAATAAAGCAAATAGGTTACATGAAATCACAATGACTGACTGTGCATGTGTACGAAACGAAACGTTATTCAGATTCTTTACAAACTAGTAAATTTTCAATTTAGCAACTTGTCTACAGATTTTCGTTCTACATTTCCAATTATCTTAAAAGCTAGTAACACAAGAACACATTTTTTTTACAGTTCGCTAACTACATCGCATTAATCATAAAGATTTCTTCCCGTCTTTGACAGAAATTACCGACAAAGAGAAAATATAACCTCCATTACTGAGTACAAAAGTATAAAATTATCCACAATGTATTTATAAAATAGGTTATTAGAATCGAACGAAGTCGTAAAATTCCATTGATGTACGTACATTATATTTCTTTCACGTGATGTATATCATCAAGATCGTAAGTTTTGTAAACCGGAACATAGCCTGAAGATGTTTAAGACGTGACTTTTGAACTTTGAACTACACAATTTCAGACAACTTATGAGCAGTAACACGGATATATGAATAACTATCAACGTTTTTTCGTGTTAATTAAAATAATATAATTAATAGTTACAAGTTCGGCATCTGTGTATTTAATATTACCATACACAAATTCTTAAATATATTTCGCGCTGGTTGAACACTTTTTTTTACTAACGTGTAATTAAATGTTGTATTACATATAAACGCATACATTTACTTGTAACTGATCAGGAAATAACTATGTTTAATTTGCGATAATAATTATTATTCTTACTGTGAAATAAATACATTTACAGGAACTCTTTTTAGAACAACTTGCTCATTCAAATACATGAATTTCGCCAAAACACACGACTAATCCTTTGACGTCAGCGGTCATTTGAAGTCATCGGTCCTTTGACGTCATCAGGTTGCGGCCCGTATACGGAGTATACACGAAGTATACGCATCTCGGAGGCCCCGATCGGAGTCACTCGGTATGTGGTTAATAGAGAGCCAGGCAGAATTAGTTGGCCTTAAGATCGCGTGTTGTTGGTTCTTCTTCAACACTGACAGAAGAGGGTAGGAAAAGCGAACATCAGTAGCGCACTCGGCTAATCTGTACTCCGGCTCCCTCGCTCATGAAGATGATGACAGAAGTATGGCGTACCGGGGACGCGGCGCAGTCTCTCCCCTGTGACTAGACTCTTGTTCGATATTTGTTCCGTCAATTCTGCCTGTGCTTATTTGCCACTGTGTCACACTGTCCTGTCCTCCCCCCCCCCCCCCCAAAGCACTTATGCAACTCGCCAGATGCCATTTTCTTGATGAGTTCGCAGCTACAACGTCAGGTCTTCTCTGTCTCAATCAAGAAGCGCATGTTTACAAACCCTAGGTTGTTGCAGAACCAGCAGGATAGAGAGTTTTCTTATTGGCTGTTTGCACCGCAATTGTTTGTGTTTCGTGTTCATCTTACTTTGCTTGTTTGTTTTCAGGAAAAGAATGTTAGGAGCGCTCTTAATTAATATACGTATATTTTAATGTGGGAAACCTGTAAAAAATATATTGCAATTCTGTCGTTTTCTGGAAATAGAAAAATCAATACGGAGCTATCGAAAACGTTTGAAACACATGCAAAGTGACCACTGTGTTGTAGAAGCAATTACATAATGCAGCCAAAAAAGAACATCTTACAGTATACCAAAATTGTCATTTATATATAAACTTTGGACGCGACATGATGAATATACAATAGAAGCGTACTTTGGACGACTGGTTTGATATAAAGGTGAAATATGTATGTAATGTCCACTTTTTCGTAGATGATTATTATTTTTTTTCTTAAATTTTATATTCCAATTTCTTAAATAAGAGGGTGGGTTTTCATAGTGCAGGAAATATAACAGGAAAATGTTTAGCAAACCGAAATAGTAAAATTAAACAATAGTCCCGAGTAATATTGAACATTTTTCACATCGTCAGTTTTCCATACTAATATATCGTAAATGTGCAGACCAAACTCAGGTTCCATCTTGTAGCCGAAACATTTACAAAACTCTTCTCAAACTCATTCGCTGCTTCTTAACATCCTATTGATGCTCTAAGAATTCCAACAGACATTTGCAGATTTGTCTTCGTCCAGTACTAAAGAGAAATCTCAATTTCTCTAATCATTTATTTCGTTCATTGTAGGGAAAAGACCAATTTTCAAGAACACTACACGAAGTAACTTCCGGGATGACAATTAAAAGACATATGTTGGTGTAGGTTTGAAAATACGCGATCAGATGATGCAAGCTCAGTTCTGTCCAGCCATAGGAATTTCATTCTTGCAACAGCCTTGATTGGGTCAGTGTGCTAGTCTTTGAGATGGTCTTTTAACTCTTAAGGTCGATTGTAGTTACCTTTTCCTACAAATCGACCTTCGTGGTGGAGTGGTTAGCAAAGCGCACTACGACGCCAGGGGTCCCGGGTTCGAATCCCGACCTCGATATGGATGTTCTTTATGATCCTTTCACCAATTTCATTTGCGATTATAGCTCTTTTCAGTTCTTACGGCGGGTGCTCTAGAAGCTGGCAGGGGAAGTGAGGAGCGGGGAAGGGACCAATCTAGCGCGATAAGAAACGTAGCGGCCAGTAGAACGAGTTTCACGTAGTGCTTTTTCCGGCCGCGTCGTGTCTCTCGGCGCCGCTGCTGTTGTCTGGTTGGTCTGTTGCGTAATCCCCGCTCCCCTCTTCCCTTGGCAGGACTAGGACCGGCCGCCGTAAGAACTGAAAAGAGCTATAGCAAAAATGACAGAAATTCGAAGCAAAATAAACCAAATAAAAAAAGTCCCATAACAATATATACACACACATCTTGTTTTCCGCACTAGGACCCCTCGAGCAACCTCGTCACGCGGACTTAAATTTATTTCATTTCAATAGATTACATCCCCACCCCCTTCCTTGTAAAAATTCTACAGACTGTCACGCAAGGCAGGAATTCTTAGCAGACTAATTTTCCAGTATTTCGAAAATCTTCCCGATATCTGACGACGCGAGGCAGTTTTTTTGTGGGGGAGGGAAAATCGTTGCCGACATAAGTCTACGGTCCAGCGGAGCTTCAAGGGTCTAGTTTTATTTTCTTTCTATAGCTTTTATTCCTTGCTTCTGCCAGTTGTTTGCCATCCGACTGCAATTCCATATTTGAGTGTATCTCCCCGCTGTCTATTAAGGGAATCGTTCATCCAAACAAAGCGTCACTTCTGAATGCACTTTACACAAAGGAAGGAGCCTCTTTGTTGACACCGATACCCTTGAAGGGTGCTCTTATCAGGGGAAAAGCGCCATTTCTTCGCCCCTTTTCTCGGTTCTCCCGTTTCGTTTAGCTTTTTCCTATTCTCCTAGAAGCATTTAACTCAGACGTCCGTTGCTTTATAGCTGGGATTGAGGATTTCTTTTTCTGTGCGTCTCTGCAGCGCCCAACTTTCAGTATATTATTCTATACATTTATAGACATTTCTCGAGGAGCTAGCTCATCTGTGAAACGTTTTAACTGTCTACTGAACACAATTTCTAAAAACCATAACAAATTATTTCTATGAGTGGAGTGGACCTGATTATTGCCAGAGCTCGACAGTAATTAGAGTATATTTTTTTAGGATTTTGAAGACGTTGCTAAACGTGTAGCCCTTAAGTTAGAACAAGAAAATGTTGCATTTTGGGGGACTTATTTCTTGTTTTTGTTTTAGAAGTTATTTTATTGAATAATTTTCATCTTTGATGTTTCAATGGAAGATTCTTATTCATGGCGTAGTGGTAGCGTCGTCGCCTTGCAATCAAGGTCTCGGGTTCGATACTCTATGGAGGCACGTAGTAGTTCGGATCCCACTTTAAACTGTAGGTCCAGTCCCTGATTAGCCTTGCATAAAGTGGACTTAAAAAACCAACTCAATCAATCAATTTTTTTCTGCTCAAGTGCAAAAAAGGACCTCCCTGATGGCGTAGTGGTAGCCTCGTTGACTTGTAATCCCGGGTTCGATACCCGGTGGGGGTACATGGTGGTTCGGATCCCACTTTAAACTGTAGATCCAGTCCCGATTAGCCTAACTGTGCATAAAGTGGACTTCAAACACCAAATCAATCAATCAAATCAAGTGCAAAAAGGCAGGACGTCCACTGAGGCCAGAGCCAAGCAAAGCGTCAGGCAGGCAGAATAAAAATAAGGAGGTTGATTCGCCACCAACTGGACAAGTTTGAAACGTGACACTGAACCGCAGATCCAACGTTGAGTTGTGAAAGTTAAACCTCAGAAGCATCAGTGCCTGTTGTGTCTGCAGAGTGGACGACGCGTTTTGCAAAGTCTAATGTCACCGAAAGTGAATCGATTCTGGAAAGGCTACATTTAATTGTAGCACTATCAGATTCAAAGTTTAGTCGTTCCATCATAGTCAAACAGTGTAAAAAGCACGAATTTCGTGTGGGACAATCCACAGTCAGGGTTGTGCAATTACGCGTTAAGAAAAGTTTTCTACATGGCACGTAAATTACGCGTAAAGAAAGGGTAAAATACGTAAAAACTAGAATCAAACATAAGAATTAAAAGAAACATGTCTTTTTGCGATGCTAATTGTTATGTATGACAGTTTGCACTGGCAGAAAACAAATGAAGGCTGTAAAAAACTTTCCTTCCGAATTTGAATGTGATCTTATATTGGAATTTTACAAACTGCCATATTCACTTTTACATCATAACACTGGTCTACAACGAAAAATCATCAGAGAAACTAATAGGATGAAGAAAAACTCAATATGCTGACCAAGGCAAAATTAATTTTATTATAAAACAAACTAAACGTAACGTTTCAACCTTCTAGCAAGGTCTTCTTCAGACTCTGCATCAAGTACAAATGTAACAAGATACAAAACAGGACGATATATATACACAAACATTACTCACCTCCAGACTATTAGAAAGTTGTTCTGGAACATTCTAGCAGGTAGCTTTCCCTTGCCAACTGTACTTTCACCTAAACGGCTAAACATATTTTCTTCCATCTAGAATGTGGTTGGATTCTTTATCTCACGCTCTTTTTCCTTCATTCTTCTTCCCTCCTCTTTCTCTCTTGTCCTTTCCACTCTTTCTAACACCTTCTTCCATTCTTTGTTTATCTTCAGTCCCCCATTCCAGTTCATTGTGTCTTCTTCACCTTTCTTCTCTATTTCCTTGATCTCCTTCCATTTTCTCACACGAGAGAAACAGGACATGACAAAGTGGGATGAGGCTAAGCAGATAGGAAGGGAGAAGAGAATACTAGTGAGAAGGAGGCCAAGGAAAAAGAGAAGAAAGGTGAAGAAGACACAATGAACTGGAATGGGGGACTGAAGATAAACAAAGAATGGAAAAAGGTGTTAGAAAGATTGGAAATAACAAGAGAGAAAGAGGAGAGAAGAAGGAAGAAGAATGAAGGAAAAAGAGCGTGAGATAAAGAGTCCAACAACATTCTAGATGGAAGTAAATTCGAGGTAAAAGTACAGTTGACAAGGGAAAGCCACTTGCTAGAATGTTCCAGAACAACTTTCTAATAGTCTGGAGGGGAGTAATGTTTGTGTATATATATCGTCCTGTTTTTGTACCTTCTTACATTTGTACTTGGTGCAGAGTCTGAAGAAGACCTTGCTAGAAGGTTGAAACGTTACGTTTAGTTTATGTTTTATAATAAAATTAATTTCTGCCTTGGTCAACATATTGAGTTTTTCATATCATGGAAACAAGGCTTAATGGTTTTATAATAGGTGTTGTAGACTAGGTTTGACCCCTGATTAAAATTTTTATACTTAGTTTTTCCCCAGCACGTATAGTTATTGAGACGAGACAGGGCTATGAAATTCACTAGGTGTAACGTATAGGGATGTCCCAATCAGCTGATTTGCCAGCTGCTGCCACCATAGGGCAGACATCTGATGAAACTGTTGAATTCAGCTACTTCAACTTCCCACTTGCTTTGCAATAAACAGAAAGAAAATACTTGGTTGAGCCCTACTGCTGTGATAACAGTTTCACTAACTTCGATTACAACTGTCTGAAACAGTTTGAGATGCAGATCAGTGCACTATTAAACTGGTACAAATATCCAGCAGCTGTGTAAGTTGTTCAGCTTATACCAACTGTTTTGTCAACAGGCTGAATCTGTTAAGAATCTGAATTTTGCTTTATGAGGCTGAATCCGACCAGTAACGTACGTTGGTATTTGCTGCAGTGAGCGAGAATAAGCATAAAATAGTGTATCCAGACGTGTCATCTGCAAGAAGACCAGTCCCACACGACGAACCTTAACACATCTCAGAGCCTCCGGAGAGAGGACAAATACATTTACAAGATATGGAATGTGCAGATTTTTCCTCTGCCGAAGAGTCATATCAATATGAGTACATACCCGAGGAGAAAACTTCAGAACCAAAACTGTTTAATCAGCAGGAGTTAAATTACATCATTAGAGACCTTTCATTGTCGAAATAGAAACAGAACTCCTTGCTTCAAGACTATAAGAAAGAAATCTCTTAGCAGGTGACACCCGAGTCTGCCACTAATCGAGTACGGAATCATGAGTTGATCCCAAGAAGATATTTCTTCCTCCTCTGTACATAAAACTTGGGTTAGTAAAATGCTTGGTGATGGCAATGGCAAACTAACTCTAAAGGGTTCCAATACCTTACTGCTAAAATTCTGAAAATAAGCACAGCTAAATTTAAAGAAGACATTTTCGTGTGACGTAAAATCCGAGACATTCTATAAGATGGAAACCCTGACTTCTGAAGAACGAGAAGCGTGGAGAAGTTTTCAGTGGGTTTGTGAACATTTTCTAGGTAAAACGAAGTATCCGGATTTCATCAGTGGCGTGGATAAACTTTGCGTCCATACAAGGAAATGAGATGCCCGATGTCACTTAGACTACACTTCCCGCACTCCCATTTGCATATCTTTCCTAAAAACCTTGGCGATGTTAGTGACGAAAAAGGGCAGCGTTTCCACCAGTACAAGGGAACAGCACTACCAAGTTTTCTATGATAGCAGACTACTGCTGGATGTTGTATAGTGATGATCCTGACGCAGTGTACATGTTACAACAAACATGGACGTTCATCACATGTTTTAATAATACTTATGTTTCAGAAATTCAATATTGCTGTATATGTCAGACTAAGGACAATTTTCATTCTAATAAAGAGGGTTATCTATTATGAAAAAATGGTGGGTGCCAGCACAAATGCAGGTGGCTCAGTCGCTAACGCGTCTGACTACCATGGTAAAGGTTCGATCCCCGGGCGGTTCAAATCCGGGAACTTTTCTAACGATGGAAGCGGCCCCGGCGCCCACCCAGCGTCGAATGACATGGGTACCTGGGGGAAACCCTGGGGTTAAAGGCGGTCAGGGGCGTGATGCTGATCACATTACCCCCACTCACGACCGGATCACGAAAGTGTGGGGCGTTACCCCCTATACGCCTTCATGGCGTGGTGCTATGCACAGGGGAGTACTTTACCTTTTTTGACCAGCATTAAAAACTGATCTCGAAATATTGTTTTATTTCTGATGATTTAAAAAAAAAGTTTATTTTTGTAGACCAGTATAATTAGCCTATGCAAGTGTATAATATGCATGGAAAAATAATTTGAAGCTGTTACTAAAACTTTGAAATCCAATTAAAATAAATTGTCGTTAATCGTCACGTTATGTTATAATTACAAGTACTAGTGCAAGACATAGTATATATCACAGGTTTATCAATTTTAAAAAAATATGTGAGAGAATAGTTATATTTTAAAAATGTTGTTAGACAGGGTGAGGGCGTGAGGGACTGTATATGCAATCTTTAGAAAATAATGCTCTTGTGCTGAAATACGTATGTAAGAGAATTCAAGTTTAAAATGTAATATAATTAAAATAGTTTCTATATTACTAATTTACGAAACAAAATTAGGTTTTTACATGGATTTTTATGAGAAGTAAATTACTAGAAAATTACGCGTAATTTACGTAAAAAACGTAAGGAGTAAATTACTTTGCCGACCCTGTCCACAGTGAATGCCATAGTGCGACGATATGCAGGGCGGCCATCACCGGAGTATGTATCATCGACAAAGCCCAGTCCGAAAAGAACCTCTGTGAAACTGACAATGGAAAGCTTGCCAACAGGAATGGGATCAGATACCCATGGTACAGACAACGGCAAAGATAATAGTTGGGTTATTCCATGACAAATCAACCAATTTTAAAATAATTGGTTGCATGACCATTTTAGAAAAAAAAATGTTATTAAAATCAAGTATTAAAATCCTATGTTACTATACTTTCTGAGGCTTTTTAACCCAACTTTAAAAAGGAAAAAGAAGACTTCATTATGTAGTTTAATCTTATACAGCAATGTCACAAATTAGGTCACATACCTCTCGGCCTCCCTGATGGCGCAGTGGTAGAGTCGTCGCCTTGTAATCAAGGGGTCCCGGGTTCGATACCCGGTGGAGGCACAAGTGGTTCGGATTCCACTTTAAACTCTAGGTCCAGTTTAGCCTTACTGTGCATAAAGTGGACTTAAAACACCAAATCAACCAACCAACAAACGCTACCTCATATTGACCAAACGAGTTGAATCTAAAAGTTGAGATGTTTACTGTGAGTTAGGTTAATGCAGGGCTTCCTCCATGCCAATTTTCAGAATTTTTCAAGAGGACCCATCTGAGATATTTAACCCTGAAAACTGTCAAAATTCCATAAACGACCATGTTTGAGCCCTTGCTGAGAAAAATGTTGCATTTCCAAGCACTGATATTTTCTTTGCAGACACCCTGCAGGTAGGTCTACACATGAAAACAATTTCAAGTCTTAGACTAAACTCCTTCATTAAAAAAATCTGGATTAAAAATGCAATTTATTACGATTGTTACCGAAATTTCCTCCATAATTTTTGTTCTTAGGATGCAATTTTGAGCAAAACATACTTGAATATCATAGAAAGTATGCTTCACTAACTACACAATTAAATTTGTTTCAAGTCTCTAGCTGTAATGGTTTTTGAGATATATACAATAGCAAAAAAAAGCCATGCGCTATGTTGGAAAAATGGCTGCCCCAGGAGAACTAAAGACAATAAATGTTTTCGAACATTCGTTTTGATATCTAGGAACATAAACATATGTACTAAAAAGGATTATTTTTTCTAAAATAGTCATGCAACGACCATTGGATGGTTTGGTATGGAATGACCCAGTAGACAAACTGTGCATCACTCTTTTCATTCTTTTTAAATCTGCTTCGTGTGTTGTTTTAAAATATGGAATTCTGTTGATGTGAAGCAGATGTTAGTTATTCTCTGCTTATTGACGTTTTTATTTCAATTAATGACTATCGAATTGTGGAAAACAAACTCACTAAAAATGGTGAGGGACAATTCGGCTACTATTTATTTTGCCGTTTTGAATTTTTT
Organism: Lepisma saccharinum; assembly: GCF_977018435.1. NCBI lineage: Eukaryota > Metazoa > Arthropoda > Insecta > Zygentoma > Lepismatidae > Lepisma > Lepisma saccharinum. Next base: position 149,974,875 of record NC_139229.1, on the reverse strand, counting down.
TCCAATGGAAACTGCGATATGAACTCTGAACTACGTATTTACCGATATCAAGCACAGCCGGTGGTGGAAGGCAGGACAGGACTGCAATAGTTGAGTAAACACCAGGGAGGACGATATCGGAAATTTGATATCGCGATACATCGTCACGAAATACCGTCACAGGCGATAAGATACGATATTTTTTCCGTATCGTCATATCGGCGATATATCGTATCCACGATATATATCGCTAAATATCGTGGCTATATATCGTCAACGCGATATATATCGCCAAAATATCGTGACGATATATCGCCGACACGATATTTATCGCCAAAATATCGTGACGATATATCGCCGACACGATATTTATCGCCAAAATATCGTGACGATATATCGCCGACACGATATTTATCGCCAAAATATCGTGACTATATATCGCCCACACGATATTTATCGCCAAAATATCGTGACGATATATCGCCTAGACATTTTCTCAATATCGCGATATATCGTCTGGACGATATATCGCCAAAAACTAGTGAACACTTTAAACCTTTTAGATGGAAACGAACCAACCTCTGTACATGTACTCCAGGGCACAGTCGCCAGCTGATGCGGAAGACGAGAGAAGCGAATAAGGGAATGCAATCCCGAGCAAATTGAATAATTCCGGAATTTCTAGGGACTCGAAAGCGGAAATACTTAACCGTTGTCCATAAAATATAATGGAAATAAAATAAAGCAAGTTCTGGAGAGGGATGACAGTGTTAGCATAACTGAATATGCAATATAATATGACAAACAATAATACTACATATGGCTGATTTTGTTCTTCAGATATTGAACTAAAAATTCAACACATAACGAAAATAAAATAGTGAAGTTATCAACAAGGATCATTAATGTCATTCCTGATGCCAAAAGTTTTATTCGAATTCGATTCAGTATGAACAAAAAAGAATAAAAACACACCAATGATTGCATTCTTTTTCTAAAAATGATCATTTTAATATTCTTTCTGGGTTATTACACGTGAAATCACCCAATTGTAGGACAAAAAGTTGCTTCATAGTCATGGATTTGCTTCAATTTTTTTCCTGATAGAAACTTGGTCCAATATGACAAATATGTAATATTAGACTTGTCCAACAAATATGTCGAAAGTTACGAATTTTTGAAAATTTGAAGATTTTCAGAAATTGGCTGGACGAACGAACGCACCATGAGACACAAAACATTTGATATGTCGGAAAATATGTGGAGTATTGTAATGATTAAGATATTGTTGGAGAGGAAAAGAACAGTCCTAACAGAAAATGACTGCATGTGCACTCTTACCTAATCAGAAAGTAGAAAAATCTTTAAATAAAGTAATATTTTATGATGAAAGAGACACTCCACTTCAGGCAATTGTTTGATAAAGAGTCCCAGGTTTTACCACAATGGAAATTGTTACACAGCATACACTGGTTGCTTGACCACATATAAAATGTTCAATATTTTTGTTGTTCTAACACATATGCAAAGGTAGTTCCAAGCAGGCATTATTTTTCTAAAACTTGACTTTGTTTAAAAATGGTGCCTATTATTTTTGTTCCATGTTCCATGACTTTTTTTTGGCCTTTGCAGGCAGTTTCGATAATTATGATAGCTCAGCTAAGAACAATGATAGAAAACTGTGGTAAACAACATTGTTTTCAATACATTTCAAGCATTATTTTATGTTCTGTGCCTTTTGGCAACATCTCTAATAAAAATGACCGACATTTAAGACCAAAAATCAAAGTTTAGGATTTTTTTTAGTACGGAAGTGATATATCTAATATCAGAGTTTTATATATATATATATATATATATATATATATATATATATATATATATATATATATATATATATACATATACATACAGTATATATATATATATATATATATATATATATATATATATATATATATATACATAAAACATTCACCCAAAGTTTTTGGCTGAATATATTTCAGCTCTGCTATAGGTCTTTTCAGTTCTTACGGCGGGCGCTCTAGAAGCTGGCAAGGGAAGTGGGTAGCGGAAAAGTGACCAATCCAGCGCGATAAGAAACTCAGCAGCCTATAGAACGAGGTTCACGTAGTACTTATTTCCGCCACGTCGTATCTCTCGGCGCCACCCCTGTTGTTTGGTTGGTCTGCTGTGAATTTACCGCTCCCCACTTCCCTTGACAGCTTCTAGAGCGCCCGCCGTAAGAACTGAAAATACCTATAATGGTTTCCTCTTTTAGTTCAAGCTCTTTGAAAGTGCTTGATTTTCATTTTTCTTAAATTGCAGCCCCTATATCTCTGATAGGGGAACTAAAAACAATTGATATTTTCAGTGTAAAGTGTACTCTGAGAAGTACCTCTAAAAAAAATTCGAGATTGATATTCACTGATAAAATTACAACAGAGGGAAACTCCTTCAAATGTATGTTATTAGTTACAAAAAATATTTACTTTTTAATAAACTCTCATGTAATTATAATTATTGTATTTATTAATTACATAATGTGAATGGCATTGTAAGTCTGTTAGTAGCTATTATTTATGAAAAGATGTGTAAGGCAGAGGTTTATCTGAACAGGCTCAGACATGCAAACGGAGACCATTAGTGGAAAGCTGCAACTACTCCAGCAGCCAGACTTGATCCCTTGATTGATCTGAATTGTTCCAAGTGCAGTGCTTTTTAATAACCGTGTAATTAGAATTATTGTATTTATTAATTACACATGCGAATGACGTAATAAGTCCGTTAGTAGTATTATGAATTAAATGTTTTCTTTTTTATCCCATTAGTTATGAAGAACTTCATCCTGGCTCGACAAATGTCAAGAAATTTCAAAACTACAAAATAGACTGCTTTATGCCAAATTTAAGTCAGATTACGTGTCAGTAAGCAGTTTTGTTTACCTGTTTATACCACTACTTGAACTGCGACATTTGTCCGAACGGGAAGTTCTGGCCTATGTTAACTTATTCTTTATAGAATTAGAAAAAAAATGGGTTGCTTTTTTATTTTATTGTAATTTTGAAAAATCCAATTATGTTTTGTTACTATAATTAGCTACTTATATTTGAAAAAAATTGGTAAATCCACCCACCGACGTGTTTTGAAGGCATATATATTGGTGGGTGGGTGGTGGTGGCTCTCTACATATTCATAGTCTCTGTTATCTATAGAGGCGATGCAAATCGTCTCTATGCTCCCACGTAGTTATATAGTGGAGTCCCTTGTACGTAGATGCACCACATGCAGTGGGAGAGCCCACCTTCCTCACCCTCTCCTCCGGGAATCGAACGTCCGGGCATTCAAGCTCTCCTATCGACTGTATGACTGTCTTTCTTGTTGGACATTTGGCATGTGTGTTCTGAGCGGCGAAAACACGACATGTACACACACACACATATCCTCCCAAAAATTATTTCCGAAATAAATTATGACCGATTTTGAATCAGGTGCAACACAAACAGCATTGGAGATACTGAATTTGTTGAATCGGTAGAGAAAACCCGATTTGCAGGATGTAAACTTCTATTGGCTCCCGAGCGTTCGTGTGTATAAATACAACTCCCCCAATTCTTTTATAATTCTTTAGGCATCGAAATAATAATGGAGGTTAGCATATTGAATCTTTCACCCGAAATTCATTATAAAATTTTAAAATTAATTCTTAATGATTTATTGATTTGTTGTTATAAGTCCACTTTATGCACAGTAAGGCTAATCGGGACTGAACCAGACATGGAACCCGGGATCCCTTTATTAAAAGGCGACGACGCTACCACTGGGCCATCGAGGATGCTCAATTTTTAATGGGGATGTAATTCAAATTATTAATATTACAAAGCCTCCCGGCTATTTGTTCCACCCTGTTTAATGATTACGAAAGATTGTTGTTTTAATTTAACATGAAGGGTTCGAACAGGTGTACCAGCCAGATTAAATGGGCGTTAGCTTCCAACGTTTCGAGCACATACATAGCAACAACATCTCATCCCTGAAGATGAGGGCAATGTATGCGATGGAAGCTATATATTAAGAAGCTGTAGAGAAAGGAAGAGAAACAAGTCCGGGAGAAAGAGAGAGAAATAGTAAAAGGAAGCAGAAGATAAATATAGAAGAGAGAGACAGAAGGAAAGAAGCGACACGAAGAGGAGTAGAAAGAGAAGAGGCATATCAAAGAGAGGGAGAAATAAAGTGGTGAGACAAAAAAAAGGGAAAGAGAGATGTGTGAAATGTGACATAGAGAGAGTGGGGAGAGGGAGGGAGGGCGAAAGGGAGAAAAGGAAAGAAACGAGAGAAACTGAGAAAAAGAAAAATAGAGAATCGATAGGTGAGAGAGAGAGTAATTGAGAAAACGAAGAAGAAAACGCAAGACAAGACATTAAAAAATGAGCAAGTAGAGATGAAGTAAAGAGGCGCTGAAACTTAGGTGAGAAGATGGGAAACTTGAAAGAAAAGACAAGCAGAGAAAAAAGAGGAAGGAGTTATAAAGAAAAGGGAGAAGGGAAGAATAAGTGGGCGATATTTTCTTATTCCAGGTGAGTCAAGCGTCCCTCATGATCACGTACATGACTCTTACGTATATGTCTTGAAGTGTAGCTACTTGGGCTGTTATTACAACAGCTCCAGAGCTGGAAGTCGAAGCTGTCAGAAGAGCGGCGTGGGTGGCAGCATCCGGAATTGCTGCAACGGCGGGGTAATAGCGGGGTAACTATGGACCGACTGTCAATAGCAGGGCGCCGGAATGTTGTCCGGTGAATGATCAGCGCATTCCATCAGTTCACGTTCTGCAAATGCCATTCGGACCAGGACTCGCTTCAACGCAGACGTACATTGCGTTTTAATTGTTGCTTCCCTCCCCTCCGCCGCTTCTTGCAACAATTGGTATCGTTCTCCATTGTCGGGCTCTGTTGTTTTACTGCTTCTATGGTGTGTTTCGTGTCGATTCGGCTATCGTTGTGGATTTACAACTTCCGAGTTAACCGTTTGAAATATGTTACCGGCCTTTTTTTTTACGTCAGGAGTCATCAGGCAGCAACGGTATAAATGCTGGACTTTCTTTCTGATCAATTCAACCTTTTAAAAAATTATGTATTCTCTAATTTTCGGAGAGACACTGCATCTACCACACTGATAATTACTGACAAGTACGTAGCCAAGATACAAAAATTAGGATTTTGGTTTCACGAACTTGGGTTCACAATGATCCAAGACGTTAAAATGTAATAATGATACCCTGAAATCTGCAGCCACCATATTACAACAAAGCCCGTCATATTGGAAACAGTGATCGCCATATTGGGAATTCTGTCAGTCACATTAGAAACAGTAGAAGCCATATTGGAAACAATGGCTATCTACTACTCATATCGACAATAATGGCCTCCATATTGGAAACAGCGGACGTCATTTTGACAGTGACCGGCATGTTGGGGAAAAATATTCGCCATATTGGGATCAATGGCCGCCATAATGGAAACAGTAGCCAGCATGTTGGAAGCAATGACCATCATATTGGAAACAGTGACTGACATGTTGGGAACAATGACCGCCATATTGGAAACAGTGACTAAGTACTAACCGTATCGGTAATATCAGCCACCACATTGCAAATAGTAGACGCCATATTGGAAACAATGGCTAACTACTTTTCATATCTATAATAATGGCCGCCATATCGGAGACAGTGAATGCCATGTTGGAAACATTAGCCGACATGTTGGGAACAGTGGCCATCATATTGTGAACAATGGTCGCCATATTGGAAACTGTTTCCTTCACGACTATATATATATGTTTGTAAATATCTCATAATTATATCTCTTATACTGAAAAATATATACGAGAGTTGGAGCAACGATCATAAATGTATTCGCAAAATTTTTGTTCAAACAATCGTTTCAGAAAAATCAGCAAACTAATGTACCGAATTCTGCAAAAAGGTTCTTAGATCTAGAAGAAACATCGACTCCATGAAAAAATATTACTAAACAACGTTTGCAACAAATTGTGTTCCACAATTTTTGTTCGGTACGTTTGAGCTAGAGTTGGCAGGGAAAATACAGAACCTTCCAAAAAGTAGCCCATCTGACTCTTGTGCATCGGAAAATATCATGGCTAAATATAATGCTGCTGTTGTATTGAATTCAACAAACAATGTGGTACGCGGCTAAATCGCCAGAGATGAAACCACACAAACTCCTTGCTACACTACTATTCTCCATCCACTGCAAGAACGACGTTAATATAAACAAAACCACGTGACTTTTGAGAAATAGTTCCTTTCCTATGCGTTAGTTCTGGTATTATTTTTCCCATTAAGGGGGTTCTAAAGCCATGTTATAGAATAGGTCCAAATTCCCAGACACAACCGTAGCATTAATATAAATTCGGTAAGAAAGAAATTCACCGATATGAAAGTGTGTTTTATTCACTAGAACCTGGAATACCTATAATTTTGTTACGATTAAAGGTATTTAAGTAAATAACAGAAAATATAAGGTCTCCGTTATGTTCAAACTGCTGCGTACAGATGGCGTTGAAGTGGTCGTTCTTGTCAAGACCGGTGCATTTTTGTCTTTTTATGACCAGTAAGCAAGATTTTGTTGTGAAACAACGAATTCAGTGTGTAGCCGCTAGTACCTGAAATATCATGTGAAAAGGTGAAAACATTTTGTATCTTCAGAAAGTAGTGGTTATGTTTATGGTTTTTGAAGTGCCGTATCGTCGTGGTGCTAATTTTAGCATACACTGTTGCCAAAATTTCAGTCCGTGTTTTCTAACGATATGATCATTACAAGTACTTGATTGCCCGAAAGTCAAACCAAGCTACCAGAGAATAACTAATGTAACTACTACATATAGGAGAACAAGGGGACAAATATTTCATCGGGTTTGTGTGAAAAATGGAATAACTTGAAAGGTAAGTCTTATACTTAATTGTTTGTTGCTTAATATTCTTTATTAAAAGCAAAACGTTTGTAATATGAAACAGATGCAGAATATATATTTATTTAATGTTGAGAAAATATAATGTAACTTAATTTCTGCATGAATATCGCTTGACCGTATCTGCACGAGTATGTAAGATTTTAGGTTATGCACGATCCAGATATTTATCGTGTTAGGATTCTTATTAGAGCAAGAAATATGCCTCTAATATGGATTACACTAATTCCATATGTTATTAGTATTGCACGAAATGCTCCATCATCATTCTACCCGTTCTATTTACACGTACATCGAATCGTTTACAATTACAAATCAGGCGATTGTTTCTCAATTTCATTTTGCCCTTGTACGTACATGGTTGAACAAGTCGTTCGGACCTGTTTTCGACATTTTTTCTTTCTATTTAGAAACTAGGAGGCAATTTATACAACTTGCAAATATTCATGTACATGTTAGTCTAAGTAAGATTGGATTCGAATAGATTTGGTATGAGATTTCTGAATGTTCTACAATTTATAGAAACCGTTCTATTATATTATTTCACTGAAGAGCGTCAGAAACCTGTTGTGGAAAGTGTATAATTCTCTGTTCTCTTGACATTTATACATTTAGGACAGCTCGTAGTAAAAGTTTATCATAACTTCATGCTTTAAGGTTGTTCTTAAATTGTAAAAGTACGACAGCTAAGAAACTAAAGTCTCACCATCTACCAATCCATAGTTTGCATGTTCATGGAAAATTTACAAATTAGTATACTTGTATATTAGTAAAGATTATTAGCTCTCATATTATGAAAGTACAAGGGCAATCAAATAATTGTGGATAGCACAGAACATCCTGGAAATCATATTATGTTTTGATCATGTACATTTGATTCAATATCCTATTGAATTTAAGTAGTAGTTAGTACTTACAGTTTGCTTTGAATTACAGTTAGGTGTGAGTATGAAGCTTGATGCAACATTAAAATAGTTATTGTCAAACCAATTTGCGTCGTATTTTTTTTTATTCCAACTGTAAGGTACTTCTTGTTCTAAATAACAATGTACATAAACTTGTGATTTTGAAAACTCGAGTGAAGTGTTGCTAAAATATATTAATACAATGACAAAAAACAGTAAGAACTGAATTTCCATTTCATAATTTTTTCGTTATTTTAACTCTATCTTCTACCTCTTGCAACAATGAAGATGAATCATTAATTTATGAAATGAATGATAAGATTAAACACAATGAAACCAGGGTTCGAACCTGGACTAACCTGACTCCATAAAGCGTTGTACTTGCCACATAATATGAAAACATTTCCAAGGATAATTTTGTATTTTTCTATGAATATAAGGACCTCTCCGATGGCGTAGTGGTAGCTTCGTCACCTTGTAATCAAGAGGACTGGGTTCGATAGCCAGTGGGGACACATGGTGGTTCCGATTCCAGTTTAAACTGTAGGTCCAGTCCCGATTAGCCTTGCATAAAGTGAACTTTTAACACCAAATCAATCAATCTATGAATGTAACAATAGGTTAAGTGATGCTATTATTTATTACTTCGAGTTCCTGATAGGTACAAATTAGTGTTTAACAAACATTATAAAGTTGGATCTGAGACACTGAAGTGAACTCCTATCGTGAAACAAACCAGTAACCCTTTAATTACAAGACGATATCGTCAACCACTGTAGTACCATTTAGACCCATTATTTTTACATCTATTTACAGAAGATACGTAAGTTTTGTATTTCATTATTAATATTTAACTTGTCTAAGGTTGTAACAATATAATGTAAATATTTTTTAAAATACATTATAAGTTGTCTCATACACGATGTTAACTTCATTTTTATTCTTCTTTTTCAGATAAGCATTTGGGAGTTGAACGTTTGTAAAAGAGGACAACAAAATTGATTGACAATGGCAGCCGTCCACCATCGCAGCTTGCAGATAAGATGCTATGAAATACAAATCATCAATGAGGATTGTGTGTAATTTACACAACAGAGTAATATACGCTCTGTGGAGTGCATAGGACTACATTGTTTTTCCTTTCTTCACACAACTTGGTGCAATGTTGATGATTTACTAGACATCAAGAGTCCATAATCTGCTCAAGAAATGATGATGTATGACGTATTAATATCAGGCTGCAAGTAGACAGAAATTATGAATTATATTCTAGAGCAACTAAAAGAAGAAACAGTACATTTGGTGCGATTTGTTTGTCTTGTGTATTAATGAATGACAAATAATCATTGAGATATTTGTTAGTTGCAATTTTAAGGGATATTTTTAACCAAAACCTAGGACATTCATAGTTCGTCCTGAACTGGATGAGTCTCGCACAGCAAGAAGCATACCTCTCAGAGAACCAGATAATGATTTACAGGTTACGAGGAGAAAAAGTACCAAGATACATTGAAATTAACGTAAATTTTGATGATATCCTAATTATAACACCATTAAGCCTTGTTTCCATGATAATGAAAAACTAAATATGCTGACCAAGGCAGTAATTTATTTTATGAAAAACATAAACTAAAACGTTTTAGTTTATGTTTTTCATAAAATAAATTACTGCCTTGGTCAGCATATTTAGTTTTTCTTGATATCCTAAGTATCTAATTTTAATAGTCTCGGTAAGCAGAATTTGTTGTACGTACTTTTGACTTTTTAAACTAAGGACTATTGTATTGTATTTGAGAAAACTAGTTAAATATGTTTCACAGCAACGATAACACTTTTCACCGATGACCACCTTAAGTCTCATAAAATTATAATTTAGATAATATATGTTTATACATAAAAATATATGGTTAATAAAGTTTAAACTAATTCTCTGTTACTTAAAAATCAAGATCAGGCTTTTATTTTCGTTTGGAAGAATATATTTTTGTAGGAATGCTGATCAACCAAGAAGTTGTGTATTCCCAATATAATTGTCTGAGATTGCATGTGTATGTACTCATGTCGTAGGTGTACTAATAGTAAATAAGGTAGGGACACGTGCAGTTGTTTTTTGGTGATGGAAATATAACATTAAATTGTAGATATAGTTACAAATTAGCCTTTCTTTGCATAAAGTGTACTTAAAGCCAAAAAAACATTATTATTATTATTACAATTTTAATAATCATCCTTCTTTCAGTCCGGCATTTGCTTGACAATATTGCGAATTTGCTGCTGAAGAAAATTGTTTTCCATGCAAAATGTAAAGAAGATAAACTAACACTTAATTTAGTTACTAGTTATATGGAGGATTAACAGAGTTAGTTACTAATTTCAAAAAGCAACTAGTGTTAATTGAAAATCTTGTCACTTGTTAATGTATTATAATTAATTCCAAGGACTGGATTTCGGCCAAGGCCACTAAAAGGATTTTTTCTCAGGGAGGCAGTAGTGCTCAGAGTGGGAAGAACGTGGAGTGATGACATCCTATAATTAAGAAAATACTCATAAATCTTCCTCTTCTAGGATAATTTTCGCGGCATCCCACTGCATGTTCTCCATGTTGTCCATACAAGCTTCAGCTCACCTTTCCCCCTGGGTGAAGCATCCTCCTTAGATAGGAATTTCCACTTCGAGCTCTTGGGATGGAGCAGAGTAAGATTTCTTATCTTGCCCTTCAGTTATAAAAGCTCATATTTTACATTTTATTATTATTACTATTGTTTTACAAATCAAAGAATTGAAATTAAATTTAATATGCCGTGGTGTTGAACTTCAGACCTGAGTTCGCTTATCGAACAGCAAACTGAATTCGACTTTCTTCCTTTCCATGAACATCAATCACTTTGTTAATGAACAGTTCTTTGTTCTTTGCACTTTCTTTTAGAGATATTATTTTATAAGATGCCTCTTAATCTTCAGTCTTTCGTGGCACCCCTTGATCATGTTTTTACGGTACAATTTCACAATTCCAATTACATGAAGTTTTTCCAGATATCTCAAGGGAACAAGTGCTCCCTGGCCTCCTTTTCTACGGGCACCCTTCAAAATTAACATTACGAGTGAATTTTAAGCATTTATGCAATAATGTTTTTGTTTCTTTAAAAAGCAGACCCCCCGTGGCGGATTGGTTAGCACATCGCGCTACGACGCCGGTTAGGGTTTCGAATCCTGTCCTCAGCATGGATGTTTGTGAGTGTCCATTCATCAATTTCATCATATCATCACTCATCCCCATCTTCGCATATTAGCCAAAAGTGGCACAAGAAGCGAAGTAAGATAAAGCAAATCAATCAATCAATAAATTTCTTTAAAAAGTAACATCTGTAGAAAATCTATTGTGTCTAACTTTATTTATAATTTAAAAACTTTCAAAACAATTAAATTATCTTTATATATTACGAAACTACGAATACATTACGTGGTTTCTAAAATACTCGCCTCTCTTTTGTCCTTCTCTTGGAAAATGGTATCTATTTTGGAAATCATCTAAACCTGGAATGTCTACCCAATAAAATTTTGATCACCATCACATGCAAACAAAGAAATTCCTAGAACAAACACGTCTTACTGACTTCTATTGTGGACCCAGGACTCTTATGTTTTAATTTTTTCCAAAATTGTTGTATTTCTGTAAATTGTTTTAAGAATGAAACATAACTCCCGAAATAGTAAGTCCAAAGAACTCAATCTTTAGTCACTTATAAGGCAAAGGACTGGAGAATGACTAGAGATTAAGCATGAGAAATATTGATATATTGAAGACGGATCCTGCTGCAAATTTATGAAGAAAATATGGTAAAGATTTCTAATAAAAGCGATAAATGTCGTCAAGTAGTGTTGTACAAAATGGGTTATCTGTAAGTATATTCAATAGATGGGTTTCATGTGACGTCAGGATGCGCACAGCTGCCATGTTTGCAGCCAATTTTATTTGTCGTTCGCAAGGAAATATCCACCACGTAGCGTTCGTTACATCTCCATGAACTGCACGTTTGTCTGTGATCTTCTGCCCGCCGCTTGAATTCCGTGTGCTCACAAGAACTGGCCTCAATCATGGCTGCTCGAAGTCATAATTCAACAGTTTGTGACGTAGGTGAAACACACCTATTATCTCGTAGGCGACTCAGCAGTCGCTTCAAATGTAATTGTATTATTCTTACTTGCTCTGTTTGGTGTATGAACTAACCACACGATTGTTTTTATTTTTAGTTTTTACCCTAGTACTTTCCTACACTCCTTCTTATTTCTGATAAGATTATCTAACTGATCTCATAAAAATCAATAACATTGCTGCACACTAAATTCCACTAGTCAATCTGACGGCATCTTCATCAGTAAATACCCTGATCGACCAACCTGTATGTACTTATCTTGATTATGCGCGTAGATCTGGAAACATGGCACTCGGTTGCCATCACAAATGGTGCTGCCATCTGTTATTGTAAAATTACCGCAAAATCACCTTTAGTACGGCCTTAATATATTGGTCGCACAGCTGTACGATTGCTCTTAAAATAAGGTCTCACAACTTCAAAATAGGAGCTACGTTGAGTGATGTCGCTTTATCGCATGCACTGTATTACTGCGCAGTTGCTATTAGATCAACCAATAGGATTTGTCAGAAGCCAAGTGTATTTGTTTACAGGGACTAAGTTCTTACAGAGGACAGAATACTGTAATGGGGTAGGATAAAACTACTCTTGACTGTGCAGTCCAGCAGAAGATTTGGAGCTTAGCTGTCAGTCAAGGGCAAAGGCTGCAGCACCAATTTGTAAGAGAGTGATGTATGCTGTTCTAGAATAGTATAAAACAGAGATAGTCTTAGCATAATATGGATTACGACATCTGCAGTCTCTTGTTATGTCACTGAATATGATCAACGTTAACTACTATTAAAAAAATAGATAAGGAGGAGATAGACCGAACATCCTACTTTTGGTTCTCGTAATTCTTCGACGTTTAGAATCCTATTGGATAATAAGTATCGTAACGGCACCAGAAAAAAAGAGTGGAGAGGTATATAGAGCCGCGGGGAAAATTATGTAGAGGGCTGTCACATTTAATATGCCCCTAATAACAACCTAAAATGCACTTTTTGGCTAAAACGGTATTTGAGCGCACTAAGGGGGAGGACTAGGCGCCGTCACTGCTAATTATATATCTCACGTTATTATTTAACACCCAAGCGGGATCAGCGACAGCTGTCAATGAAATCAATCCACTAGAAATACAATTATTTAGTATGATTTTTTAAAACAATTTGTGCCACGATGCGTAAAGCATAACTTATACATACATTTGCATACTTGGAATTTCGGATATTGGATCGTGAGCCAAGTGTGTATACACTTGTACACAAGCCCTACTTTTATTATTCATCATATTTGCTAATATGTTTCGATATTACATACAAGCTGTTTCTCCAGTGTGGTTAGGGGTTACTGTGCCAGAGCATGTACAGGCAACGGTAAAGACAAATGAAACTATGTTGGATCGAAGCAGGCATTGTTCTCTTATTATTTATCGACGTCATTATTTCAATTCATTGTCATCACATTGTGTAATACAGACCGAATGAAAATAGTGGTGGACAATTCGTCTACTGCTTCTTTCGCCGTATGGTGTACCAGAGGGGGGTATTTGCGGGCAACCACATTTAACATAGCACTGAATTCCACACAAAAATCCTGTTTGTGCTAGAAGAGTATTTATTTACTCAGGAGGGCGGTCAATTTGACGTGCTGCTAAAGCGGGGAGCGCCCTGGTGTGTTTGGTGGTAAATTTAACTGTAACAATCTGCGAAGCCAGGGGATCTAGATTCGAGTCCTAGTTACGACATTGATGTTCCATTGTTACTTAGCCTCCTCAATTAATTCACTATTGATACTTCTAACAACAATGGACCAGGTATGTAGAAAATAACGTAAATTTAGTTAAACTGAACAGAAAAGTAAGTCACATTTTCTAGTCTAAGTGTTTCTAGAATTTTCTTTCGTTATCATATGGTAACAATTGCCATATTTATTCAATTTCATGAAGTTTAATTTAATTAGCGTTTCAACTTTGCAAATTCTTATCAACATAAAACTTTCAAGTTAACAAATTAAGGTAACTGTTAGTTGTTTTTTTTTTTAAAAAAAAAAAAGTCATTTGGGGTTTAAGCCCTTTTCCCCCCTTAACCACACCACTCTGCACGAACTATCTGTTAATGTCATAAAAGAGCTTAAAGTGTTTCAGCCTTATCACAGTGCACCCTATAAACTGAGTTTTTACAGGCAAACGAGTTTCTGGCGCCTGAGCCTAGAGCCAGTACAATCCTCTGTGTTTGCGTTCTGTGACGTGTTGATGGGTATTTGTGGTTGTCCCTTCGTCAATGTCATCTAATCATCCTTCACCCTCATCGTTGCGATTATCCAAAAGTGGCGGAAAAGTGACGTAAAATAAACGAATATAATAAAACAGACGATAGTTCAATCCTCCTCGTCCCCTCCTGCTACGACTAATATAACATCAGAAACATCACATACAACAGAACATACTCTCAGCATCTTTCGTTTTTCAAAAAAAAGGTTTCAATTAGAGCCGAAAAGAACATATCTAATGATAAATTATTATCGATTTGTCGATTATCTATTTGTTGATTATCGATTGTCTATTTTATTTGCCAGCCATGGCGAAATTATCTGATGCCTTTGTACTCTTCGCCTGACGATATTACGCCCTTGAGCAAGAATACGCTGTCGTTGGTTGGAATGGGAGGCAACCTTTTATGGATTTGGGCATAAACAATCAAGTTAGTCGCCCCGGGGGGAAATACCCACAGGGCGACCGTGCTACCATCCTCTTTGTATTAGGCATTATTTAAAAATGTACATTTTATACTGCTTGAAGTGAAAATTCATAGCTGAGGTATTCTTGGTCGAATATAAGGCTATGTGGAGAATGATGGTGTGGATCAACATGAAGCAGAATAGGGGAAGGGGATGCTTAGGTAAATTTCCTTAACTAGAAGATGACATCTCCGCGTTCCCCTTTCGGGCACTGATCTTGTGTGATAATAAACTGACAATACAGAACTTGAAGTAATACAGTATGTGAAACGAGAAAATTTCATATTTAAAAATGGAAAATACAAATAATATCGTAATTAATTTATATAGGTGGCAATCTAAAAAGTAAATATTGTTTAGGATTGTTTTAAAAGAACTTGTTTCTGAATGGCGGTTAAATAGCAGCAGTTGCATAGCGGCTAATTTGGACTGAACCTACAGTTTGGACATGTCTATCCTCAAGCTTCTCATATCTTCACAATGTGAGCTATATTTGATATTATTATTATTACCGAAGAAATTTTGTAGTTCGCAATCACCCTTTCGAATCCTCCCTCCTGACGTCGACCATGCTTACAGGCTCCCTGAGTAACGTGAGGTGGCGCAAGAAGGGTATGGTACCCCTTGTATGCCCTCAAATAATTTGACGCCATAAACCTCTCTCGAAAATAACCGTAAAAATTAATTAATAAAAATTCAAAATTATTTTGTGAAAATACACACACACATTGCAAGAACCCACGGAAGCTCACAGAAGTTGTGGAGGTAAGGGCTCCACACATACATGATGTGATCAACACCACTATCCGGCAATCTTTATCAGATGCTGGGTGAACCCCAGAGCCGCTTTATGCAGGGACGTGATCTGAAATATGAGAGACCGCCCCGGATCATAACAGTCTCTCCTGTGCAGCAGTCAAATGCTCTACCGACTGGACCATCCTGGCTCCACACACATTCCTGTGTGAGTGTGTTTCACACACACACATACCTTCCCAAATCAGATACGTTCATGCGCCAGTGGTAGGCAATAATGCATATATAGCAGAAGAGCATGTTGAGCACAGGAAGGAAGACAATTTCAAATAAGTGTAATACGATGAGACACTGTCTACAACACACGTTTTTAAATTATTAACAGCGTCGCCTTCCCCTGCATTTTACATTGTATATCTTGCTCTTGAGTTTAATCCCAGTATCGAATGGAATTGGAGGAGTTAGCTGAAAGAACGAACACAAAACAACACATATGCCCCCTTCCGGAACGAGCACAGAATCTTAGCGGCAAGATCGCGAGTAGCTCGCTCGGCCAATATGACTGTCATCATTAATGCATTGAATGCCACTCCTACACCCTTGCATAGTTTCACACAAAAGTGTTTTCATCCGCAAAAGCACCGGTGGACTTAGTAATTAATCCCTGTTGTTACATTTAATCAGTGCAACACACACACACAGACAGAGAGAGAGAGAGAGAGACGAAACGTCGAATGCAACTGCAGTAGGTCTGTTATTATATCGATTCAATGAAACACATCCAGGAATGATTAAACTTGTTTCATATTTACTTTAGAAGACGAGAACTAAATTAAACTTGATCCGAAATTCAATTTAAAATTCCAATTTCAACAAGAGGGAATCAATACATTTCTTTCTGTGTCTCATTTTCCTACCTTTCTGTTTGATGTCCGCTTCTACGAAGGTCACCGAAAGTACCACCGCAGACCACCAGATGACACTGATAGGAACCATATCGTTATTCACTGTTCGTAATAATTCTTCACTGACATTTTACTACCACCTTTTCGGATATGGCACAGTTTCTTTCGTCCTCTTAGATCCTTGAAATAGAAGCTCGTCTTGAAGCAGGTTTTAGTGAAGAACACATAGCACATAACATATACACTTCCACACGTTCTGTCAATAACCCCACGCGTGCCGAAAGGCAGATTGAAGCAAATTCATTCACGTGATTCACCAAAACTCACGAAGACAGAACACGTCGGGTATCCGCGTTGAGGTTCGACGCGCTACTGACGAGGTTCGAAGGGAGTCATGGGAACTGAGTTTGCGCGCACGGTTCCTTGCCATAGCACCGACCTGGAGGTCGTTTCAGGCCGCTAGTTGGGTACTCACACACAGTGCGGTGACCCAGTGGGTGTAGGTTGTGGGGGGAGGGACAAGGTCGTGTGGGCAAGGTCATGCTATTGAAGTATTTTTCTTTTTCACCAAGCAATAGTGGGCCGTCACGAAACATCTTGTTTAATTTAGATATCGTGTCCATTTTTCTCTTGATCACTAAACTGACGATCCGGAGACCAACATATAAAGTCCATTTTATGCACCGATACCAGCCTAAGAAGTAACGTATTGTAAGTTACAACAAGCTAGATATTTGAATAACATTTGATAAAGCTATCATTATCCCCCTTGGAGACCGATCGCGTTGAGTGTTAGTTCACGATCTCGCACGAAGTTTTCGGGTTCAAGTCCCGGTCTGAGTTTCGAGGTTTCATTGTGCGTGACCCATCGACAATTTCATCATTCATTCTCATCAAAGACGTCGTTAGGGGGTCAAGGTGGCACTTGCTCCCCTGCGATATATAAGGAAAACTCTCGTAATTCATACGTTGAAATTGCAGTGATATTTTATTACAAATACTATTGTTTTCTGCGACTTACAGGCTGTAAATTACAGTAATTATTGCAATATTCAACAAAATAACGATAATCTTTTCTTAAAGAGATCTATTCTGATAAATATGCAGGCAAAATAAATTCAAGATTTTTAGGTTCTTAACTGGAAATAACAGTAAAAGCTAATCCATCACATCTACTGAGCGCGACAATGTGACAATTACTGAAGCCACAAGGATGTCAAATGATTGATTGAGTTAATGTTTCAAGTCCACTTTATACACAGTAAGGCCAATCGGAACTGGACCTACAGTTTAAAGTGGGATCAGAACAGGGACGGCGACAGGGGTGGGCAAGTGCCCACCCAAAAATTCCTGTGCGCACCCCATTGCCCACCCAATAAAATTCACTAAGTACATGTACATATACATATACTTAGAGATATGTGAATGTTGCAATAAATAAGTGTATTCTGGTGTTCATTACATGTACTAATGTATATTATCTTTACTAGAAATGTTCACATATCATCCCATAAAAAGCTGCTTTAACTTTGTCATAGAAAGCAAAAGGAATTACCACAGATCTTGAAACAAGAAGACTGTGATCAATTGAATACTTCTATGATTAGAAGCAGCTAGTGGGCTTATGAGGCGCAAAATTATGCAGGGTATGATCAAAATGAGATCAGGATTTAGGGTGAGCTTGAGGGCTGTAGCCCCGGGCCTTCACTGGTGAAAAAACTGCTTTGAAAAGTACAACATAAAGAAAGACTTACATACTTCGAATGTGATGAAAAATGTAGAAATCTCGTACGTCCCACCTCATGTTGATTGGCGAAAAGTTATAACTGAAACTGAAGGGATTGGGGTGGGGTCAGTAGTACAGTGGGCCGGGTTCTGCAACCGAAAATGAGGCTCGGTGAGGCTTGCCTTAATGGATTTCTCTCGTAAGGCATGAGCCTCATTTTCTTGCAGTGTTGCCAGCTCACCCCAAGAATATTTCACCATGTGATATTTTACAGGCGAAGCTAACCTACAAATGGGAGTTGGCAACACTGGCAACATCAATTGCGGTTTAATATTGCCAACTCACCTCAAGAATATTTCACCATGTGATATTTTACAGGCGAAGCTAACTTACAGAGTAGAGCAGTGGCACGGGTTCTGCGCCCGAAAATGAGGTATAGTGAGGTACACAGTGTTGCCAACCTCTTACTCGAAAAAATAACCAAGGTTTTTGTTTTTGGGTCTAACCTAACCTCAAGCAAGGAGCTGGCAACGCTTGAGGCTTTCTCGCAGTGTTGCCAACTCACCCCAAGAATATTTCACCATGTGATATTTTACAAGCGAAGCTAACCTACAAATGGGAGTTGGCAACACTGATTAGTGGAGGTAGCCGGGTTCACCAGCATCAATTGGCGATCAGTGTTGCCAACTCACCCCAAGAATATTTCACCATGTGATATTTTACAAGCGAAGCTAACCTACGAATGGGAGTTAGCAACACTGATTAGTGTAATCAGCTCAGTTGAGCGCCATCAATTGATGTTGCCAGTGTTGCCAACTCACCCCAAGAATATTTCACCATATGATATTTTACAAGCAAAGATAACCTACAAATGGGAGTTGGCAACACTGACTAGTGGAGGTGCACGGGTTGAGTGCTATCAATTGATGTTGCCAGTGTTGCCAACTCACCTCAAGAATATTTCGCCATGTGATATTTTACAGGCGAAGCTAACCTACAAATAGAAGTTGACAACACTGGTAACATCAATTGCGGTTCAATGTTGCCAACTTACCTGAAGAATATTTCATCATGTGATATTTTACAGGCGAAGCTAACCTACAAATGGGAGTTGGCAACACTGACTAATAGAAGTGGCCAGGGTTGCGTCCGAATCAGCAGCAGATGTCACCTACACTGTTCCATCCGGGACTCAGCCAATCTCTGTTGTCCGAATTTGCGGTAGACGTGGAGTCGGAGAGAGGCGCGACAGATGCACGCTTGAACTCGCTGTGACGCTGCGCTTGGCAGCCATATTCTAACTTTCACTTTGTACAGACAATATTTACTGATTAGAGGATGTAAAACTCTATATTTTAATATTTTATCGATAATACTGAATGCAGAAAACATAAATAATGAAATAGCGTGTTATATTTTTAATGTGAGTAGTTAGGTGGAAATCATTGTCATGTTTGTTTGCGCCCCAGAGCGCGGTGGGTGAAGTTCGGGCTGACACCTGGCGGGAAAAGTGACATGCAGATTCGGACGACTTGGACGCGACTTCGAGTGCACGCGAGAGCAACGGGGGAGAACGGGATGGAGTGCTTGCCAATCCGGACACGGCTTTTGTAAACCTCTCTCGGGAACGATGTGCCACACACGCGCGCGCGCGCCTATCGGTAGATTACGTTTCGCGTATTTATTCGTTGCGCTGACACAGCGTGATGAGTAAATAATGCATTTTCTCATTTTTGAAGTACGAATGCACTTTATCGTAATCTTCCAAGTCCCGGGGACACTAATGTTTGTATATCGTGACTTTTGTAAACCTCTCTCGGGAACGATGTGCCATATACACACGCGCGCGCTGGCGCCTCTTATTATTTTTGTATTATGGCGCAAACACATCTAGAAAAACTACAATTTTGCTCCCTCTCCTCTCTGCGTGTGCTATCAACAATACGTAGGCCTTGGGACGACGAAAGTTACACAACGGTGAGCCTCGTCAGTACACCTACCCCGTAACATCTGGAGCGTGCAAGTACATAATAGCGGGTCGCTTAGGTGTATACAATTTGTTTTGTTTATATTTTGTTTCGGAGCGAGCGAGATAACCGGAGCATGCAGGCACACAACAGCGAGCTGGGATGGAAGATCGTCAGCATATCCGGAGCGTGCAGGTACATAATAGCGAGCTGCTTGGGCGTTAGCGTGGCTTCGCCGGATGCAATACACACGATGCTTAGGTTACAACAGGTTGTTAACATTAGCTTTGGGGAAGAATATTCTAGAGAAGATTGTCTCAGAACATTTTCATAGTTTCACACCTCTATTAGATTGGTAGAAAAATATATTAGTGGGCAATAAAATCTGAAGAAGATTTGTGTCTAGCAAAAATAAGCTAAATAGAATTACACATGCATACAATATTTTTTTTTTCTATCTACAATCATATTTTTCTTATATATTTTTTCAATTTTTTTATAGGGTTGATTAAAGCACATATTTGAGGAAGACAACACTCTACCACCAACAGATCACATATAAATAAACATACCCCGAAAAAAATGCGCTCCATGAAAAGTTGCCCTGTGTGCAAAACAACCATATCAAGCAAAAATTTTGCAAGACATTGTCGCACCTGCGTGCCAGGCAAGCATTTGGCTGCCACCGAACTGTGTTCCGGATGCAATAAACATATTACAATTGCGTATGCCAAGAAGCATAAGCTTATTTGTCTAAGCAAAAATACATCTGGAGCCCAGCCTTCGACCTCCACCAAGAGGAAGGCAGAAGCAGCCTCCATCAATGCACCACCCGCCAAACGCGTCAAGCCTGCGATAAAAGCGAGCCAGTCTGCTTTCGAGCGCTTGTTAGAGGACTTTCCCCTTACTTCGGAGGACTCATGCGATGTGCGTAGCTTTTTGGAGAACGCGCAAGCCCAAATTATTTCCATCCTCGGCGATGCGCTTGCAACGCACTCCACTAAATTCTACGCATCGCTACGTTGCCGGTACAAGAAGCCGTCTGACGAAATTTACAGCTTCTGCCACAACACCAAGGCGAAGACGCTACATCTGGCGGATGCCGAAAACCTAGAGGTCATCTACAACAAGTTTGCCGAGGAGCTGGTGGCAAAGCAGGAGGAACATCAAGCCAAGGGCTCGGGGGGTTCGCTGTGTGGTGAGCCTCACGAACTGCGCGTCAAACTTTGCAAGTTTGTACCTCTCTCCGCCTCCAGCTACGTCCCCTTACCAAAAGCAATTGAGGCAAAGAAGGCCGTCCTGAACATTCAGAACAGTGACGCCAAGTGTTTTCTCTGGTCGGTGCTTGCGGCATTACACCCTGTCGACCGGAAAAAACAACCACACCGAGTTAACCACTACCTACCCTACGAGCCAGAGCTGGAAGATGCGATGGCTGGGATCGACTACCCGGTGGCGCTTTCGGATATTCGCAAGTTCGAGACCCGTACACACAACCCTCGGTTGGCTATCAACGTTTATGGTCTCATCGACGAAAATGTGGTGTACCCCATCCGGGTGAGCGACGTAGACGACGATGGTGCGCAGGAAATTCACCTTCTGCTCATCAAAGATGAAACTCACCATCACTACACCCTCATCTGTTCTCTCTCTAGACTTGTTTCGAGCCAGCTGAGCAAAGACAAAACCCACATAGAAGTTTGTCCCAGGTGCTTGTCTAAATTTCGTAATCGAGAACGGGGGGATTATCAACGCATCAGAGGTCCCAACATTGCTGCCGAGAAGCTCGCTCGCCACAAGCTCTACTGCAATGCCAACGAACCGGGGGTGGCAGACTTGCCCAAACCTGGCACCGTGGAGCGTTTCCACATGCACGGCGCCATGGTGGAGCACCCTGCTATCATCATCGCGGATTTCGAGGCCTTCCTCAAACCCCTGTCCACTTGCGATCCCGATCCCGAAGTTTCCTCCACTACCCCTTACCAACTCCACGAGGCATCCAGTTTCGCATACGTTGTGGTACGACGAGACCTGCACATCGCCCCCGAGCCTTATGTGTACCGTGGCCCCGACGCAGCCAAACACTTCCTCGAGAGGATGGTTGACGAGGCCATCGAAATAAGAAAGTTCCTGTTGGTCCCCAAGTCTATGCTCCCGCTGTCCACCGACGATCAACGTAGACACGACGAGGCCATCGCTTGCCCTGTCTGCGTCAAGGAGTACACCACCAAAAACTGTAAAGTCCGACACCACGATCATTTTAATGGTAGGTACGTTGGTCCTTGGTGCAACGACTGTAACCGCTTGGCCCGGGACCCGCGCTTCATCCCTGTGTTTTTTCACAATGGCTCGGGATACGACTTTCACCACCTGATCAAGCATCTTGGGTACGACGACATGCGAATTAACGTCCTGGCGCAGAACGAGGAGCGTTACATCAGTGTGAGCAAGCGAGTGTCGATCCCAGAATCCAACTCTACCGTCGAACTTCGCTTCCTCGACTCCCTGAGGTTCCTCCCGGCCAGCCTCGATGCTCTCGCGGGGAAGCTTAGCGACGAGAAAATGCTCATCACCTCTGCGAATTTTCCGAACTTGGACGCCAGTCTCTTCAGGCGTAAGGGGGTCTACCCCTACGAATACGTCACCGACTCTACCAAGTTTGCGGAGACGTCGCTTCCTCCTCGAGCAAACTTCTATAGCAAACTGCGAGGCTCGGGCATCTCTGAGGATGACTATAACCATGCTCAGTCCATGTGGCGCGAGCTGGATTGTCAAAATCTCGGAGACTACCACGACGCCTACCTCAGACTTGATGTGACGCTCCTCGCCGACGTGATCCAGGCGTTTCGTGCAACTGCGAAGACCATCTACCACCTGGATCCCGCCTACTTCTATAGTCTCCCCGGACTGGCATGGTCAGCCATGTTTCTGGTGACGAAAATTGAGCTGGAGCTTCTTTCGGACGTAGACATGATGCTGTTTGTGGAACGTGCCGTGCGGGGTGGAATGGTCCAGGTGTCGCAACGGCACGCGCGCGCCAACAACCATCACATGGCTACTGGCTACGACTCCACCCAACCGTCGAGCTACATCATGCACACGGACGTGAATAACTTGTACGGGCACTCTATGATGCAGCCACTCCCTTTTAGAGGGTTCGAGTGGGCCGATCCCTCCAACTTCGACGTCGAAAGCTTCGACGATTCGAAACATGGGTTCTTCGCCGAGGTGGACCTCGAGTTCTCCGAGAAGCTGCAGGATTTGTTCTGCGATCTTCCCCCTGCACCCGAGTTCAAGTGTCCACCCGATTCCAACCAGAAGAAGCTCGTCATGGACTTCGAGCCCAAAGAGCGTTATGTCCTGCACTACCAAAACCTCCGGTGGTTGATGAAGCAAGGGGTTACCGTCCGCACAGTACATCAAGTTTTGATGTTCGAGCATTCTCAATGGTTGAGGTCATACATCGAGCTCAACACCAAACATCGTACAGTCGCCACTTCTGATTTCGATCGCGATTTCTTCAAGTTAATGAACAATGCGGTGTTTGGGAAAACTATGGAGAATGTGCGAAATCATGTAGATGTGAGGCTAATATCAAACAAAGTACAATGTCGCAGGCTCGTAGCAAACCCGTTATTTAAATCGAGGACTATTTATAATGAGCAGCTTGCTCTAGTGCATATGAGGAAGAACAAGGTGATGCTCAACAAGCCAATTTATGTTGGTGCCTCAGTATTAGACCTGAGCAAACTGCACATGTTTCAAATATATTATGGGATACTACGCCAGCACTATAACGACAATATCAACCTACTCTACACGGACACAGATAGTTTGATGTACCACGTCCACTCACCCGATGCGTACAGGGATATAGCCACGGTACCAGCTTTTGTGAACCTCTTCGACACCTCGGGCTATCCCCAGCCAAACCGATACAAAATCCCGACTTGCAACAAGAAGAAGCCTGGCAAACTCAAAGACGAGAAGAACGGTGATATAATTCTCGAGTTTGCAGGTCTTCGCGCCAAGGCCTATACCATCAAAGCTGAGGGCAGCGTTACCAAAAAGGCCAAGGGTGTCGGCAGACAGGTGGTTCGGGAGCATCTCACATTCGAGGACTTCGTGGATTGCCTCAAGACCAGGTCGTCGATTCTAAGAGCAGAACAGCGCATCCAGAGCGTCGACCATGTGTTGACCACCAACCAGGTGAGGAAGATTGCCCTGGATCCCAACGACGACAAGAGGTGCGTCCTCGAGTGTGGAATCCACACACTGCCGTGGGGACACTATCGCTTAGCAGAAAGCAAAACCTGCAACATATGCCCATCTTCAACAGAAGATTCATAAAAACAAAACAAAAAAAAAAAACAAAAAAAAATCATTTTGTTAGTCATTACAAAAAAAAAACACTGACTGTCATTACAAAAAACTTTGACCGTATTTTAAATAACCAGCATAATATGAATCTTTTTGGTTTCCGAAAACAAACCAACATGGAGACTGTACACCACACGACGACAGATCATGAATTTCTACCTTCCATGTTAACTAAACTCAACGGTCTACTGATTGTTCACCTTAACAGCATTTGGACGAAATTGGATGACGATGTGGGCAAGATGTTTTACGTCTTCAACAACAATTTACATTTCTACGAAATTCCGATCGATGGAAAACTTCAAATCGCTGTGAATCCGGAAAACGTAGGCGAAATCAAAATATCTACCGGCAAGAACATTTTTCGAATCAAGCACGACAAGATGCTTTCTAACATTACGTACGATGTTTCTGCAGGAGATTACCTGTACGTCGAACTCCTCGGAGATTACGACAAACTTATTCCTCTCTTCGTAGAATTACGAATCGTCTATCCTATTATAAATAACCGTTAACCAAAATGCCTAACGATATTTTCGGCAACACTAAGCGTGTAGACCACGCAGAAGAGATTCTCATGTTGGACGTCCGAATTAAAAAGTTGAGGAGCGATTTGATCGCTTTGCAGGAGACCTTAAACAAAAGTTTAGAGTCGGAGATCGCTACGCTCCAAACGCAATGTCTCGACCCCATTCTGAAAATCGATTCCGAACTGAAAACGCTCATAAAAAATTATGTCGACGTACCTTCTTACGACAACGTTCAAAATATACAGTTGAGCGTGGATAAGCTTCAAAATAATTTGGCCAAATTACAACAATTTCAATCGAAAAATGAAGATTTGGAAAAATTAAAACTCGAAATCGAAGAACGAACTTCGGCAATCGAAAAGAATTTCTCAGAACTTCAAATCGTCGTGAAGGATATTGATGTAGAACGCTTGCATGTTGTTGTTTCCAAATTACAAGAAGAATTCGCCGGCACGTTGGAAGAAATTAAATCCAAGTTACAGACTTTGGAAGATACCATGACGAACCTACCATCGTCAGACGAACTGCAGGTCATCGGCAAAAGCGTCGCGAACATAAAAATTCAATTGGAGGCTTATCAAGATTTCGAACACATTCAAACCACCATCGCTACGCTTCAGGCGTCTCTGGAGTTGATCAACGAAGAAATTAAAAATATTCACGCTGAAGCCAGTGTGTTGACGAGCATACAAGACACGTTGAGCACGGTTCAGCAGAAGATCGAATATTTAGAAAATTTGAACGTCGAAACGAATCTTGCTCATTTTCATCACGTACTGGACAACATACAGGGTGACTTGGAATCGTTACGGACGAGCGTACCTTCGAGCGAAGATTTGGAAAAATTGAAAACGGCGGTGACGGCACTATCCGATTCGAGCGACATCAAAAGTTCATTGAGCGATCTCGAGAGTAGGGTGGCCAATCTCCCCACCTCAAAAGAATTGCACGCTTTGAAAAGGAACATATCACGTATGCTGAAACGACTGGAAACGGAAACGGCGAACGTGGAACAGATTCGAGACGAACTTGCTTCGCTGGTGTCGACGCTGCCCACTTCGCAGAGCATCGCCGACCTTCACACGCAGTTTACCGAGATGCGAAGCATCGTGAACGATCTTACCGAGAAAAGTTCGAAATTGAATCAAGTCGAGAACCTTCAGAGTATCGTCGTCAACATCAGAGATCAAGTTGGAGTGTTGGAATCCACGCAGGAATCGACGCTGGCCTCTTTCGGTGCCAAATTACAAGAACTCAACGAAAACTTCAAGCAGTTGAACGTGGAAGTGAAAATCAAACCGTCATTTTCTACAGTAACGGATACCATAGTCGAATATTTGTTGCCCGTACAAAATACACTGGGGCAGCTTCACAGCAACCTCGTTAGCGTCGATACTAAATTCGCTAAACTGCATTCTCTGCAAGCCATCGAAATCAACAGCGTACCCAATCAACAGAGAATCTCCACGTTCGTTGAAGGTAACAAACTGTACATGTTGCATCCTTATCATCCGTACTACAAGTTTCTCCTCGATGGCACGATTCAGATAAACGAATTTTCGTACTGGTCTCACGGCAGAAAAGCTAGCGTTCCCACCATGACCTTGATATCGAATCGTGGTGTCCAGAAAGCAGGAAACATTCCTCTGGCACGTTGGAACGAAACGCGCAACATATATGAAATACACGAAGACGAAGATCTCACCGTTTTTGACGTGAGTGCCGGCGATAAGCTGATCATTCAAAACACGAGTGAAGTACCACCCTCTTTGAATCCCATCACGCTGGTGCTTCTCTTCAAACGTAATCTCTAAAAAATGTCTAGGCAAGCCATCGTCGAAGAATTGCATAAACCTGCACGCCGCAACTACGAACGTTTGGCGGTGGTGACCAAGGGCATCGATGACCTCTGGCAAAGTGACCTCGTGGAGATGAGTAGCGGCAATCTAAAAAACATACATAAATTGAACAAGGGTAACAAGTACCTCCTCACCGTCATAGACACGTTTTCGAAATTCGCATGGGCTCTACCTTTGAAAGCCAAAACGGGGACATGCGTCACGGAAGCATTCAAGACAATTTTTCGCGAAAGCGGCAGACGGCCTCGGTTTTTGCAAACGGACAGGGGGAAGGAATTTTACAATGCCGTATTCCAAAAGTTTATTCAAAAACATGACATTCGACATTATTCGACCTTCAGTCACATCAAAGCCAGCATCGTGGAAAGATTTAATCGAACCTTGAAAACACACATGTGGAAACAATTCACGCTTCGGGGGAATTACAAATGGGTCGACATACTGCCGGAACTCGTCGACACCTATAATGATACGATACACAGAACCATAGGCATGAAGCCAGCTGACGTTACGAAATCTGACGAGCAGCGTTTAATTTCTACAGTTTACTGTCCAAAGTACACTCCCACCACTACCAAGAAATCAAAATTCAAAATTGGAGACCAGGTGAGGATCAGCAAATTCAAACGTACCTTCGAGAAGGGATTCACAAAAAATTGGAGCACGGAACTTTTTACGGTGGTTCGAGTTTTACCCGGAAACCGACACACGTATATAATAAAAGATAGTAGCGACGAGATTTTGAAAGGAAGATTTTACGAAGAGGAACTCTCTAAAACAAAACACCCCAACACGTACCTCATCGAGAAAGTATTGCGTAGGAAAGGTGACAAACTGTTTGTCAAATGGCTGGGGCTTCCGGAAAAGAGTTGGATCGACGCGAACGAAGTGATTCTATGAGTGCGTGGAATGTCGTGAAACGTCTACCTGATTCGGAAAGTCAAACGAAAAAAAAGAACGGCGAGTTGCTTCCCGACAGCATCCGTTGTCTAATCGTAGGTCCTTCGGGGTGTGGGAAAACAACACTGCTCGTGGACAATTTTCTCCTCGCACCGAATTGGTTAGATTGGAAGAACAGGCACCTCTACGTATTTTCGAAAAGTCTCGAACAAGCGAAATACCAGCAACTGATAAAACTGTACGATGGTCTGGACATTGCAACGTTCGCTTCGGAAATAAAGCCGCTCGACGATTGTCGTGAAAATTCAGTCGTTGTGTTCGACGATGTCATCCTGGAAAATCAAAATGAAATTCGCAATTTTTTCACGCAAGGTCGTCACAAAGGAATAGATTGCTTCTTCCTAGCTCAAACGTTTTCCAAAATTCCAAAACAGTTAGTACGCGACAACGCTAATTTCATATGTTTGTTTCGTCAAGATCACACCAACCTGAAGCACGCGTACGATGACTACGTAGGCGGAGACATGAACTACAATCAATTTTCGGAACGCTGCTGCTCCCACTGTTGGAACAGTGACGATTTCGGATTCGCGACGATCGACATGACGAGGAAACCCAACGATGGAAAATACAGAAACAAAATCAACGACTTTCTAAACGTTGCAACGTTGTGAGCAACAACGTCTATAAATAACGTTATGGCGAAACGAAAAATCGAAGACGAAAATCTCAAGTTGCGAAACTACCTCGCGAAACGCTTCAAAGGTTGGAAATCCGAGAATCGCGGATTCTACGAAGAGAAGAAACGTCAAGATCAACCTGTGATCGATGCCATCAGCGATCTAGGTAAAGAAATTAAAGGCGTCACAGAACAAAATAAAAATTTGATCAACGAACTCGTACCACTTGCAGCTAAAAGTTACACCGTACCCACGCCTATTTCGAGCATTCCTTCAACGCCGTTCGAACTGAAGGACGTACCGACACGACGTCAAGCCATAAGCAGCACGTCTTCGGATAAAATCGAGTTAGGACCTTTGGCACGAGACTACCTGAGCACGGGCAAGTTCGACAAGGATGAAGTGTTCGGGTTGTATCCCACCATGGAAACCAATGAAGGCGGCGGTGTGGTATGGAAGATTGGGAAATCGAAGGTGACTTTTGAAGGCAACGACATTAAAGTCAATTTAGGCGATAAGAATAGCTGGAACAGATATCCGGGTACGGTGGGACTGTGGGAACTCGTTGCCAAAAAACAGCCGAAAGATTACACCGACGAAGATTACCAGAGTTACAAGGAAATTTTGATCATGACGGATGCCTTGTACCAGAACAACGACGCCACGCAGAATAGGGTGAAATCGAGCAGCGGTGAAAAGTACAGGAATCTCATCAAACCGATTTGGAACCAGGTCAAAACAGGCAGCGGCGTCAAACTCTACAACACCCTACCCAAAGAGTTTGTGTGGGTGGACGACGTGCGCAAGCTCATAGACAGGTTGTTGGTTATTGCAGGAGAGGAGACTGCAGGCAATCGTAATTTCTACAACGAGAAGGTAGGAATTGTGGACATGATCAGCACAAAACTTTCCAACTTCATCGTGAACGACGACAAGGGCATAGGTTACCTCATTAAAATTATCAACACGCTGCCTCCGAGATTCTGGAACATGGCCGAAGGAAAGGGACTCGTGAACGACATCATCAACAAGTTACCTTTCGAGATGCATTTACCCGGCTACCAGTACTGCGGACCAGGTACCAAACTCGAGAAAAGATTGAAGAGAGGAGACAGGGGTGTGAATCCGTTGGACGCCGCATGCAAAGATCACGACATCGCTTACAACACCACTCGCACCGAACTGGATGCACGTCACGAAGCAGACAGAAAGTTAGAGCACGCAGCTTTCGAAAGATTCGTCAGCAGAGACGCTTCGCTGGGAGAAAGAGTTGCAGCACTGGGCACCACCATAGCCATGAACACAAAACAAAAATTTGGATGGGGTGTGTAGAAATAAAAAAGTTTCTCAACCCGTGAAAAAAAATTTCTTCGGTATATAAATAACACTACGTAAAAAAAAAAAACTCCAGTTGTGTTTGCCATAAAAAATGAGTAAACAATCACTAGACGCCCAAGCATTAAAACAAATGCTAAATTCATCAGTCGAATATGTAAAAATTCAGGAATTAGAAGTGGACAAACCTTACACGATAACTTCCGGTTCAATTGTTTCTACCCAGTATGGCCCCAAGGCGCGTCTGTTGCTCAACGCACAATACAGTCTATTTTTACCAGATCGATACGCTAACATGTTATCCGACGAGAAGCTAGCTATTTTAATCGAGAACAAAACTCAAATCGTGTACAAGGGTACAAAGGAACTTCTTGGTAAGAAAACAAAACATGTAATAGAATTTGTGTAACGGCTCTGCGCGGAGTATATTCTTGAAAAAAAAATTACACGGAACAAAAAAAATTTCAGAACATTTATATATAAATAACATACCGAAAAAATTACACAAAACAAAAAAAAATCTCAGAACATATATATAAATAACATACCGTGAAGATAGCATATAGAGCATCATCATGAAACCCAAGGGTGTCGTGTACCAGATACCATACTCCAATCTGAAAAATCTAGGTGCCCTCGATGGGTTACTCACCAAGAAACAACGCGAGAAGAAACGTTCTTGCTTGACGAAAGGACACGGAATGAAATTACTTCTCAGCACACCTCAATTGAAACGCTTGCAGTGTTCGCGAAAACAGCAAAAAATCGGAGGTTTCATATTCAGCATCCCAGCCATCCTGGCAGCATTAGGGGCCGTTGGAAGTTTGGCCGGCGGAAGTGCCGCCATCGCGAAAACCGTCATCGACTCGAAGAAGAACAAGGCAGAATTGGAAGAACAAAAACGTCATAATCTGGCTATGGAAAAGAAGGGGAAAGGTATAACCAAAAAACAAAAAAGCAACCTCGATGCTTTGAAAAAATATAAAAAAAAGAAGAAGCCCTGTCCAACTTCGATATTGAATCTCTGATCGAACTGTTGGGAATAAAAAACTTCAGGGGTGTTTTCATGTCCGATTCTCTACCCTCTGCTG
Organism: Lepisma saccharinum; assembly: GCF_977018435.1. Lineage (NCBI taxonomy): Eukaryota > Metazoa > Arthropoda > Insecta > Zygentoma > Lepismatidae > Lepisma > Lepisma saccharinum. The sequence goes on along the minus strand of NC_139229.1, from coordinate 149,944,003 downwards.
TGAAGAAAAAAAAGTATGGCGTGGTCAACCTGGACAGTTACAAAAATCGTGGTACACATTGGATATGCTACCTCAAAATTGACGATAACAATGCATTTGTTTTCGATTCGTTCGGTGGCACACCGCCTGCCAGGTTGGTGAAGTATCTCAGTGTTGCCAACCTCTACTACAATGACAAACGCATCCAGGGTTTCACCGATGTTAACTGCGGCCACCTATGCCTTTCTGTTCTCGCATACATGTCTAAAATAAATAACCCGTTGGTGGAACATTTTCAGAAAGCATTGTGGAATCTTAAACACGATGGGCGTGTTCCATCTCACGAGCGAATCTTCGATCCTGAAACTCACGCTGCACGACGACATCGTCTATCCTAAATCCGTAGCTCTGCGTGCATTCTACAGCATGTACCTCATACCTAACGTCACGCAGCACAATAATAAAATTAGGGTCGGAAGCGAACACATCGTCGTCACGCCAGGCCAATACAATCTTTCCACTTTGCAAGCTCAGTTACCCAAAGGCACGTACTTTTCTCAAAATTCGGTCACGCACAGAGTGGAAATCGTATCGGCGACGGAGACCGTGGACCTGGGCACCATAGGAGAACTTTTAGGTTTCGAGAACAACACAAAACTCGAAGCTGGCATCAAGCACACAGCAGTCAATATTCCTAAATTTCTAGCCATAGAGACTCTGAACGTTCACTGTAACGTGGCGGAAGGCATGATCACGAAATCCTCGGACAGATTGTTAGGAAGTCACAAGCAGACAGGAATCATCGCCACATTCAAACCCAGTTCCGAATTCATGGAACCGATCATCTACACACCCTCTTCGCCGATCTATTTTCCAGTATGCCGCAACCGCATAGACGACATAGAGTTGGTGGTGACAAACGAGAAAGGAGATGTGGTGGATTTCGCAGGTGCAACAACCACTGCCATCGTGGAGATCAACATATAATAAATAACACACATAGTGAAAATGGAGCAAATCGAAAGTTACGAATTGCAATCTTTTCCTCCCAACCGTCGCACGTTCGCCAATCTCAACGAAGCGAACAGGGAGATCGAATACGACGTGGACGTAGGCGACGGCTTCGTTCATCCTCACAGAGCGGACCTCTACCTTCAATTCGACGTGGTGAAGGAGGAAAGCGGAGAAGCGTTTCCACCCAATGCAAATTTGAAACTCGTGGACAACTTCGTACCTCACCTGTTCTCGCAGGTGGAGGTGAGGAAACACAACACCGTCATCGACAGAATAGATTATCCAGGTATCACGTCGACGGCAGTGGCAACATTGAAATTATCCAAAACAGACGCGGCATACTATCAAGCAGGAGGATTCGAAGCAGGGACGAAAATATCAACAAAAAGTCACACGGTGCTCTTTCCCATGCGTCTGCTGCCGGGATTCTTCTCGGACTACAAGGACATCATGTGGAAGGGAGGATTGCGCGTCACGTTTCGAAGAGCAGCCAACGACAACGACGCGCTGATGCGATACACCAACTTGAACGCCGACGGCACGCCGATAGCCAACACATTACCCGAAGCAGCCAAGTGCGTCATCCGGAGCATGGAGTTGAGAATGCCGATCGTGGAATACGAAACAAACTATGCCCTCAAGTACAAAGCGGAGATCTTGAAGAGTCCGCAGGTGCCGATTCGCTTTCACGGTTACCAGTGCGTGCAGAAGGTGGCGTCGGGAAGTCACATGGAATTCGACGTGACAACGCAGTTCAACAACATACAGTTCGACATGCCAGATTTCGTCGTGGTGCTCTTTCAAACCGGGCGCGATAAAAATCAGGAAAAAGATTCCAGCAAGTTCGACGACTGCAAAATCAAAAATGTTTACCTGAAGAACGGTAGGAACGAAGTGTTCCCGCGCGAGAATTACAACCTCGACATGACCAAAGACGATTACCTAAAACTTTACGAAGCTTACACGGCTTACAAGCGCGTGACCGAGGGAAACGTGGACGTGTACTACACGCCCAGCGAATTCAAAATCCGCAGGCCGATGTTCGTCATCAATGCGACGAAGAGGAAGCAGGTGGTGGTCAACGATCGCACCAACATCAAAATCGTCTGCGAGTTCCACGACGCGCTGCCCGATGATACCGTGTGCAGCGTTATCCTGATTGCAGAGAAGTCTTTCGCGTACGACGTGAAGAACGAGAGGGTTACAGAGCAGTTTTAACAGGTTTAACATCTTTTTCTTGCACAAAATAATAAGAGGCGCCAGCGCGCGCGTGTGTATATGGCACATCGTTCCCGAGAGACGTTTACAAAAGTCACGATATACAAACATTAGTGTCCCCGGGACTTGGAAGATTACGATAAAGTGCATTTGTACTTCAAAAATGAGAAAATGCATTATTTACTCATCACGCTGTGTCAGCGCAACGAATAAATACGCGAAACGTAATCTACCGATAGGCGCGCGCGCGCGTGTGTGGCACATCGTTCCCGAGAGAGGTTTACAAAAGCCGTGTCCGGATTGGCAAGCACTCCATCCCGTTCTCCCCCGTTGCTCTCGCGTGCACTCGAAGTCGCGTCCAAGTCGTCCGAATCTGCATGTCACTTTTCCCGCCAGGTGCCAGCCCGAACTTCACCCACCGCGCTCTGGGGCGCAAACAAACATGACAATGATTTCCACCTAACTACTCACATTAAAACTATAACACGCTATTTCATCATTTACGTTTTCTGCATTCAGTATTATCGAAAAAATATTAAAATATAACTGAGTTTTACATCCTCTAATCAGTAAATGTTGTCTGTACAAAGTGAAAGTTAGAATATGGCTGCCAAGCGCAGCGTCACAGCGAGTTCAAGCGTGCATCTGTCGCGCCTCCCTCCGACTCCACGTCTACCGCAAATTCGGACAACAGAGATTGGCTGAGTCCCGGATGGAACAGTGTAGGTGACATCTGCTGCTGATTCGGACGCAGCCCTGGCCATTTCTATTAGTCAGTGTTGCCAACTCCCATTTGTAGGTTAGCTTCGCCTGTAAAATATCACATGATGAAATATTCTTCAGGTAAGTTGGCAACATTGAACCGCAATTGATGTTACCAGTGTTGTCAACTTCTATTTGTAGGTTAGCTTCGCCTGTAAAATATCACATGGTGAAATATTCTTCAGGTGAGTTGGCAACATTGAATCGCAATTGATGTTACCAGTGTTGTCAACTTCTATTTGTAGGTTAGCTTCGCCTGTAAAATATCACATGGTGAAATATTCTTGAGGTGAGTTGGCAACACTGGCAACATCAATTGATGGCACTCAACCCGCGCACCTCCACTAGTCAGTGTTGCCAACTCCCATTCGTAGGTTATCTTTGCTTGTAAAATATCATATGGTGAAATATTCTTGGGGTGAGTTGGCAACACTGGCAACATCAATTGATGGCGCTCAACTGAGCTGATTACACTAATCAGTGTTGCTAACTCCCATTCGTAGGTTAGCTTCGCTTGTAAAATATCACATGGTGAAATATTCTTGGGGTGAGTTGGCAACACTGATCGCCAATTGATGCTGGTGAACCCGGCTACCTCCACTAATCAGTGTTGCCAACTCCCATTTGTAGGTTAGCTTCGCTTGTAAAATATCACATGGTGAAATATTCTTGGGGTGAGTTGGCAACACTGCGAGAAAGCCTCAAGCGTTGCCAGCTCCTTGCTTGAGGTTAGGTTAGACCCAAAAACAAAAACCTTGGTTATTTTTTCGAGTAAGAGGTTGGCAACACTGTGTACCTCACTATACCTCATTTTCGGGCGCAGAACCCGTGCCACTGCTCTACTCTGTAAGTTAGCTTCGCCTGTAAAATATCACATGGTGAAATATTCTTGAGGTGAGTTGGCAATATTAAACCGCAATTGATGTTGCCAGTGTTGCCAACTCCCATTTGTAGGTTAGCTTCGCCTGTAAAATATCACATGGTGAAATATTCTTGGGGTGAGCTGGCAACACTGCAAGAAAATGAGGCTCATGCCTTACGAGAGAAATCCATTAAGGCAAGCCTCACCGAGCCTCATTTTCGGTTGCAGAACCCGGCCCACTGTACTACTGGGGTCTTGGTGTTGTAAGCTCCGGGCTCTCACATATATAAATCCCGGCCTGCGTATGATTAAAATAATCTGTAAATAAACAAATAAAGACCATAGCGTTGCTTCCTCCAGCAACACAATAAATTATTTCGACTTCTTAATTAGGTCTACATTGAAATTCCAGAAGTGAATCTTTCCTTGTTTCATTACACTTTTTATAAAGGGTGTCTTAGAAATATTTTCGTTTTTAAAACTAATTAACTAACTCTCTAGCCTTCTTAAACCCGAAGGTTTATGGCTGCAGCTACACAGACCTTCCATCTGCCCCTATCCTGAGCAAGATCTATATACTCCTTTCATCACTACCGATTTCCTTTAGGTTCATCTCAACATTATCCCTCCATCTTGGTCTTGGCCTTCCTAGAGGTATCTTACCATCAGGTTTCCCAATAAGAATCCTGTAAACTCTTCTTTCCTCTCCCATTCGTGCCACATGGCCTGCCCACCTAAGTCTTCTTGATTTAATCATTCTAATAATATCTGGACATGAATACAAATTATGTAGTTCTAAATTATGTAACCTTCTCCACTCACCTGTCTCCTCATCCCTTTTAGGTCCAAAGATTTTCCTAAGGATCTTATTTTCAAATACTCTCAATTTATGTTCCTCTTTCAATATAAGGGACCAAGTTTCGCATCCATATAATACTACAGGCAAAATTACTGTTTTGTATATTTTAACTTTTAATTTCTTAGATATTAAACGAGAAGACAAAAGTTTATGAAGAGAAAAGTAACATGCATTTCCTGAATTAAGCCTGCTTTTCATTTCGTCTTTAATATCATTTTCATTTGTTAGTATTACTCCTAAGTACTTGAATTTGGAAACTAATTCAAATGAGTTGTTATCAATAATTAGATTTTGATTATTACCTAACACTTGGTTTCGACCTGTAAGCATATATTTAGTTTTGTCTTTGTTAACTTCCAAACCTATATCTTTAGCTGCTTTGAAAAATATTTTAGCATTATTCTTAATTGTATTTATATCATAATAATAAGTCTACATCATCTGCATATGCTAACAACTGAGTCACACCATTTAATTTTAGTCCTTCTTTAGTTTCTTTTACCTTCCTAACACCATATTCGGAGGCAAAATTAAAGAGCAATGGAGACAATGCATCTCCTTGTTTTAACCCATCATGAATTGTAAGTTTGTCAGTCATATTAATATTCACAGGAATTTTACATTCTGTTTCACTGGTGCATACTTTTATCATATTAACAAGCTTCTTAGGTATTCCAAACTCGACTAATATATTATATAATTTATCTCTTTTGACTGAATCATATGTTTTTTTTTAAAAATCAATGAATAGCTGATGGACATTTTGATTATATTCCCACTTTTTCTCAAGTGTCTGTCTGATGTGAAAAATTTGATCTGTTGTTGATCTGTTACGTTTAAATCCACATTGATAATCACCTATAATTTCATTAGCATATGGGGTTAGTCTTCGTTTTTGAAACTATTAAAATAAATACTTAATTTTTTTGTAAAGATAAATTTATTATCAAAAGAAAGCTTAAACATTACATTTTTATTTGTAGAAAAGAGTATTGTTCATGTTTTCAGATTCAATTATTCTTGAACTAAAGTTTTCGATCACTCGCCGAAGTATTGCACGAGGAATAGCATTAATTTAATCTGTAATGCTTTGCTTCAATTCTATCAAATTTTGTAGCATTGGGGTGTGTACCTTACTCTTAAGGTAACCCCATAAGAAAAACTCTGCCGGTGTCAAATAGGGACTTCTCGGTGGCCAGCTAATGTCCCCTCTGCGACTGATGACACTTTCATGGAATAACTAATGAAGAGCATTCAGTGAATCATTGGTGACTTGAGAAGTGGCTCCATCTTGCTGGAAAAACGTGTTTCTGTTGTAGCCATCATGGTTCTGAATTGCAGGAGTTCAAAAAGTCCTAATCATTTGGCAGTTGCGCTCAGAAGTTACAGTTTGAGCATTACCATGATCATCTTCAACAAAATAAGGGTCAACGGCGCACATGGTCAACGTTCCTGTTCGATCTTGATGATTTACCTTGGACGGTTTACTCGTCATAGTGCTTCCAGTGTTTTCAAACTTTCTCACCAATATTTTAAATTAAATTTGCGCTTGGGACGTCTCTTATTCCTGCCAGATTATAATGATGCCGGTACAAACGACGCACAACAACATAAGAATCATTATTTTTCATTGGCGTAGCGTTATAGTACTCCCATATGCCCGGCGTTCCCTGATTTCAAATTTCAAAAATACGTAAATGCTGTAAGTAAAAAGCAAAACTTGACTAATTTCATATATGTTTGACCTTCATGGCATTATAATAGCTATTTTTCGCGATCCGCTTGCAACGCTCCACTAACAACACTCGTTCCAGCATTTTTTCAATGCCTTTCCTGCCTGGGCGCCGGGCAGGTTCGGCGTAAAGAACTCTATATTCCTTGCTGTCTTTCTGGACAGGCTTGGATCTCTACAGCAAGCGCGCAAATGCTCTCTCGTACGCCAGCGTATGGAGCAGAGGGCTACGTGATTAGTTCATGTGACCCTTCCTGCCTTCTGAAGCAGACGACAGCGGTAGAATTCCTACCCGGTTCTTCGCGCTCGTGCCACTCGTGGTAGAAGTTCAGCCTGTGCCTGCTCTACCACTTAACCCGCAAAACTATTCTTTATTATTATTATTATTATTATTATTGTTAGTATCTAACTGCTTAATATTGTGTCAATGGAAATGTTTAGCATTCATTTGAAAGCTCTTAACATCGAATGGTCTGTGGACAAAATTATTTTTAAATGTTTATCACCATTCCAAGATGCAATAAACAGTAGTCTGAATTACTAATCGTTGGATAGTTGGATCATCCACCCACCTCCGTGTCTGAGTGTTTTGCACAGCGCGTCAAGACGACAGAGGTTCCTGGTTCGAATCCCGGCGTTAGCACGGTTGTTATTTATGAGTGTCCCTTCATCAACTTCATAAATATCATCACTCATATTCATATTCGTTATTAACCAAAAGTGGTAGAAAAGCGAAGTAAAATAAGCCAAATCAATCAGTAGTTGGATCGCCCACAACAATGACGTCTACTGTTGTTCAGAGGCGCTTGTGATTCAGGTAGGTTTTATAATGGCTTGCGTCTTACTGAAAAGTATAAAACACCAGAGTTCAAAACATTTGTGGCATAGTGAGGCATCTCATTTTCTAGCTAAAACATGCATAGATGATGTTTTATTGAAAACCCAGCTGACTTCAGACAAATAAACAATATCTGTGGCGACTAATTTCATAAGTAAATTATTAAGCAAAAAAGGGCCGACCTTTCCTTCGGACTTGGCGTTCCCACCCGAAATGCCCATGCTACGCCACTGTTCTTTTTATAAAACGCACGAACAGAAAAAGCACGTTGCTGCCCCGTAAAGCGGTCCATGGCAACTAAATATTAACAATGTTGCCTAGCGTTTGCGATCTATCTCATTTCTCCGTAATGTGCGAATTGTCCCAGAGGGCGGATTCAAAAACGAAAATATTTCTGAGAAACCCTATATTTATATTTTACATATCTGTCATTCTCAAATATCTGCATGGTATACAAAATAACAACTTTGTATTTGTTTGTAACGACCGCCATGTTAGGCAGATTTCAGTTGCATTTATCTTATTCGTATACTTTCAAGTTAAGAACTTGGATTAAATTATTTATACTTAATTGTTTTTATAATTCATGTATATATTCACGATTTATCTTATGTTATAATATTATTCGCGTATTTTTGCAACATTTATTCAGAATTTATAGGCTAATAATAATTCCAAATGATATATGGCACGTTTTCATTGCTTTTCAAATCCAAAATGGCTAGGATTGTTACTATCTTTCACGCAAAATTTGTTGTTTAAGCACAAGTTAAATACATTTCTTCTTAATATCGATTTTTGTTCAACAATGTACAAGATTGAAGTAATTTGTCTTCGTTATAAACTAAATCTTTATTTAATCATTTTTATGTGCAAGGGCAAATATGATTTATTTGATAAAATCAGTTTAGTTATTTCTATATATTTTAATATTGTAATATTATAGCAAAGTATTTCTCCCTCGTTTTCAATAAAATATCGTTTTCCTATTGGCTGTTTATGTTAGGAGTGTTCTTGGCGATGTAAAAACTTCCACGTTGGCATTTTTAATTGTTGCCAACCTGAACTTTAGCTAATTAACATTGATCTGTTATATAAATTATCAGTTTTTCTTGTGTTATTTTATGTTACGAGTTTATATTGTAAGTTAGAACAATCTGTTATGCTGCGCCTCGCGCTTGAGGTAGGCAGTTGAGGTCTTGCTATTAACTGTGAAGGCGGTGCGCGGACTCTCGAGTTAAATAAATTGCTTATCACTGCCTGCGAGCGTGCATGACCCAACAAATTATAACTTTTAACTTGTGCGAATCAGTATGTACGCTCGCGATTCGTAATTAAAGATTTTGGACATTTTAATTATAAAGTATTTGGAATTTTATTTACTGTTACGTGTCGCAATTCGGTGGTTTCCTTCCTGGAGGAAGGGTGGATCGTCTTAATCCCGATCCCTGGGTGAGAATTGGTGCTCCCAACTCACCAGCCGGAGCAAGGAGCGGTGTGTTGCCAATTCGGATCTCCATACCCTGGAGTTACGAGTGGTGGCACGTTGCATTGCATGTTCTACTAATAAATTTCGATGAATTCCTTGTGTCCAAAATCACATTCTACAAAATGTAAACTATTTGTTACCTCAGTGCACGTGTTCACCTATCCATACGTGTGTTACTTCTCCGCATGAGTAACGAACACTTACTTCAGAAAACGAATAACAACTTAGCTAAGAGATTTTTCAATGTTACTTGATTTTTACTTTTGGGCAATATTTTGTCAAAATAGCCTTTCATAAGCCTGGGGATACTATATGCAGAATGAACAAAGAATTGGTTTCTGTGTGTGTGTGTGTGTGTGTTTATATTCCCAATAAGGCATTAATTTTAATACAAATATCCAGTGGCAGCGATTAGGAGGAGCGAGGGGGAGTTCCTCTCCCCTCGCCACATTTTGCCACTTGTTGCACCCATACTATAGCCTCTTAATGCTAAGACTTTCTACCAAAAATGTAAACTGTCCTTGCCCCCAAGTTTGGGCACCCAATAGCCATTACTGCAAACATTCAGATATGATGAAAATAATATGATCAGGAATATGCATTTAAATTACGAAAAAGTAATTTAATCCTTCACCATTAGCTACCATCACAATTTCCATCACTGTTATGTGCCTTGTGTTTTTGCACTTGAAGGACAAAATATGACGCAACCAATTCACATTTATTTCACTACATTGACATGAAGGAAAGAATGTGATTAGAATGTATGGCTGCACACACACGAACACTTACCTTGAAATAATTGTGTCCATCGGAGATAAAGAAGTGGAACAAGATGCGAGAATAGATAAGAAAAAGTAGAGGAAAGACACCAAACAGACACACAAATACATGTGTGTGTGCATGGCAGTTAGAGAAACATTTGAAGAATGGAACGAGAGAAAGTGAAAGGGAGAAAGAGGTAACAAGCTGAGAAGGAAAGATATAAGAAGGCATTAGGAAGCAAAACAGAAAAGATGAAAAGGAAAGGGAAAAGAAGTGAAGGGAAATCGGGAGTGTAAGAGAGAAGGGGGATACATATGCATGTATGTGTCTTACATGCATATACATACATATATCTATTTATCTCTCTCTCTCTCTCTCTCTATATATATATATATATATATATATATATATGGCCTTACATTTAGGGGTCCCAGGTTCGATACCCGGTGGAGGAACATAGTGGTTCGGATCCCACTTTAAACTGTAGGTCCAGTCCCGATTAGCCTTACTGTGCATGAAGTGGACTTAAAACACCAAATCAAACCAATCATTTATACCTGCCCACCCTAATCTTTCAATATACACCCGGTCGAAAATTTCTGGCGCCGCCCCTGGATCCGAACCACTATGTACCTCCACTGGGTATCGAACCCGGGACCCCTTGATTACAAGGCGACGACGCTACCACTGCGCCATCGGGAGGCCCGTGGATGTCAAATGTCCTCATTTACCATTTTCCTAATGTCCGTAAATGAATATCAAATATATTCACTAACGATTTAACGCTGAAGAAAAATGAAAGTAACAAACACACTCAAAACTCCAGTCAATCTAGAGATACTAGTTTCAATTCTAAATCCGTCTCACGTGATGACGTTCTGACAATTCTCCAAACGTTTAACCTCTGAAAAGGTCCAGATTTTGATTGAATAAGCACACACTATATCTGCTCGGCCTGTTGAATGCCGAACCTCTCACCGATACATGTGTAATTAATTCATCCATAAAAAGCGGTATCTTTCCCAATTGGAAACACGCTAGGGTCACACTGTACTATATTTAAAGTTGGGTCCCCAACGCAAGTAAATAATTATCGACCTGTATCAATAACTTCCTCGCTAGGTCGGATTCTTGAGAGGAAATAGATAAGCAATTAGAACAATGCTCGCATTGTAACAACCTATAACCGACAAACAATTTACTTTTAGGAAAATTTGCTCATCATTCAAACACGAACTGTTACATAACTAGTAGCATATATCAGATCGTAAAGGAAAGCAATACATAGGTATTATTTCACTAGATATCAGTAAAGCATTCGACAGTGTTCAACCAAATTTATTAATACAGAAATCATATCGGCAATTCAATTTCTCTGCCGCTCCATGCAACTGGATTGAAAGCTATTACCCAATAGGAGTATCGATACAAAAGTTGGCAATTCGATTTCGAACAGTCTAATGTATCTCTAGGTATACAACAGGGATCTATTCCGGCCCCAAAACTTTGTAACATGTTTATGAATGATATCGCATCAAGCTCATTAGATAAAGTAATTGCAAATATTGGGGGGGGGGACATGCCTGAAGTTCTTGTGTGGCATCAATCTAACATGTTGAAAGTGAACGAGTCTAAGACGCAATTATTAATAGTACCCACTGAAAAACAATAACAACGCGCAATAATCAATGCATCTAGATAAGAATTCATCCTTTTCACAATATATAAAGAAAATGTGTACGTGCAGCACAGAATCAAGCAGATTGACACAACTACCCACGCTTGAATCCAGACGAAAATATGCATCCCTACCAAACAAATCAGCAGGATATTCACACAACCACTCACTAAGCGACAAAGTATTTCTCTCTGATAATGTACATTAGTATCCGTATACTGGAGAGAAATTTGGCTAAATTCAAACAACAAATTAGGACATTAATTTACGAATACTGACACCGTGCCTCATTTACCTCATTGGCTCCTTCACATATGCTAGTTGTAAAAATGTTTGCATACTCTTCTTTCTCATGTTTCCAATTATATACACTAGTAATTTCCCATATTCTGTATATTTATAAACAATTATCATAACCGTATAGCTTAACAAATTAATTCATGTAGGGCAACAAAGCTGTTTATTGTAGTTAGGTATTCAGTGTAAAGCAAACTGTAAGCTTAAATGTAATCCTACTTCAAATAATAAAATAAATAAATAACATTTTAAAAATGTTTACACCAGAAACGTTAGAATCCTGTTGATTTACGCAACGGAAGTTCCGGAACTCATCGTTATTTCATGAGACTGGCAGAACCACAGACTTCCGATTTGCAGACTGTAAACGATGTGCTTTTGTTTGAAGCCGCACATATTCGCTCGCACATAGCCCGGGGTGATAGAAATATTACGGAAGTTCGCATTCTGAGATGAGCCTGCAAAATGAAACGCCTTCGTATTGCCTCTATTACTTTAAATTTGTTTTTTCTGCATTCACTGCTTGTTACAAAGCTGTCAGAGCTTCAGAGAATGTATACACAACATGTAAATTAGGCATACTCTAATCCGTAGAATTCTAATTACACAGAAAGTACTATGAAAATTTAGTTTCGGTTGTGTGATGAGTTTTATGAGTTGCACAGGAGGCTGATAAACGGTTCATAAAACTGGAAATGAATGTTGGAGTAAGTTTGATGTTAGGAGAAATTAATATGCGCCTTTTAAAGAAACGAAGAATATTAATGTGTTAGAGATTACCTCTTGAAACATGGGGTCCGTAAGTGGCCGAGCCAGTAAAGATTTCGCATCGCATCTCTGGTCTTGTCACGTGTGTTTCTCATGAATTTTACCCAATTTACATAAAACATAGATCAGAGATGTCATGAAACACTGCAGATTAGATAGTCTCTGCTTGACATATGTGCATCGCGAAAAGTAAACAACGAGAAAGAATTGTTCATCAACGAATTGATAGGTATTTATGGAAAAGAAGGAAGGAAAATTCAGTTTCCATTTAAATAGTGGACTCAAGTGTGAACTTTACAACAACACCAAGGTACTTTCAATTCAATTAAAATTTTGTAATTTGTAAATAATAATAACACTAAAGAGTAAAATATAAGTTACTATGTCTGAAGGGCAAGATATGAAATCTTACCCTGCCCTCTTTGATAAAAAAATCGTGCGGGAACCCTTGATCCTCATCATCGCGAGTAGCCACAAAGTGGAATAAAAACGACGTGGAATCATGAAAATAGTAAGAAAATAAGATTAGTGGCTTATGATAAGTGGAAGAAATATAAATATGCATGCGTTTTAATTCTGACGTTAATTTAGACATGGTAGTTATCGGAGATACAAAGAGAACAGGAAATGACGCCATGTATAATATGTACGTATATTCAGTTGTGAGTTAAGCCTTAAACTATAACCTTCGGGTTTAAGAAGGCTAGAGTGTAAGTTAATTAGTTGTGAGTTAAGCGTTGTGCTTATGTAAGAGTGTGCACAGTTATTGTTCAGTTCACTTATCTTTGATTGATTGATTGATTGATTTGCTTTAATTTACTTCGCTTTTTATGCCACTTTTGGCTAATTTTCAAAGATGGGGATGAGTGATGATATGATGACATTGATGAATGGACACTCAGAAACATGCATGCCCAGGCCGGGATTCGAAACCGGGCCCCCTCAGCCATTTTTAGGATTGAATGATGATTAAAGGTCTTTTCTACTGTTAGGGCGGCCCATCCTAATGCTGTCAAGGGAAATGTGGAGCTGGGAAGCGACCAATCCAGCACGATAAGAAACGCAGCAGCCAGTAGAACGAGGTTCACATAGGACTTCTTCCCGCCGGGCCGTGTCTCTCGGCGCCACTGCTGTTGTCTGGTTGGTCTGCTGCGTAATCCCCGCTCCACACTGCCCTTGCCAGAACTAGAACCGGCCGCCGTAAGAATGGAAAAGACCTATAGATGCAACCAGTGGAGGAGATTGGGTTCCAAATCTGGGGGAAAAGGTGCCAAAACTTGGGGGGGGGGGGGGGCAAGGACAGTTTACTTTATTTTTATACATAAGGTTAATCATAGTGCGGGGGCAAAAGTGGCAAAAAGTGGGGGCAACTGCCCCCTAATCGCCGCCACTGGATACAACTGATGAAGCGAGGAGTCTCGCAAAAGAACACCTGGGACCGGTGGCGAGATCCTAAGTCTAGTTCTCAAAGCACTCGACCATTAAGACAGCATTTTAACTTGCATTTTTACCTCTCTAGATAATTCGCTATTACCAGGGTGCATGTGAATAAAAAAAGGTAAATTGAACATATAATATGACACGTACATGCCTCTGTCAGGAAGTTGGCTAAAATTCACGTGCAATCGTTGAATGCATTCACATCAAAGATACTACTGATACATCCAGTCCTTTGGATAGAAAAAAGACTACGTAGGTTGTGTTCGGAGAATAAAGCGAAAAACATAAGAAAGTGCTTTTTCTTCTTCTAAAAGAAATATGAAATTAGTTACAAACGTAAACTAATTCCATCACTATATAAAGCAACGAAAACGTACACTCATGCGATTGCAACAAAATATTGTCATTTCTATTGAGGGTTGGCAACACGTAGACACTTTGTCGCAAACATGAACCGTGAAATTTGAAGATCTAGTCGGTGTCATGCATAATTAACCACTGCAAAAAGGGTTGGCGGCAGAGATCCTTACCTTGTATTCTGGTGCTTTTCCTTCAAGGAAAGAATGGCTACATTTTAGCGCAAGGTACAAGATGTTTCACAGTACGTTGCGATCCATAGTTCCACTCAATTCAACTGCGACGGGTATCGGAAGAGAAGCAGAAATAAGTAATGCATTAATGTAGCTCTGCAAAATGATGGTATTGTACTCTTGCCCATCAGCAGGGAGCGGATTTATATGTAGCAAAAGTGTTCTGAATATGTAAATACGTATTTAGTTATTTTCATCAAAATATGGAGTTAAATATGGACTTAAAATTGTAGAAATTTACCTTTTTAATAATAAAAGACACTACAAGAGCTACATAAAATACAGAATACTGTCTCTGCTCAGAACTTCGTTGTTTATTCGCCTGATGTTTACCGGTTGAAATGCGCTGTTGCACTAAGAATCTTTGAGTAAGTGTCACTTCAGTGGCACACACATTGCAAATAAAACTTTACCATCAGTCGACAAACCTTCATCTTTAAACTCTGATACGTAACTCTTGAGTTTTAAAACAACTGAATGCTTTTTTCTCTATTACTGGAACTGAAGATAAATCAGAAGCGAATCCCGTATGTGTGCCACAAAATTGTTGCTTCTGGCACTGCTGTCGGGCACGCAACTAGTAGCGAGGGTGAGTTAATTATTGTTGGGATAACAGAAAACTTATAATTAAAAGAATTTTAGGGTATAAATAAGGTCTAAACTTTTGAGTATATGTTGAGAAATGTTCTGAAATATGGAAATAATATATAAAAATAACTAAAATATGTAAAATATGAGCCAAAACTTAATATATGTACAAATATGGAAAATAAAATCTGAATTTTGGAAGTCTACACGCCATGGTGGTCAAAGATAATACAAAATATAACTGATTTCGGCTTCATACATAAATATGTATTTACATACAAATCCATTCCCTGCCCATCAGTATGGAAATTATTTTAATTCATTTGGAAAATGCTTTGTATACACATTGAAAAACATTATAACAGTTGATCTTTGTTGGTGTTCTGTTTCACTCACACTACGTGAGCTCAGTTCTGTTTTCTTTTATCTATCTTTTCTATTTTGGTTATTTCGTATCGGCTTTCTAGTCGTGACAATGAGAAAATGGATGATTGGGCAAACACAATGAATGGTACACCCATTCCTTCATCAGGGTTCGAACCTGCGATCTCCGGCTTCACAACAGGCGATGCTGACCTACTCGCCACTGAAGCCAATGTTTCTGTTAGCATCCTTTTCGTCGCGATTAGTCGTAATATGTAAAGTAACGATGGTAAATTATCAAATACAATACAACACAATATAGAACCTGCATTATACAGTGTGTACAAAAAAGAATGTCCTACTTTGAAATTGTTATAACTTCTTAGAATACGTGAACAGTGTTCATTAGATTTCCGTGTTCCAGGTTCGCGGCACTGGCGTAGCAAAGGAATAGAATAGGCGAGATGGCAAGCCCCGAACAGAAGTCCTTCTGTGTTCTGAACTTTGCGAAATGTGAATCAGTGATATACACTGCTCTCCATAAATTAAGCAACAAATGGTGATCATCCAATAGAATCAAACACAAAGCCGGAGGGTGTACATATTTTATTTTTAACGAAAGAAACAAGTGTCCCACGCCTTACAGAACAGAAGAAACACAAAAAAAGGTACACTCGTGGGCAAAAGAAATGAAATGTACGCATGGAGCATTACAGGTGGTAAACGTTGGAGACGGAAAGTGACCGTTGTGTGACACTAATAAGGGATATGATCACCGCGTGCAGCAATGCACGCCCCACAACGCCGCTGCATGCTGCCAATAAGGTTGTCCACCAACTCATTGGGTATGAGGGTCCATTGTTAGGAGAGAGACAGTTGAAGGTCTTGGAGTGTTTGTGGAAGGGGCACAAGGCCAGCGAGACGTCTCCCCAGAACATCCCACATGTGTTCAATGGGGTTAAGGTCCGGGGAATGGGATGGCCACACCATGCGTTGAATATGGTGTTCGTCCAAGAACCGATCGACTAGTCCTGCCCTATGGGGACGGGCATTATCATCCTGCAGAATAAAGTCTGGACCTCGTTCTCGTGCGAAGGGTTCCACATAACGTGCAAGGACCTCATCCCTATAGCGCTGACCTGTCATGGTGCCACGTGGGAGGATATAGAGGTCAGTACGTCCACCAATAGAAATGCCACCCCATACAAGCACACCTCCACCACCATATCTGTCCCTTTCAACAATATTGGAGAATGGTAACGAGTTCCTGCCTCTCTCCAGACCAATCGGCGTCGCAAATCACTGTCCAGTGAGAAGCTGGACTCATCAGTGAAGAGAACGGACCACCACTGGTCCAGTGTCCAGTTCACATGTTCTCGTGCCCAACGTAAGAAGGCTGTCTTCTGACGCTGGGTGAGTGGTATACACAACACTGGTCTCCTGGCATACAACCCACCCTCGTGTAGCCATCTGCCTACTGTACTCGTTGACATAGGCCGTCCTGTGGCAGCAATAGCCGCTGCACGCACTTGGGTAGCTGTTGCGGACCTGTTACACCGACTTGTCAAACAGATATATCGGTCATCCCTGACCGATGTCACACGCGATCGACCTCCACTGAAACTCCGCGATGCATTTTGAGTTCTCTGGAACTTGTTCCATAACCTGCTGACAACTGAACGATCGACATTGAGCCACCTGGCCACTTCGACCTGACGCTGCCCTGCTTCTAGTCTACTGATGGCACGCCACAGTAATTCATCAGCCAAATGATGCCTGGTTGCCATATTCGACCCTTTCCGCGCACTTGACTCACCTCTGCACTCTCCAGATAGAGACACACACCTCTTCCGTGCACGCGTGTCTTCGAACTCCAATACCTGGTACGCCAGAAATCCGAGCAAGGGCACGATGATCGCACTTTATGACTCACCTGTTTTCCCTAACGCATTCGTTGCTTTCTTTCAGCGTGCCCACCACTCTTCTTCTCTTTTCTCCAACTGTTTTCTCTTTTACCTCATATTTTCTTGTTGTTGCTTAATTTCTGGAGGGCAGTGTATATATATGTGCAGCCTGCTTTCCGTGCGAAGTTCCATGTTGAAGCTCCACTTGCGAAGAACATAAGATATTGGTATAAGCAATTTGAAACGAATACGAACAGCTGTAACCTCAATCACTACAGACATGCTTGTTAGAGTGTGGGAAGACCTGTCTTATCGTTTGGATGTGTGCCGGGTCACAAAATGGTCACACATTGAACATTTGTGAACCAAAAAAACTGTGAGTGTTACTCTTTTGTTAAATATATATATCATTGTCGTACGACAAATATGTATGAAATAACATAGGTTCAAAACTAGGACATTCTTCTTTGTACACCCGGTACTCTATATGACGTCTTGGTGAGCGAGCACTTTCAGTGCTTGACTCACAGTCTTGCCGCCGACGATGTTCGAGTCCTGGGGACAAGGCAACTACGTTACCACTACGCTTTCGGGGAAGCCATTTGGACTTATCTGAACACATTCTGGAAATGGTAATAAAATGACACGAAGAAGAAACAAAAATTATCTAATACGGTTCACTATGATCAACATACTTGGGAAATGCATCATACGTTGAACAAATTATGTTAAAATTAATGATTCAAAAAACATTGAAAAAACATTACTATGATACTAAGAACCTAATATACAGCAATAAAAAATGAAGGAAGTAGAGTTCGTAGCTCTAGCATATATCTCTATTTGTATTTGTGTCTCCCCCTTCCTTCTTTCCTCCAACAGCAAAAATCGGTTCCATTCAGTTTTTACCTCTGTCTTTCTTTCTCCCCTAGCACCCTTTCGCTCTCTCTCTCTCTCTCTCTCTCTCTTTCTATTCTGCTCTTCACGTGTCTGTTTCCTCTTTCCTTATTCTCCCTGTCCTCCTCGCTCTCCGACCCTTTCTCTCTCTCCCTGACAATCGTACGATAAGATGCCTCTCTACACGACGGTGCCGCATCCAACGAGCCGAGCCATTAACGGAAGCCGGAAAACCGTCTAAGCTCAAAGAGACACCATTCCGAAACAATAATAACTCCAATATGGAGATCGTCTTGTTATCATTGCAGCGGACGCGGATAAGTGGATTACAAATGCAAATTAGAAAAGCGAGCTTTCAAGCTGCCCCGAGGTTTCATTTACGTAATGAACACCTCAAGATATCTCACCTCCATTAAACGCACATGCTCTGCTCTTCCATGTATGCGTGTGTGTGTGTGTGTGTGTGTGTGTGTAACTTGGAGGGAAGGGGCGGGGTTGCTTTGCTCACCGCACCGCGCAGAGTTTCTGTTACCGCAAGGTCCGATTGCGCAAACAGGAATGCAGATTACTCTTGTATCCCTCCGCCAACGGTCACTCAGTTCCACTTAAATAACCATCACCCTGCTAAGCCCTGGGCTTAGGGAAGCGGAATTGAGGCAGGGACTATCTCCCAGTCTCCAGATCTCTTATTCTTTCTTATTTTTTACAACGCGTTCCCCGGGAAACCACATTAAACGAAGACGCTAAGTAAATCAAAGTCACGTGCAGCCGAGCGAACACAGATAATCTTACGCCGCATTTCACTTCTCGGAGGTCCGCGCTCGGGAGCGAACGACTTCTATAAAGCCCCGCACGCGTCCCTCATTTGCACAAATTGCCCCCACGCTACGGATGGCTAAACTGCGCAACCGACGGCTTTATCTATCAGAGTCCTCTTTGTTGCGAATCTTGAAGCTCAGGGAAACATGAGTCATTCCATGCCAAATCAACACAGATATGTGCAATTTTTAACCTGACCATCTCCGATTTTCATGAAATTTGGGGAGTTGGAACTATGCATAGAACTTAGTAACTATGAAAATTTTTAGTCTCGTGCGTCTTGTAATTGTTAAATTATTCAAGGTCAAAGTTTGCAGAAATTGCCTTTTTTGAGCCCGCTTAGCTATACTAAATCTGCTGTAACTCCACTCCTATTTCGCCTAGGAAGCTCAAATAAAACTTATTGTACAGGGCATTGAATAAGCTTTCCAGTGATATATGACAAGCCTACCTTTGGATAAAAATATAATTTTGTCACGTGACCTTGACTTTTGACCTTGAATATCTCAAAACATGTCATCACCAAAAATCGTGAAAAAAATATATTTGGTCCCTCATACCATACCCTAAAACATACCAAAAAATCATTCTGGGACTGCAATGGGATCAGAAGATACAAAATAATATGTGTAACTATGTGACTGATAAAAGCCCCATTACATGAACTATGAAGAGTCAAGTGTCCCTTAACACCCACTACAAAATGTAAAGGAGTTATCCTGGGTATAATTGGTCATCAAAGAAATAGGTTAAGCACAGGGAGATCCCTAGCCGTGTGTGTCAAGCGCAGTGACGTGCACTGAGGAGTCTAGCTAGTCTAGCAGAGATAGATTAATCAATCTCACATCACAATATTTATTGTCTTGTTAAAGCCACAGTTCATATGCAACACTTTCTTTTTCACGTGCTTCTCGTCCCTCGGTGTGATCCGCGGACAAAACTGTCCTAGCTCGCTCTTCTTCCGCCTTAGCAGTTCCAGGTAGAAACGGGTTTCCGAAGGAAAAGGGAAGATTTCTGCCTCTACCTCCCTTGCCCCCTCGCCCCCACTGCAATGGGTGAAAGCCCGTGCTTTCAGGTCCCCCAGTCTATCTCCTATAGGACAGATAGGGGATTGGTTTCCCTTTGATTCCTTTGTAAATGCTCTAAGGAACTCAAGGGAAAATTTTCTGCAGTACTTATGTTCTCTGTATTTACACAACCTTTTATACGTTGTACAATATGTATGTATAATATGGGATGTAGTTTTTATTATTTATGAAATGGGAACGTGTTATGTGCAGACAATAATGTTATGCTTTCTTTCTTTTTTGTTTTTCAAATATGGAATATATAATGATTTAATTACAAATATTTGCTCAGGCTCTCTCTCGCTCTCGCTTTAGTAGTGTTTTTTTTTTAAATATACTAATCTCTTGGCCTCCAACGGATGTATTTATTTGGCCAAGAGAACGCACATTTATACTGTTGTTGGGTTGGTTTATTTTACTTCGCTTTTCTGCCACATTTGGTTATCGCGAAAATGAGGATGATGTAATGAAATTAATGAAGGGACCTCGAACAATCCACGCCGGGATTCGAACCCGTGATGAGCGTGCATTCTTGTTCCTGTGTTGTACTCTGCAGTGAATAATGAAATAATTTGAAATGAAAAATGTATCTCAGAACTCAAAAAGCCAAATGAATGTTATTGAAGAAACTACAAAAAAGTGTGTTTTGTTACCTGTTTTGTTCCACCAAATCAACCAACCGTGGGGGAGTGGTTATTACAGCGCGCTCCGACACCAGGAGTTCCGGGTTCGAACTCCGACCTGGGCATGGGTGTTCTTTGTGTTTGTCCCTTCATTAATTTATCGTATCATCTTCGCAATTAACCAAATGTGGCAGAAAAGCGAAGTAAAATAAACCAGAAAACCAAAGAAAAAAGCGACGCTAAGTAGCAAAAATCAAGTCAAATCATTGATTGATTGCTTGATATGGTTTATTTATTTTACTTCCCTTTTCCGGCACTTTTGGCTAATCGCGAAGATGATACAATATAATTGATGAAGGGACACACACAAAGAATACCCATGGCCAAGCCGAGATTCGACCCCAGGATCTCTGGCTTAGTAGTCAAATCAAATTATTTTTATTTTCAAATAGGGTGGGGGTTACGTGTACTTTTTTATTACTCATTCATCATTTTGCAATCTTTTCCTGTTATTGACGTTCTATTTTTAGAAATACTGAGCCCTAAAGGGGGGAGGGGTATGAGCCACACCAACCTCCCCCCCTTGAGGACGCCACTGATTGCTACCCCAAGTGTCGACGTCACCGCACGTCACTGGTCAAGCGCAGATCCGGTATATTGTTGACCGCCATATTGAATTCAACGCAAAAATTTCAAAGGAAAGGGGGTTATGTGATATATCAAATCAGGCTAGAATTTCACGATAAATGAAGTGACGAAGGTTTATCCAACATATATTTAACCAGCAAAAATTTATTACTGCATGCTTGTAACCATTTTCTCCTTTTCGAGGTGTTAAAAACAAAGCATTGAAATGCTCCTAACGTGTTAGGAACTCATCTAGATCACGCTGACATCTTGGGAGAGAAAGAAGTATACGCACCATTGCATATGATTTTAATCAGCTACATTCACCAAATAGTTGAATAGTGAAGAATATTGGGAAAAGTATCTCAAACAATTACGTGACACTTCCTTTGGAATGAAACATTCTTCAGTGACGAGGCAAATTTTTATGTTCACGGTGAAGTTAATAAAAATAATATGCAATACCTGTGATTTGCTCAGTCGAATGGTTGTTGCTGGTAAGCTAATTATGTGGTATAATGTATGGCGAACGGAAATGGTTGGTCCATATTCAACAACGGAACCTTAAATGGTGAGGGCTTCTTGGATTTGTTAAGTGAAAAGTTTTTTCCACCCTTGCTTACGGGATATGGCACTTTTCGAGAGTTTTGAAACAGGACAGAGTGTGACCACACTATGTAGACATTTTCGCAATTTCTTCATGGTAATTTTCTAGGTAGATTGATGGGTACACGGGGATCTATTAAAAGGCCTGCACATTCCCCAGATCTAACATCTTAGGAGGACTTTTACCTTCAGAAACATTTGAAGAGAATGGTGCATGCACTAAAAGTCCCTGATATTGACCATCTGAGAGAAGGCATAGTTGCTGCTTGCGATGTTGTTGCACATGCTACATTACCAAATGTTCTATGCGAGTGTGAGAGACGTCAACGAGTGTGCTCACAGGAACATTGACAACATTATAATGTGCATATATCGTAAGTGAAAAATATGTGTATAACTTTTTGCTGGCGTAAGATACGTTGGAAAATCCTTCGTCACTTCATTTCTCGTGAAATTCCAGCCTCATTTGATATATCACATCACCCCCTTTCCTTTGAAATTTTTGCGTTGAATTCAATATGGCGGTCAACAATATGCCGGACTTGCGCTTGACACACACGGCTAGGGATCTCCCTGTGCCTAACCTATTTCTTTGATGACCAATTATACCCAGGATAACTCCTTCACATTTTGTAGAGAGTGTTAAGGGACATTGGGCTCTTCATAGTTCATGTAATGGGGCTTTTATCAGTCACATAGTTACACATATTATTTTGTATCTCCTGATCCCATTGCAGTCCCAGAATGATTTTTTGGTATGTTTTAGGGTATGGTATGAGGGACCAAATATATTTTTTTCACGATTTTTGGTGATGACATGTTTTGAGATATTCAAGGTCAAAAGTCAAGGTCACGTGACAAAATTATATTTTTATCCAAAGGTAGGCTTGTTATATATCACTGGAAAGCTTGTTCAATTCCCTGTACAATAAGCTTTATTTGAGCTTCCTAGGCAAAATAAGGGCGGAGTTACAGCAGATTTAGTATAGCTAAGCGGGCTCAAAAAGGGCAATTTATGCTAACTTTGACCTTGAATAATTTAACAATTACAAGACGCACGAAACTAAAAATTTTTATACTTACTAAGTTCCATGCATAGTTTCAAGTCCCCAAATTTCATGAAAATCGGAGATGGTCAGGTCAAAGGCTGTGTTGATTTCGCATGGAATGACTCACATGAAACCTCGTGTGTTCAATAATTCCCGTACAATGATGCTCCTTGCATAATTATCTACTTACTCAATTTCTATATTGATTTTTACGTGGTTTTCTTCAGTCGCTGTTGGCAATTGATGCAATAGTATCTTTAACATAGGTCAAGGACGCTTCCTCCATAGGATTTGCAGATCTTAAGAAATCAAGATCCAAAAAGTAATATATAGAACACAATTATTGGCAGTAAATATTGCTAGGAAATGTTATCATGAAATTGGCACATTTTCAGTTCAAAATCAATGCATTCTTGTCTACAAAATTTCAGAATTTACAACGAATGACACCACTACGTGTGTCTTCAGGCTAGGCTCTTCGAGGAGGCATATTGCACAGTGGTGATGTTCCAACTTTCAATTGTGGGTTCAATTTGCCTATCTGAGCTTAGAGTTTGTTACAATAAACTTTTTTGCTTCTCGTTTTGCCGGTTTATTTTGGTGAAGGAGGAGAAGTTTTACGATTTTCCTGTATTAACAATGATTAGTATAGAAATAAAGAAGCATTAGCATTATCTTTCTCAGTTGAAACTGTTAAAAGCACGGAAATGTTTGGTCTACTGGAATACTTCCGCTGTATGAGCATCAATGCAACTTTGCGAACATTTTATTTCACTACGTTATTCTTTGAGACCCTCCCAGATGCTGTTTTAATCTTTTAGATATCCAAAAGTCCCGGACTTTCGTTCCGGTGGTGCCATCTTTCGGTGCACTATTATTTGACAGTCCGGAAAAGGATGTTGCTGGAGAAAACTATCGAAGGCGACTATTGTATATCTCTGAATCCTTTTTTGTAACGTGTGCTCTTGTAGCGGCTGAAACTACTCCTCTTGCCGGGGAAAAGCGGAAGGGCGTAATCCCTCGACTAAAGGCGGAATCACAAGGAACTGGATATCCAGCTAGTTGGCACTGAACTGGATACCTGTCCGGATGTGATGACTGCCTGACTGGCTGCTTGACTGGTTTAGAGGAATAGGACATGTACTAATTGCTACTGGCTTTCCTCATTCTGTGGAACAGCCAATCAGAGCAAAGTTTGGCCATGTAAAGATAATCTGTGAATTTGCAAAGGAGAGTTTTTTGTCTGTGGTCTGGTTTCCGAGTGCTGGCTGTTTTTGTTAGTTTCTCCGTTAATCGATACAAAAAGTGAAGAGATGGCGTGCAGTGCATTCATGTTCAATGTGCATTGTATTGAATGTTTGACTTTTTTTTGTGAATGCATTCTGCGAATCTCATGTATGAATTGAATATGCATTCCATACTTTTCTTTTATAATTTTTAATAAAAGCACAAAGCAGTAATTCTCCTACAACATTCTTCAAATTGCTCGTCCATCTTTACAGATTGTCTACTCTGCGCAATGTCTTATGGGAACAAAAGTCTATCGGTAAGTACGGTAACAAGTATCGTGTGAGGCGAAAACTAGCAAATGGGTAGCCAGTCCAGCGCCAACTAGGGCATTCCTACTGGTAATTCAGTTACGTGTGATTCAGGCTTAACTCATATGCACAGATTTATTTTAATTAAAATATTTCACAATTACAAGTAAAGTAAACGTACTTTTGTCACAGAAAAAGGTAATGTATTGTACTTGTACTGTCACACATTTTTCACATCTTCTGAGAAAATACATTTAACTGAGAAACTTAACTAAACCTAGGCTTGTAAAGCTATCAATTCCGGTACGCGCTTTAGTTGAAGTGATACGCACATTCGATTTCCCCGGCAAGCTGCGTGCTTTCAGTTGATACACGCAAACGCGTTCGAGAGGCACAATTGTAAAGGCAAAAGCCAAAAAAAAAGCAACAAGAGGGACCGTCCGGCTCGGTTGCGGACTGGTCGACCGAAGGTCCAGGGTTCGAGTTCCAGCTTGGGCGTGGGTGTTCTTTGTGAGAGTCCCTTCGTCAGTTTAATTTAATCAACACTCGTCGCCGCGATTAGCGACGATAAATAACAAAAGTATAATACATAGGGGACATAGCGTAGATCAGAGGGGTAAATTCCCTTCACCCCCTTCAAATGTCACCCTGGTGTGTGTGTGTGGGGGGGGGGGGGTTAAAGAGGCGGGAATTGAAATACTGTTCGAGCGGGGAAGACGTATCTATCTCCAGTGCGCGAATCCAAAAAACGTTATGAGAAGTAGGTAGAAACATAAGTGAAACTCCGCTGTAGGTTTCTTATCAGATCAGTATTTCGCTTGTTTGCATTCGTTTGTTTACTATCGCTCACTCGTTTTCACTACGGCGGCGTCGTACGCTTGAAACTTCAGTATTTCAGCAGCTGCTTACGATTAGATTGATTGATTGATTTGTTGTTTTAAGTCCAGTTTATGCACAGAAAGGCTAATCGGGACTAGGCCTACTGTTTAAAGTGGGATCCAAACCACTATGTGCATCCACCGGCTATCGAACCCCTTGATTAAGCTGCTTGCGAATTTCACAGAACCTGCTTCCTCGTCTGCGTTCCACTTGCATTCGTCACCCCTATCTTGCCACTGGACTCGTCCCAATTAGCACATGCGCATTCTCATCTATGATCGGAACTAAAGCAGACGGACTGTAAACATGGATAAGGTAATCTATGCTGAACCTATAGTCTGAAGTGGAATTCAAACCACTGCAATACAAACTCACTGGATGCACAACCTAGGATTCTAAGATTCGTTGCGACAAGCCACAACGTGAACCTCTACTCTATCGGAGAGCTTCAGTTCAGTGATCGCAACGTCTATGGTAGCATATGAATGAAGTTATGAAATGTGTCGTAAGGGAATGATAAATGGCAACTTTTATTGCATACGCTGAAAATGTCACACAACGAGCTTTATCATGATTTATGTTCCTTTAACAAGTGACAGAGCTGTGTCGTTTTCGAGTTCAGTGTTGCCATCTAGCGCCAATTCCCTCCAGCATAATAAAAGGCAAAGAGAACAACACCCGTACTTAAAAATTACGGAAATTGGTTACTTTTTCCTTCTTTTAGATGAAAGATTTTTTTCCCGAGCGCGAGAAAGGCGCTAATGAAAGGAACCGGAAGTGGTGGACAGTTAATGACTTCCTGTGACAGCAATTGAAACTCGATTGCTACTGAGAACAAATGTGCTGTCAGCGCCTGGCCATTAGCAGCGGTCAACGTGGGAACTAAAAAAAAAGATAGACGTCAGCTGGTTCTCTGCAACTGATGTTTCATTACAGATGCATTGTTCGGTCCTTTTGGGAATGGACACTAGGGCCCCCTGCGGGAATTCCCTGTACTACATTTCTCCAACCATTCTCCATTTAGAGATAATGGATAAACGTGTGAGGAGAGCATTAAAAATCACTTTTCGAAATCCTTCTTTTCTTAATTATTGTCTGGCACCCATTCGAGAACGACAGTCATAATAGCTCATTATATCACAGCTTAATTATATCAGCACCTTTAGAGGTAAAGTAACGGTTTAAATCTCGCCACTGCGGAGTGAAATAAAAACAATACATGGAATTTAGTATAGGCTATGTATTACTCAAAAGTACATAATAGTTGCGTATTATCATGTATGTGTGCAGTGCCATAGAATATTTCCTTTTATACACAGATGGTTTAAACCCAAGTTATCAGTGCGCCGTACAAGAAACTTACTTACTTGAGGGGGGTTCTTCAGAGGCCCACACATTCTCTTATCACTAAAATTCAAGAAACCATTTTGTTACTGAATCACTGCTTCCTTTGTTGATTATATAGGTGCAGTTATCAAATAATTATAACAATTACAAAAATTATCATCATTAATATAAAAGAAGTCGTAGATGAAACAAACTATTTCACATGGAAATAATTGCAACGCAAATAAATTTTTGTGCAAGAATGTGCCAAAATATGTAATTTACTCTATTCAAAAAATCAGCTACCCTTCTCTTTGGGAAAAATCCGCCAGCTTGAAAAATGCAGCGAACGAAAAGCTTTTCATAAATTACTTGTAAACGGTCGGCCTGACCCACACATATTTTCATAATTACTATTAGCAGAGACAAAGGACGGACCAGCAAGGAAATAATTAGAACGCAAATGGTTTTTGTGCTAGATTGTGTGAAATGGTATTGAAAATTATGGGAAAGGCTTATTTTTTCTACTGCATCCTTTTTATATTGTATTATTTCTCTAATGCGCAGTTGTTTGTTTGTTACACACACACACACACACACACACACACACACACACACATTGCTATCAAAATCAACTTGGCTGGATTCTATGCAACGTCGTGTACTTCACCGTGTAGTTGACTTGGTAAATTATACAGGGTTAGTCAAAAGTATCGGGACAGGCCAGTAATAACGAGATGCGTGGACGGAGCAAAATCACATGTTGCAAGTGGGTATTGGTGCGGAAACTGCATTGAATAGTGGTGTGGCCATCATGGCAGCCATCTTGGATTCCGCCATATTGGATATCACACAATATTTTCAAATGGAAAGGGGTATGTATGACACATCAATTTAGGCTAGAATTGTCCCACAAACGACAATCCGAACTCATTTTTGACCTATCGCCATTCCTGGAAGAGACAGGGTGTGCTACGTTTGACTGCAAAAAATTAGATTTGTCTGAGAGAGACGTTTGGACGGAGGAAAATCACATGTTGCAAATTAATATTGGTGTGGAAACTGCAATGAATGGGGGTGTGGTCATCATGGCAGCCACCTTGGATTCCGCCATATTGGATATCACACAATATTTTCAAATGGAAAGGGGTATGTATGACACATCAATTTAGGCTAGAATTGTCCCACAAACGACAATCCGAACTCATTTTTGACCTATCGCCATTCCTGGAAGAGACAGGGTGTGCTACGTTTGACTGCAAAAAATTAGATTTGTCTGAGAGAGACGTTTGGACGAAATCGTGTAGCAACGAGGCAGTTTCTTTAGATGTGTTACAATCTTTTGTGGAAAATCCGCATACATCGACAACCAGCGTTGAACAAAAAGCTGAACATTTCCCAGAGTTCAGAGCAACGAATTTTAGTGCGCAGTAAGTTTAAACCCTACAAAGTGAGTTTAGTGCACGAACTGACGGAAGATGATTTTGATCGCCGTATTGAATTTTGCGAAGTAATGATGCGAAATGTAGATAACGATAGTATTCACCTCAATGACATTGTATTCTCTGATGAAGCCACATTTATGTTAAACGGGCTGGTGAACCGACATAACTGTCACTATTGGAGCGATGAAAACATTCATTGGATGATGGAACATCATACGCAGTATCCTCAGAAACTGAATGTTTGGGTAGGAATGACGGGAGGCATCATTCTTGGCCCTTTCTTCATTGACGGCAATCTGACAGGTGAGAAGTATTTGACAATGCTTCGTGAACAGATTGTCCCTGCCATCCAAGTGTCCACACAGGACTTTAATCGTGTTTGGTTCCAACAGGACGGAGCGCCGCCACACTATGGACGGGATGTTCGACAATACTTACATGAAACCTTTCCACAACGATGGATTGGAAGACGAGGATAGATCGAATGGCCTGCAAGATATCCCGATCTATCACCCCCTGGATTACTTTCTATGGGGCCACACGAAGGACAAAATGTATCGCACCAAACCACACTCCCTGAATGATCTACGGAATCGCATTGTGGACGAAACAAGAGGACTTTCTCGGGATATGCTGCAACGTGCACTTTGCAGTTTTCACGACCGGTTGGCATATTGTCAGACAGTCGACGGGAAGCAGTTTGAGCCCTTGCTTTGATGCATTCTGTAACTCAATGTCATGTTTTCTTGTTCATGCTCTCTGTAACTTCCAGTGTACAGTTACCCACAGGAATACAGTAAACAATAATTTCAGACCAATCTCATTTTTTTGCAGTCAAACGTAGCACACCATCCCTATCTCTTCCACGAATGGCGATAGGTCCAAACTGAGTTCGGATTGTCGTTTGTGGGACGATTCTAGCCTAAATTGATGTGTCATACATACCCCTTTCCATTGGAAAATATTGTGTGATATCCAATATGGCGGAATCCAAGATGGCTGCCATGATGACCACACCCCCATTCATTGCAGTTTCCACACCAATATTAATTTGCAACATGTGATTTTCCTTCGTCCAAACGTCTCTCTCAGACAAATCTAATTTTTTGCAGTCAAACGTAGCACACCCTGTCTCTTCCAGGAATGGCGATGGGTCAAAAATGAGTTCGGATTGTCGTTTGTGGGACAATTCTAGCCTAAATTGATGTGTCATACATACCCCTTTCCATTTGAAAATATTGTGTGATATCCAATATGGCGGAATCCAAGGTGGCTGCCATGATGACCACACCCCCATTCATTGCAGTTTCCACACCAATATTAATTTGCAACATGTGATTTTCCTCCGTCCAAACGTCTCTTTCAGACAAATCTAATTTTTTGCAGTCAAACGTAGCACACCCTGTCTCTTCCAGGAATGGCGATAGGTCAAAAATGAGTTCGGATTGTCGTTTGTGGGACAATTCTAGCCTAAATTGATGTGTCATACATACCCCTTTCCATTTGAAAATATTGTGTGATATCCAATATGGCGGAATCCAAGGTGGCTGCCATGATGACCACACCCCCATTCATTGCAGTTTCCACACCAATATTAATTTGCAACATGTGATTTTCCTCCGTCCAAACGTCTCTCTCAGACAAATCTAATTTTTTGCAGTCAAACGTAGCACACCCTGTCTCTTCCAGGAATGGCGATAGGTCAAAAATGAGTTCGGATTGTCGTTTGTGGGACAATTCTAGCCTAAATTGATGTGTCATACATACCCCTTTCCATTTGAAAATATTGTGTGATATCCAATATGGCGGAATCCAAGATGGCTGCCATGATGGCCACACCCCTATTCAATGCAGTTTCCGCACCAATACCCACTTGCAACATGTGATTTTGCTCCGTCCACGCATCTCGTTATTACTGGCCTGTCCCGATACTTTTGACTAACCCTGTATAATTTATGAAGTGAAAGGAGTACTATATAAATAAAAAAATTAAAGGAAATGCTTTATTCATAATTCTAAAGATTGTGAAACCCATTCACAGTAGGCCTGAATGGTGTAGTCAGTACCAACTAGGAATCCTTGCATTTTATCAGAAAAAT
Source organism: Lepisma saccharinum (assembly GCF_977018435.1). Classification (NCBI taxonomy): domain Eukaryota; kingdom Metazoa; phylum Arthropoda; class Insecta; order Zygentoma; family Lepismatidae; genus Lepisma; species Lepisma saccharinum. The sequence goes on along the minus strand of NC_139229.1, from coordinate 149,913,882 downwards.
TATTTACTATTTGTCGTTGACCTTCCAGATTTTCACAAAGCTTAATGACTCTCTAAAAGAATTCAGTTCATATACCGTCTGGAGGCTCTCTCACTGATTTCTGCTTCTTGGATATCTCAAAGCAGTTTTCTACACGATCAGAAGAAAACTCCCCGACGATCAACCCTTCTAATTTTGAATCAGAAAAGAACCAACCCCTCGATTTAAAATTCTTGATCTATCACCGCCACTGGCGAGAAAGTCGCAGCCCGAACAAACAATCATCTTTCCACGAGCTTACGAGGTTAAGCAGTAGTTCGCATAACAGTTCCGTCCCTAAATCTAAATGGGCCCGAGGGTCAACCTCCAAATTTGGAGGCATGATAGATCCATGATAGATCACGACAGGCATGGTATGTCCAAGAATGTGCTACGTGGATGCATACATAACCACACACACACACACACACACGCATGCACACATAGGCGCCGACTCCATGGGGCTTGGGGGGGCTCGAGCCCCCCAATGTTAACGATGTGGGGGCAGAGCCCCCCAAATAATTTAGCTTAAGATGATCTAATGTATTATTTTGCTTCTCTTGTAAAGTTTACTCCGAATTGTGCCGCATGAACTTAACTTTAAATACACATTTGAAATGTTATAGACCATCAACTTTGGGGGGGGGCTGAGACCGCTAAACCATCAACTTTGGGGGGGGCTATGACCAGAGACAGCAAAACACATGACTTATTACTATATACTAAGTATATAATTATGAGTATTGTTAACATTTTTACTAAAAAGAGTTTCAAAAGAAGATGTGCATGAACTAGGAGAGTGGATGGGACGTTCGGACTACAAATGGCTCTCACATTACGTTCAGAACGAGATAATTGATATATTAGAGATATCTGTTTTGCGCTCCGTGGTAGCAGATATTAAAAGTCGGGAATATTTTGCTATTATGGTTGACGAAACTTGTGACAAATCCATCCGTGAACAATTGACATTTTGCATTTGAACTGTAAATAAAAAAAATAATATTTTTGAGGAATTCATGGGCTTTTACAAGATTCCGAACACTGAGGCCAAAACTTAAAAAAGGGAAGGAGTGAGTCATTCATTATTTTTTTTCAGTGATCAGAGCCCCTCCAATAATTTTGACAAGTCGGTGCCCCTGCACACACACACACAGACAGAATAGAGAATGCAGTTTGCAGGATTGTGTAGCGTCGAAACGAGATCTTAACTAGCAAATTGTTATTAGGAAAATTTGTGAAAGTTTCTTAGTGTGGTATTACATATTCAAATCGCAACATTTGTATGCAAGAGACTGCAAATTTCATACATATGAAATTTCTTACTACACCCAACTCGCACAAGTGAAGTTATTAGAATAAAAGAAAATGTGCGACCAACAACTACGTATATACGTATGCATTTATGGTCAGGAAACATTACAAGTCGCATTTGAGGCTAATAACATAATACCATGTTCAGTTAAGCTCGTGCCTACCATCAGCCATAGATCAATAAGCTGATCATTTATTAATTGCTGCGCTCAACACATGTATTATTTGTATATTTTGAGTTTCAATATTTACCTAGGACATATTAAAGAGGAACAATTCAAATACCTAGTCCGTGGCTTTCTCACAGAATATTTTGAAAGTTAAAGCAATCTATCGAAGAGGATTTTTATATACAAGTGCATGGACTGAGAACTAAAACATATTAGATGGGTAAAACGGTGCATCACGTGACTGAAATACAAGAATTTGATTGTGTGAGCTCACAAGCATTTGTTGCCAAAATACACAAAAAGGTGTACAACTTTGAGATTTGATTAACTGGTTTCTTCTTACATTTATCCTGAGGGAGTGCACAGGAGTCAGAGGAATCACTCCCCCCCAGAATAAGGAAAAAAAATTACTACTTAACTTCGCTTCCTCATTTATTTTTATTTTTCTGCTTTTATTTTTTTGTATCTTCTTTCTAGCTTTCGATCTCCGTTTTAATATCTCTTTGTTCTTGCTTTCTACTTTCTTCTTCCTTAATCATTTCTTCCTTTCCTTATGTTTTCTTGTTGGTTTCCTTTTATTTTCTCCCCTCTCCCTGTGTGTATGTCGAGTTTCTACATTTATCTTCCTTGCTTTATTTATTTTTAATTTATTTATTTCCTCTCTCTTTCTTACTCGCTTCTTTATTTCTCATCCTTCTTTCCTCTCTTTCTCCCTTTATTTGTATTTTCCCCTCTCTTTCTTTCACTATTCTTTATTTCCCATCCTTCTTTCCTCTTCTTATCGCTTTATTTTTATTTTCTTCTCCCTCTCGACCTATCGCGTCATTATTTCCGTTCATTTTACTTCTCTGTTTCTCACTCACTATTTGTATGGGCGCTCGGAAGTATCCACAGAGAGGTGAAGAGAATTTGACTTCAGAATCTGATATTAGGTGCCTAGGGACGTGTAAAAAAAACCAAAAAAAACATATTGTCAAAGTCGGCAGTGACTCGTGACTCGTCCTTGTAAAACGACACAGATATAGCTAATATGCTCACAAACAGTTTGCTATCCACCTTCGTATCCAAGTTGTAAGGATGGTGATACCATAGAGATAAAAGTGCCCATATTCGACAAGTTAAGTCAGCAATAGTAGACAATCACTGTGGATTACTTAAGTGTGAATAAAGTTGATTTAAAACAAAAACTCACACCAAACTCAGGAATGAAAACGTAATTTGAGCAACAATAAATAAGTTTATGAAACAATAACTTGCCACAGAGGTTAAATTTCATGAGAAGCAACGATAAATGGAGGCACTAGATCTGAAGTACTCTTGAACCGTTCATCACAGGCAACAATGTCCTTCAGTTTGTAGTCTCATGAAGATGTAATAATACTTCGATTATAAAAGATAGTCAACCTTTTCATTTTTGCATGAAAAGAAATACGAGGGTTGATCAATAGATAATGTAATGGCCGTTGAATTGAAGGCATTTAAATATTAATAGATCCTGGATTAATAAGCAATGAGATTCTACCTAAACAGTAATTTCCAGATATTTACAGAGTCTGAATAAACATTTAATCCACATAGACATCAAGGATTCGACAATATCCGGGCAAAATTCCACTGTCTGTACCTATTAGTATAGTTCGAGTCCTGATTCGAACGTCAGTTCCGTATCTTTGACATAGCTAGACAGGAAGCCCACCGGAAGCGTATCTGGTTTCGAGCCTGCAGCTGTTTTCCTGAGAAGCGCTGTGGTCACTTTTACCTGCAGTTTTTCAGACATTCAACACGAACTGCGACGACGTTACACTCCCAAGGTCTCCACGTTCTATTACAGAAATAGCACAACACAATAGCACAACCTAGCAAAGATAACACCAACCTCACGTTAAGAAATCTCTGAAGAAACTGAATTGGCAACATCTCATTTACTCCACGGGGACTTGACATATTGTTGTCAGAGGGAAACTTATCTTGAAGTAAAGTGGCGTTCGAATCAGGACTACAACTTTATCTATTAGGGCATGTTACTGATGGAGTCCATTAGTGGTGACGTCACAAGCAGACGACGAGCTGGAACTGAGTCTAATCAACGGGCCAATGTGTTTTCTTCCTATTGAAATCAATGGAATTTTCCATCGGAAGGGGTAGTTTCGATTATTGTGACAGCAGTTATGAAACAAAATTATGATGCGTGTCGTATATCGATGTAAAGATGAGATTTCGGAGAATACGACTATATATAACACATATCTTACAGAGAATAAGGTAAAGAATAACCGGAGTAAGAAAATCATGCATTTTCATAACATTCCACTTCCGAGCACATCCGAAGCCGTGCCGAAGCTCACCCGATCTCAAGTCGGTCAAGCTTGCCGCTATGGGTGATGGAAGACCAGCAGATTCAGGCGATTAATCGCGCCGATTCTTGATCGGATTCCTTTCTGACATACGCTTTACTTATTTTCCAACTCCATTTATTCCTTACATTCTCATCTGTAAGGTATATGCTATATATAGACGTATTCTCCGAAATCTCATCTTTACATTGATGTGGGATGCACATCACATTTTTGTTTCGTAACTGCTGTCACGATTCTTAAAGTTACACTTTGCAATGGGAAACTCAGTGTATTTGAATAGAAAAAAAACACGTTTTTATTTGTTTAGACTCAGTCCCACCTCGTCATCTGCTGTGACGTCACACTAACGGAGTCCATTGTTGACGGAAAAATCGACGTCCACAAAGCATTTCTTCATGGATCGACATCCCCCCCCCCATAACTTTCACATACTAATTCCCCCTGAGAACTTCCATGACCATTTTAGTGTTTATTTTATAGTGCCTTTTAATTCTGGTGCCTAATTGCCTACCAATTTTAGTGTATATAAATGCGCTCCCTATTTATTACCCAGTAGTCTCCATTTCAAACGCTAATCCTACAGCCGGGTCCTGCAGAAGAACCAGGGTGAAATCCCGGCTTCAGTTCTTTTCCTGGCCTCTGGATTCGTCTCAACACTCTTGATCCAGCCATGGCCGAAGAATCTTCGCTTTCGACTCTCCGGAGACACGGTCCCTCGTGGTTACGGCTTTAGTGCTTGGTCATCGCGAGAGAAACTGGAAATTAGTTTTCCGAGCGGAGAAAGAGAGCCACTCACTGGCTTCCATGCTTCATGAAACAATTCTAACGGTCGATACCGCAGGCACGGAGGATTGCTCCAACCAGCGTGTGTCGCCACAGCAACCACGGGGCTAGGTCATGGCCTCCTCCTCCCCAGTCCAAAGAATTCCAGGCTTTAAGGCAATTGCTGGAGGCACAGAACCCTCTGGAGGAAATTCTGTTCTGGATGCAAGGCTCCTTAGAGGATTCTGCATGGAGAAACGCTATTGGATTTGTCATGTTGGAAAGTTCTCTATTGGTCTGTTACGGTAGAACTTGGAGGGTGAGACTGGCAAAGCTCCCCCTGGGCCTGTCCCGACAACTACAGTCTATCTAAAAAATGATACCGAGAGCCAGACTCGTTCTCGAACTCGTCTCGGTTTCTAAATCACTGTCTCGTTCTGGAAAACTTCGAAACTAATCAGATCTCCGTTTTAAGACCGAATCACACGGATCTGGATTCCCGGTAGGAATGTCCTACTTAACGCTGGATTGGCTACATGGTTGGAAACGATGGCTGCTAGCCTAGTTTTGACGACTAGACCGTGTTCTAATTGTAACTGACTTTCTCTGCTAGAGAGCCAATCAGAGCGAAAGTTTGTTCATGCGAAGATAATCCGTGAGCTGACCTTTCTACAGGTCTCTTACCATCAGGTTTCTCAACAAGAATCCTGTAACTCCTCTTTCATCTCCAATTCGTGCCACATGACCTGCCCACCTAACTATTCTTAATTCTAATAATATCTGGACATGAATACACATTATCAAGTTCAAAATTATGTAACCTTATCCACTCACCTGTCTCCTCATCCCCTTTAGGTCTAAATATTTTCCGAAGGATGTTATTTTCAAATAGTCTCAATTTATGTTCCTATTTCTATTAATATTTAGGAATTTTATTTATCCAAGATGATGAGATTTCTCCACGACAGACGCGATTAGCCAATAATGAAAATCCTTATTATTACCAATGTATTAAATGTTGGACATATTTAGCTGAACAAAATATTATTTTTATGAATGAATACTACGAATCTCATGTACGAATATACATATCCGAGTTCATTAAAAGCTTGTTGAGTATACCTTGATTCCATATTTTCTTTCGAGCCATTAGTAAATAATAACAACAGTAGCTGTTCTCTTACGACGTTCTTCCTCAAGTGCCTCGTCCATTTTTCTTAGCTGGTCTGCTCTGCGCAGTGCCATGTAGAAACACAAGTATACCGACAACTGTAACAAGTGTGGGTCGAAAACTAGTGGATGCGCAAGTACTACACAACTATAGTTCAAGTCCAACTGGAAAATCCAGCAGGTGATCTAACCTCGTGTGATTCAGGCATTACTTTAACTTTGTAAATTATATTAATCACAGGAGCGGTATAAATATCCCCAGATTGTCCTTCAAATATACTTCACCTATCCTTGGAGTTGCTCTGATTTACTGAACAAAGTTTAAAAATCGCATCTGCAAACATCCCCGCCACTTCCTTCTGTGACTATGAATGACGTGTTCCTACATGTAAACATGTTTTTGGATAATAGAGAAAGGCTGCGTGATTAAGTTTGTAGACTGATATCCAGACCTCCCCGACTGAGAAAGAAGGGAGAAACATTAAAGAAGTGGAGGGGATGAAGCGCTCGAAATGGAGCGATAGTAGAGAGAATCAATCTCAGTGAGAAAGGGAGAGAGAAAAGAGGAAGGGAGAAAAAGATAGAGTGAAATGGAGAGAAAAATATAGCAATAGTAGAGATAATTTCAACAGATTGAGATAGAGAGAGAGGAACTGATAGAGGGAGAGTGAGAGAGAGAGAGAGAGAGAGAGATAAATTGAGATAGAAAAGAAGACGAGAGTAGAAAGAATGTCAAACCGAGATAGAGAGAGGGATGAAGGGCCTCCCAGATGGCGAAGTGATAACGTCGTCGCTTTGTAATCACGGGGTCCCGGGTTCGATACCCAGTGGGGGCACATGGCATAGTTTCGGATCCCACTTTTAACTGTAGGTCCAGTCCCGATTAGCCTTTCTGTGCATAAAGTGGACTTGAAACAAAAATTCAACAACAGAGCGAGAGCGGGAGAGGCTGAAATTAAGAGAGAAAGGAGAGAGAGAGAGAGAGATAGTACAGGGAGAATGAAAGAGAATGGAAGAGGGACAAGAGCAGATAAAAATGCGGAGCGTGGGGTTTATCACTAACCATTGCATTGCAGTTGTTTCGCTTTGATACGACCGATCATGGCAGACCGTTTTGACCCAGAAAATAGACTGATTACAGCCATTAATAGTCCATTTCGAAACAAAAGGGTGAAGCACCTTTGGAAGACCGAAACAATCCTCCCCTCCTCCCAAACATGGTTATTGCGGTCGAATGAATTACAAATGCACGTTTAATACTCGACGCTCATTGGAAGTTATCTGCAATTGCGGGCACTGGTGGCGATGTATTTGTCCGGGAGTGCGGTTCGTGCACAGAAATGCGTTGTTTCCACAGGAAAAGGGGAGGAGATTGTAACGTCCAGCAGGGGGAATAAGAATAGAAGTATTTCATTAGGAAAGTACTGTTCGTTCTATTTGTGTACATCGTAACAAGCCTGGAAACAAACCATCGAATTCCTTATTACCAGGCAACCTTTGTATCTTGTGTGTCGTTGCTGAGGTCTGTATATCGTAAGACATGCACACACACACACACACACACACACACACACACACACATATGTATGCATGTAGTATAGTCCACACGTTTACTTCGTTAACGTCTAAGAACTGAAGAAAGCCGTCGCCACAAACGTAGGTGGGGATAAACAGCAGGCGAGTTGTTTTCGTCCAATCACACTCAGCCTTCAGCCACTGGCCGTAGCTGTCAGTCTGCTCGTCTATTCCACGTGGAGTTTCAGTCACATTGACTGTGAATACGCTGTTGCCGTAATTTGCAACTTCAATGTGGAGACCGTGGGAAGGTGCTTGTGCGCGGAAGGGCAAGGTGGCATAGAGTAGATGTTAAGAGTAGATGTGTGGCAACACTGTGCGTTGAATGTGATTGTTGCAGCTGGTGGGGGCGCTACGTGGACTCCATAGCTAGCTGGTCGTTAATGTAGGTAGCGTGTCGACTATACATAATATCTCTCCATCTACCCCCTCTTCCTTTATCTATCTACGTCTCTATTTATTTGTCTCTTTTTGCCATCTCTCAATCGACTTGTCTTTCTCGATGCATTTCGGACCTCTGAGTTAGGTAGTGATTTATGCTGTCGCCTTGTAGCCACGGGTTCTATTTCTGGTGCAAGCATATTGTGCACTGTTACAAATTCCACTTTAAACTGTATATCCAGTCCAGTTTAACCCATTTGACCTCTGAGTTAGGTAGTGATTTATGCTGTCGCCTTGTAGCCACGGTTTCTATTTCTGGTGGAAGCATATTGTGCACTGTTACAAATTCCACTTTAAACTGTATATCCAGTCCAGTTTAACCCATTTGACCTCTGAGTTAGGTAGTGATTTATGCTGTCGCCTTGTAGCCACGGTTTCTATTTCTGGTGGAAGCATATTGTGCACTGTTACAAATTCCACTTTAAACTGTATATCCAGTCCAGTTTAACCCATTTGACCTCTGAGTTAGGTAGTGATTTATGCTGTCGCCTTGTAGCCACGGTTTCTATTTCTGGTGGAAGCATATTGTGCACTGTTACAAATTCCACTTTAAACTGTATATCCAGTCCAGTTTAACCCATTTGACCTCTGAGTTAGGTAGTGATTTATGCTGTCGCCTTGTAGCCACGGTTTCTATTTCTGGTGGAAGCATATTGTGCACTGTTACAAATTCCACTTTAAACTGTATATCCAGTCCAGTTTAACCCATTTGAGAATAGAGTACTTCAAATTATCCGGATATCCGAATAAGTGCATTATCCGGTCAGTTTTATCGTTTATCCGTTTTACTGGCCATGTATATATTATTCGTTATTTTCGTATTTCACTGTACGTATTTTTCACAAATCCTTCATCAAATCTTTTCTATCCGGATTATTCTAATTATCAGCTGCATCCGAAACGAATATCGGATAATTTGAAATCAGGATATCCGTTATCCGGAATTTGTGGGCATCCCTAATATATTTTTTCTCTCTCTCTATTTCTCCTGTTGCACAAACGTATTTAATCTATTATGTTACATCTCTCTTCCTTCACATTCTCTTCTCCATCTCTTCTTAGGCTGTCGATGAAACCACATATCGCAAATTTATACGGACGCAATATAGCAGAACATATCGCTGCACCACGTCACATTAAGCACATGTAAACAGCAAATACCGACGAACATCGTGGCAGGCAAACATATCGAATCGTATCGTTAATAATATACGTCGCTGACGATATATCGTAACACACCTCGTAACTCTATGAGCTCTGGCAGCAGCAGAAAGGTGAAAATAGCAGGATCCTCCAGTCACCTGTGAAAAACGAGAAATGACATAATATTGTCTCGCTTGAAATGATACCCCGCGATCTAATCAACCGCACGCTGATGGTGTCAGCGGCACCTGATGCGAGTGAGGCCTTGTGTTGTCATGTCGGAGTAATTCCCCTGGTGACATTACAAGAATTTCATTAACGACGATATTTTCCCATTTCAGGGTATCCACATGCAAAATCAGTTATTATGTGACGCAAAGCGGAAATGGAAGCAACTCTGACCGCTGCAGCCACCTTGCGTGAACTGAGGACTAAAAGTGGTAAACGTTGTAAGTGCCAAAAGCGAAAGTGTTGGGAAATCGCATCGTTCCGCACATCAGCCCGTAAGAACGTGCACACTAGTGACCTCTTTACAAGCCCTTTGAACTACTTACAGGGCTACCAGCCACATTTCACGTTTACCACATTATAAAGCATGGCACATTTCACAGTTTAACGTGGAAAACGGTGTTTGAATTCTTCTGGCACTTACATCGTTTACCAATTTTAGTCTTTAACTGTTGATAATTCGATATTCCTTTAGACCGTTTAAGCATCTATTTTTTAACAGGTATCCCGAGATCATTCATGAGATTCCTGGTTTCCATATGTTGCTAATCTGTGTATGTATATGTGAGTGAATGCGAGAGTACATTTATACCTGATCACCCAACGCCATTCTTCCTCCCACATATAGCCTACAGGGTGTCGCCATACAACACCGACAAACTTTCACATTGCGTTTCATCGAAACAATGTACTAACGAGATCAAGGGGAGGTGTTGTGTTCGTCTTGACGTACATCTATGCACTTTGAAAATTTGTAAGCTTTGTACGTACGTTGCTATGGTGATCGATAAAGGAATGTTCTTTCTCGAAAGGATCATAGCCTCAATCATTCCTCTTACACATTTTCCAAGTTAGGGGCTGAGAAAAAAAAATAGCTTTAGGATATCTAAGCGTCGCCACACAATTGTGCCTCGGAGACATAAATCACTGCAGTGAACAGATGAAAAAAATTGTGCATATTCGAATAAAGCCACAGACAGACTGTGTTCAAGAATAGTCAATTAAGACCGAGGAAAGAAATATTTTACAAGCCAGTCTCCTCAGCACAAAGGTGTACCGTACAAGGTTTCGATAGCCGTCAAAACACCTACTAAATAATAATAATAATAATAGTAAATACTATTAATCCAGTATGCAACATTTACATCACTAAACTGTTTCTTCCATCCATGGAAGCAGGTCTGAAGGGAAGAGGATTTGACATAAGCAGAGGTAACTGTTAGCTCGAAGCAGTAGATAATGAATATACTTTGTACAAAGTCTATACCCACGTCAGAGAATTATCCAAGTAAGTTGTCTCGTCATGACATATTGTAAATAGCCGAAGCAGTCAAACTATACTTAAACATTTTTAGTAGGTATTGTCTCATAACCACCAACAAGGGCCTGATTTTGAAATTCTGGCGTTCTTCCTGAACCTTCAGTTCCTTCTAACCATTAATGAGCCCCTGGTGGGCGAATAGTTCGTGGTCTCGCCTTTGGCGCGGGCGGTGCATGGTTCGATCCAATGTAGATATTGGCCCAGCATTGTGAGGACAATTAGGGAGAAAGAAATAGTCGAGGACTATTGTGCAGAAATCCAGAAAAATTGGCGACGTGGCTGAGTGTGGCGACCACGCTTCACCCACAAAAAAAACCACTGGGTAGACACGTCATGCGTCCCGGTAGCCCCGTGGTAGAATATGAGCTTCTCGTGCCGAATGTTCGGCTCTATCATCTCGAGCAACAATTTATTGCATTTAATTTATTGCGAAAATTCATCCTTCATTTGTTATGAGCATTGACGAAGAAATGTTGCTTTCCACGCTTTTACGATAATTACCACTCTGGATTGTGTACAAAATATAAAGGTAAATAAAAGCATTGTTGTGAATAGTATTTCTTGTGTTTCGTTTCTGGAAGGGAAAATATTTCCTCGAAGAAAAAAACATTTACCCTTTGTTATGAATATTATTTTGTCTAATAAAACACGTAAATAATTAAATATGCAAATGTTTGTACTTTTTTCCATGAATAAAATTGTTAAAAGACATTGAAAGGGGCATTTCCTCCAAAAAATTTAATAAATTTTTATTTAATTTTTATTTTAATAAAGTATGAAATAAAATTAAATAAATAGTTGCTTGAGATAATAGAAAAACGTAGGGTAAATGGAATGAAAATCGAACCCAGAACATTCGGCGCGAGAAGCTGATATTCTACCAAGGTCCCACCGGAACACTTGGAAGTCTGACAACATCTTCGCACTAGGAAATCTGAAGCGCTTTATCTCGGAAATGGCTGACTAGTGCACCCTAGTACCTTGGCATATCACTACTTATAGGGTACCCTACCACTACAAGTAGTCTCGTTCCAAACTCAGTTTCGCAAGCCGTGTCCTCAAAAGTTTGTCTGTTTTAAGTCCACATTAGACAGATAGCCTAATTCGGGCTGGACCTACGGTGTAAAGTTGGGTCTGAAGCGCTGTGCCTGCATTGTGGATCAAACCTTGGACCTGGACAATACGTTAGCGTTATCACCTCACCATCTGGCAGGCCTCAGAAGCTGCATTCAGTTACCTTTTGCGGTCAATCTGGTACAGAGACAGAGCAATAGCGCGAGAGAGGGAGAGCATTCGTGGGCATTGCAACAAACGCACGCGCTGTATCACCAATTTGCCCTAAGTGCTAAATATGCTTACCTCGTAAGGCAAAAGGATTTACTTAATGCGTCCCGTTTTATGTGGTTCCTATTCCGAAGCTCTGGCCAGCACCTCCCTCGCTACGCAGCGATCAGTGAACCAGAAGGGGAGCTTAGTACAGCGCCGTGTCTAGAAATTAACGCTAATGGGTACGGAGAAGAGTGTCATTAGGTTGCGACCGCAAATGGCAGATAGACACCCATTGCGAAGCGTTATTTTATTGCACCGATCTACCTCTATAGTGGTTGAAGAGGGGCCAATTTATCCCGGTCAGTTGGGACCCTTGTTAACCTCAATACGTAGCTAACGTTCATATTACGGATAATATGCGTCTGTTTTTTTCGGCAAGCGTACTTGATGTGTCCAAGCCTTTGACAGTTGAAGCATTTTGCGCAATGTTATTGTGCCTGATCTCTACGTGCAAAGGGGGTTAATAGCAGCATTCACTCTACGGGAATGGACATTGCGGGGAAAGGCACAGTACGAAAATGGCTGAAGGGATTGTTAGCGTGAGGTGATATACAGGGTGTCCCGAAGTGACTGTGTACAAATTTGTAACAGTGCCAACTGTTGTATTACGGAAAGATCTCATTGAGGAGATGTTATCATTGCAAGTACATCATCAACATGAAGTACTAGGTCATTCAAATATGACCGGGACTGATTTTTTTTTTACGAAATCCTTTATTGTCAAATACTTATTTGCACACGTCACCCTTCAAAGTACTCCCCTCCAGAGTCCATACCTTTTTTCCAACGTTCTGGAAGCATCTTAATGCCCTTTTCATAAAAGTTTTTCGGTTGGCTGCGTATCCACTCCCGAACACTGCCATGACGGCGTCGTTACCCGCAAACCGCATGCCTTCCAAGTCTGATTTAAGCCTTCCAAACAGGTAAAAATCACTTGGGGCCAAATCGGGACTGTATGGCGGGTGGTGGCAGAAGGTCCCATTTCAATTTGCTGAGGGTTGCCGCAGTTGTTTTGGCTGTATGAGGCCGTGCATTATCTTGAAGGAGGGCTACCCGCTTTCCACCTCTCTTGGATCGGATCTTTTCCTTTACTTCTGTTGTCAGGAGTTCTGAGTAATAAGCTGCAGTGACTGTTCTGGCATCTGTAAGAAAGTCTCCATTGATAACCCCCTGTCAGTCCCAAAAAATCTTTGCCATCACTTTTCCTACCGAACGGGTCCTCCGCCCTTTCTTAGGTCTGGGAGAACCGATAAGCCGCCACTCTCGTAATGACTGCTGGGAATCATTCATTCTCCACGCGCTCTCTTCCCTCTCTGAAGTACTTACACCACTCAAACACACAGGTTCGTGAGAGACACTCTTTCCCATGTTGTTTGAGTCTCTGCAAAATTTCAGATGGCTGGACATTTTCTTCAACGAGAAATTTGATCACAATGAGTTGTTACAGGCTCCGCCGGACCTTCTGTTCGCTCATCACTCTAGCAACACTCAGACACGACACGACTGAGCAGGTTCTAACCTGCTTTTGTTGTGGCTCTATTCTCCCAAGGACGCACAAAACTGCTGCGCGTGGCAGGTTGTTTGAAAAAGAATCAGTCCCGGTCATATTTGAATGACCTAGTAATTGATACAGTCAGCCGCTTATATAGTTCATTGTTATTTTCGTTCTTTTTGTTTTTCCGTATGTATTTTAGGGAGTGGAATTGCTTGCTGGAATATAGGTTGTTCTCTGCTTTTTCTTTCAAATCATGAAAGCTAAGTCTAGACTTTGTTATATTGAATTCGGAGTGAAAATTTGTAGAAATATAGTATTAAAATAACACAAAAATAGCACCAATTTTAAGATTTCGTTTTTGCACTAATCCGAAAAGTAACACCGAATTGCTGGAAAAATAACATAGATTTTGAAGTGATAATGTTCAGATCTATGCTAATAATACTAAAGAAGATATTGAAAGTTTTCCTGCCACTCTACGATAATCAAGTTAAAGAGAATGGAAAATGAACTGCTGAAATATATGAGAACGAACACTAGAATTTACTCATACCTTAATTAGAATTCTAACCAAGTAGTTCCGACTTGACATCAGATACGCCAACAGCATGTAGCTTTTATGCTCACCAAATTAATACTATATTTTTCATGTAAAGAAAATTCGTTAAGTTATGCAATAAAAGTACACAATCTTTCCTACGATGGATGAAAAAAAAATACGATGTTTACGTTACATCGTAATGTAACGTAGAACTAGAAACTATGAGCAAACAAAATTGATTCTAGCGTTCCGAGTAAGACAAAACTAGAAATATTGATCTTAGTACGCTATAATGTAATGGGAATCTGGGTGAGTTGAAATAGAAAGTGTGAACAACAAAATATATGTGTGAAATTAATTGTGGATTTGAATGAACTGATACAAAAGGATACTATAATAAGCTATATAGAATTGCAGCAAGGAAACTAAGGCATTCAGAATTTGCTCTTTAGGGATTACAATATTGCAGCTAATGAGAGAATGCCCTCTAACATGCTCAAACCATAGCCCACTTCGGCTCAATCCATCATATTATATACGGTATTTTCAGTACAGCTATGGATAAATCACAAAGCTTTACGCTTGGATCATACACTATTTCTTCATATGTTGATTACTTTTACGTCGAATTGTCAGCTCTCTATGGTAATCACGACGTTTATGAATGATGCAATAATTTTATTTATATAGGTACAATCACGCAATGACACACCAATTCGGGAGATGGTTGATTGATTGATTTTGTTTTGATTGATTGATTTGGTTTTGATTGATTGATTTGGTTTTGATTGATTGATTTGGTTTATTTCACTTCGCTTTTCTGGCATTTCTGGCTCGCAAAGATGAGAACGAGTGATTATATGATGAAATTGATGAAGGAATACTCACAAAGAACGCCCATGCCCACGCCTGGATTCGAACTTGGAGCACCTGTGCTAAACACTCCGCCACGGAGGTCGGCGCAAGAGTATCGGGTTATATTCCCGGGCTGGTTAAATATCCCGGGTGGTATTTTTCAGATCATGTCCCTGCATAGAGCGGCTCTGTGGTTCGCCCTGTCTCTAATCAATAGATACGTGAGGTCCATATTTTAGGGGAGCCGTAAAGGCGACCGGATTATGGTATTGATCACACCACCTACAGTAGAGCCGATTTCCAGAATGAGTGGGGTGATGCCCTCACATCTGTGCCTTCGTTGCCCGGTCCAATACACAAGGGATAGCTTTACCCAGGTTACATCGAGCCCATGGTGTCGAGGCTTCATTACAGTAACCAGTACCGGAAATAGAGGCTGGCATTGCTCATACCACATGAATGTTCGAAGAATATGGTTCATGGGAGACAACTGATGCATCAACTGGTTAGTACAAATGAAAGCCTATGAATGTAAACAAGGATCGCTCATTTCCCTTATATGTAAAGTGGTTCCCTAAATGTGTTATACTGCTCCCAGGAGGACTAAGGCTTTTTGCCATGAAGAACTCTAGGGAGGGGAGGCATATGAGATAAGGGATCTGCAGAGGTCACCGAAGAGGTCTTGCTAAGTGTATTTTCCGCTCAATTATTGTTGTTCAGAGTAACGAATAAAGTGAAATCCAGTTATCGCTTCGTGTTGAAATTAGGACTTTGCAGTTCGAGTGTGAGGGTTTCTCATGGGATCCAGGATGTGTGCGATGTATTTGCATGGCATTGGTATCTCTTTTTGCTTTTAGAAGTTACTGGACTTTAATAAGGATAATATATCTCGCAGGGTACGTATATTCTCTATCTTAAAACTCTTTCACCGATTTCCTCTTAAATGTATACCAGAGCAGACCGACCATTACAGGTATCTAGAAAGTTTCAGCTATAAATTCATAAATTCACCATGGTTGCTGTGCTTAAAAATGTGCCACCTCGCCCCCACTCTCCTCCTAAAATATACAAATATACATTATATTTGGAAGCAGGGCGGTTCAAGAGCAAAACCTTATTTCTTAAGTGTGGCTATTTGTTTTTAAAAGAGTTGGATTTGGATATACAAAAATCAATTTAAGCTACAGCTACATAACACAGTAAGTATATGCAAAATCACTAACACTAACAAACTCGGGACTCGGGACTCCTAGCGTCGTAGCGTGCTACACTAACCACTCCGCCACCGAGGTCAATACAATCAGGGAAAGTTAAGACAGTTAACAGTTAGCAGCAGAAGGGTAGGTAGCAGTTTCCGGTATATTGTCGTTACTGTCAAGCTCAGGAGGTAGAAAAGTTACGTAATACATAATTGGACCACTATTTTCTGTTGTTTTAATCGTTGCGCTTCATACAAAATTCAGAAAAAAACACGCTTTTTATTCGTAAGGGTTTAATAATAACACAGTTGTAAGTGCAAAATCATAAATAAAGTCTTAACATGCTTACATTTCCTTAATGAACGTCACGGGCTCCTCGTTGCAAACGCCATGGATTCTCCAACTTGGCCCGGAATTTCGACACACCTCCCTGAGGAACTTGGGACATTCGCCATTCGTCCATTATATACTTGTACTTTCATAGTATTTAAACGTCCCACTAACTCACTAGCCATCACTGTTAAGTAAACACTCCCTAGCACCCTACCCACAATGCATCTGGTCATGTGATCCCGTGAGCCTTGCCAGGTCTTACTCTATGCACACCGTATTGAGCACCATCGTTTACCGACGTTAGCGCGGAAGGCCTTCGTTGTCATAAATACTGCAGTTTTTCGGGGTTAACCAAAAAAAAGTATTATTTATGCCAAGATCCCTAAACATAACATAACAACAAGAACATTTATCTTGACGCCAGTATACAAAGGTGCTCAATGCGGTGTGCGATAAGTGAGACCCGAGCCTGCCTCGTCTTCACCTTCAGGGAAATAAATCATTGTCTTCAGGAGTAAGAAACAAATCAAGGATACTGAAAGCCTGAGTTCAAGATGGCGTTTGTTGCATCTAATCGATTTGGAAGTGTAAAGCAAGAATTTATACTTTCTTCAAAACGATCATTGTATTTTTGTTTGTATTTGGTCGCTTATTTTCCATTTTTTTGCCTAATCGAGAGGAGAGGAGAGATTATAAGACACAATTGATGAAGGGATACTCGTAAAGAACACCCATGCATAGTGGGTTGTCTCGAACCCGGAAACGTCGCTGGTGGGATAGAAAAAGTCTACCACCGAACCAAAGCGGTATTGATGGGTTATTTTTCTACGTCCTAGGTTATTGCGACAATGAACACTAGTGGTAATTAGATGAAATTGATGAAGATACAAACAGAATGATGCTTCATATTTACCATGGTTCGAACCTGGTATCTCTGGCTTCACAGTGGGTGTCCCTGAACGCTGCACCACAGAAGGCAGCGCGCGCGCGCGTGTGTAATATATATTGTAATGTGATATTGTAATGTGACAAGGTTTCTGACGAGGTACATCTCAATTAGTAATGTAGCATTAAAACAATATTCATCTGGGTTTTACAGGTTGTGGATAGCCCTCCTTGACTCGGTGAAGAGGTAAGGAAGGCGGACGAGCAAAGCACACTCACCCAGCGTCTCTTTCGGGCACCTTTCCGGGGATGCTCCGGACTCCCGGAGGGAATCTACGGACAAAATTGTACAACAAAATCAAAGTATAAAACTTTTCTGCTACTGTTGTTTCCCTTGCATCGGACCGCATTACTTTGTGTGGCGAATATTTTTGCCTTTATATTTCCCTCTGTAAATAACAACGCCCACACTTGTTCAATCTTACTGAAGAAGCAGAATAAAACTGGCAACCGCACTAGCCTTATCTCATCTCATCTCTCCCATCTCGAATGTGCAGTAGTGCATTCCACACCAAAAGCGCAGAAATGATCCAAAAAAGGTTCCATTAAAATCGGTTCTAACTTAATCTCTCCGGAAAGTGGTACCTTACGGTCATGTAAAAAAAAAATCCAATCCCGGTCCAGTCCGTTGACGAAAGTTGCCGTTGCTACATCCCAGGAAAGAGTAGTACGCACGTTCGTAAAAAAACGTGGTTGGAACATTTTGGGTTCACGAGATATTGAAAATATCGTTACGGACCTGACGAAAAACAATTATCCACTAGTGAGAATGAAAGACTAATTCGGCTGAGGTAACACAAACACATAGCTAGATCTTTTTTCGGGAATCTGAGAAGCAAGGCCGCGCATAACGGTAGGGAAGGGGGAAAAGCGAGTGGGCGGAACGCAAATGGCTGGTAGTTGCAGTCATGTTGCCCCCCCTTCATGTAGCCCCATTCCCTAGCGCGCGTTTTTTGGTTGAGCCCTCTTGAGTCACTACTTGCGCAGAGAGTCATTTTCGTTCTCTCGCTCCCGGAACAGAGTGTAGTATAATATGCCCTAAACTTGACTTGTTTTCTTGTTTTCTAAAACAGTGTGAGCAATAGTTAATAATAATAATAATAAAAAACTATTGCAGTCAGCCGTGATTCGCATTCGAACTCGCTGGCTATTATCGAAAAGCGCACGATTGGTGAAATACGTGCCGCTCGAACGGTTTCCGCAATACCGTGCATAAGTGTCGCCTCGGTCTATTGTTCGCGCATGCGCGATTATTGTTTTGCTATAGACTGAAAGAACCCGTGCCGCTTCTCGCTACGGTGTGAATTCTCCGTGTCGCTTGTCGTCTGTCGCTTCGGTCTGAAATCTCCCTAAGGCGCAAGAAAAACTTGCCGATTAAAACAGGAAACGATGAATGAACGAACATTGGGTATTACTTTCACACGTAACCATCGAAGTGATTATTTAAAACAATGATTGAATTTCGAATTGTATTATGTATACTTGTAATTGATTGCTTGAATTGTTGTTTTAAGCCCATTTTATGCACAGAAAGACTAATCGGGACTAGACCTACAGTTTAAAGTGGGATCCGAACCACTGTGCCATGTGCCTCTACCGAGAATCGAACCCGGTTCCCCTTGATTACAAGGCGACGACGTTACCACTACGTCAGTATACTTGTAATAAACATAAAAGTACTAGATAATAGAACATAATATGCGAAAAATGACGGTCCTCCTCTGTATGCTATCCAAAACGATGAGAAACAACGTTGAACTGCTGAAATAGAAGGATGTAGCACAAAGTAATATATACACTTTTCTCGAGATTCAAACCAAGGTTTCGCAGATCGTCATACACGTTCTACCAAAAATATGAAATAGGTGAAATAGCAGTAAAAATTAACCCTAGAAAGATCAGAAAAGTGGCTGCAAAGGTCCTAGTAATTCTTCTGTATATTGAGAGAAGGGCTAACTGAATAGAAATTGGAAGCCGCTTGTGACACAAAGATTGGTCTTGAATTATTCATATATCAGTGCATGTATCGTTGTAGTACATCAGCATTGATACATGTATTCAATATTTCACGTCGGTTCTATGGGGGCGTTACTGATACTCCTACATTCTTGGTAGAAGAAATATTCATAACCGAATCACGTCTAAAATACCTCAACTCTTCAATGTTTTACCGTTCTTAATCTTCTTTATTTGAAACTTTCAAATGTCACGGTGCTTACATTTCGCCTCTGAATGTTGAAATATTTTAGTATCTGTGGGGGTTGAAGGGAGGTATTTTAAAATGGCCAACGTTGATGAAGAGCTTTTAGGCGGGCATATAAAGCTTAAAAAGAAAGTTTCTAAAGTGAATCACCACTCAGGCGTCGTCATTAATATTTATCAAAAGCACGTGCTTTTTATATCTCACTTAAAAATTGAAGTTTCTAATTGTTTTTTGATGTCTTCAATTTTTTTATTACCAGAAATTGTTAAGATAGAGTTCACATATTATTAATGCTAAGGGAAATTTTACATTTGTTGTGTGCATATTCTCTGATCAAATATAGCCTAAAGAAAAAATGCTTTATGATTAATATTATTATTATTATATTATTACTATCTGATTACCCGACGTTGCCCAGGTATTTATTTATCCCAATCTTCTATTTGACAGGAAGTAGTACAATCAGGCCGGTTCAACGCCCGAAAATGAGGCTCGGTGAGGCTCGCCTTAATGGATTTCTCTCGTAAGGCATGAGCCTCATTTTCTCGCAGTGTTGCCAGCTCACCCCAAGAATATTTCACCATGTGATATTTGACAGGCGAAGCTAACCTACAAATGGGAGTTGGCAACACTGGCAACATCAATTGCGGTTTAATATTGCCAACTCACCTTAAGAATATTTCACCATGTGATATTTTACAGACGAAACTAACTTACAGAGTAGTACAATCAACCGGGTTCACCAACCGAAAATGGCGCTCGGTGGCGCTCGCAGTGTTGCTAACTCCTCACTTGAAAAAATCACCAAGGTTTTTGTGTTTGGGTATAACCTAACCTCAAGCAAGGAGCTGGCAACACTGCTTGAGGCTTTCTCGCAGTGTTGCCAACTCACCTCAAGAATATTTCACCATGTGATATTTTACAAGCGAAGCTAACCTCCAAATGGGAGTTGGCAACACTGATTAGTGGAGGTAGCCGGGTTCACCAGCATCAATTGGCGATCAGTGTTGCCAACTCACCCCAAGAATATTTCACCATGTGATATTTTACAAGCGAAGCTAACCTACGAATGGGAGTTAGCAACACTGATTAGTGTAATCAGCTCAGTTGAGCGCCATCAATTGGCGATCAGTGTTGCCAACTCACCCCAAGAATATTTCACCATATGATATTTTACAAGCAAAGATAACCTACAAATGGGAGTTGGCAACACTGACTAGCGGAGGTGCGCGAGTTGAGTGCCATCAATTGATGTTGCCAGTGCTGCCAACTCACCTCAAGAATATTTCACCATGTGATATTTTACAGGCGAAGCTAACCTACAAATAGAAGTTGACAACACTGGTAACATCAATTGCGGTTCAATGTTGCCAACTCACCTGAAGAATATTTCACCATGTGATATTTTACAGGCGCCTACAAATAGAAGTTGACAACACTGGTAACATCAATTGCGGTTCAATGTTGCCAACTTACCTGAAGAATATTTCATCATGTGATATTTTACAGGCGAAGCTAACCTACAAATGGGAGTTGGCAACACTGACTAATAGAAGTGGCCGTCCGAATCAGCAGCAGATGTCACCTACACCGTTCCATCCGGGACTCAGCCAATCTCTGTTGTCCGAATTTGCGGTAGACGTGGAGTCGGAGGGAAGAGCAGAGAGGCGCGACAGATGCACGCTTGAACTTGCTGTGATGCTGCGCTTGGCAGCCATATTCTAACTTTCACTTTGTACAGACAATATTTACTGATTAGAGGATGTAAAACTCTATATTTTAATATTTTATCGATAATACTGAAAACATAAATGATGAAATAGCGTGTTATATTTTTAATGTGAGTAGTTAGGTGGAAATCATTGTCATGTTTGTTTGCGCCCCAGAGCGCGGTGGGTGAAGTTCGGGCTGACACCTGGCGGGAAAAGTGACAGCCGTACTACAAGGGGACATGCAGATTCGGACGACTTGGACGCGACTTCGAGTGCACGCGAGAGCAACGGGAGAGAACAGGATGGAGCGCTTGCCAATCCGGACACGGCCTTTGTAAACCTCTCTCGGGAACGATGTGCCACACACACGCGCGCGCGCCTATCGGTAGATTATGTTTCGCGTATTTATTCGTTGCGCTGACACAGCGTGATGAGTAAATAATGCATTTTCTCATTTTTGAAGTACGAATGCACTTTATCGTAATCTTCCAAGTCCCGGGGACACTAATGTTTGTATATCGCGACTTTTGTAAACCTCTCTCGGGAACGATGTGCCATATACACACGCGCACGCGCTGGCGCCTCTTATTATTTCTGTATTATGGCGCAAACACATCTAGAAAAACTACAATTTTGCTCCCTCTCCTCTCTGCGTGTGCTATCAACAATACGTAGGCCTTGGGACGACGAAAGTTACACAACGGTGAGCCTCGTCAGTACACCTACCCCGCAACATCTGGAGCGTGCAAGTATATAAATAGCGGGTCGCTTGGGTGTATACAATTTGTTTTGTTTATATTTTGTTTCAGAGCAAGCGAGATAACCGGAGCATGCAGGCACGCAACAGCGAGCTGGGATGGAAGATCGTTAGCATATCCGGAGCGTGCAGGTACATAATAGCGAGCTGCTTGGGCGTTAGCGTGGCTTCGCCGGATGCAATACACACGATGCTTAGGTTACAACAGGTTGTTAACATTAGCTTTGGGGAAGAATATTCTAGAGAAGATTGTCTCAGAACATTTTTATAGTTTCATACCTCTATTAGATTGGTAGAAAAATATATTAGTGGGCAATAAAATCTGAAGAAGATTTGTGTCTAGCAAAAATAAGCTAAATAGAATTACACATGCATACAATATTTATTTTTTTTCTATCTACAATCATATTTTTCTTATATATTTTTTCAATTTTTTTATAGGGTTGATTAAAGCACATATTTGAGGAAGACAACACTCTACCACCAACCGATCACATATAAATAAACATACCCAAAAAAAAATGCGCTCCATGAAAAGTTGCCCTGTGTGCAAAACAGCCATATCAAGCAAAAATTTTGCAAGACATTGTCGCACCTGCGTGCCAAGCAAGCATTTGGCTGCTACCGAACTGTGTTCCGGATGCAATAAATACATTACAATTGCGTATGCCAAAAAGCATAAGCTTACTTGCCTAAGCAAAAATACATCTGGGGCCCAGCCTTCGACCTCCACCAAGAGGAAGGCAGAAGCAGCCTCCATTAATGCACCACCTGCTAAACGCGTCAAGCCTGCGATAAAAGCAGACCAGTCTGCTTTCCAGCGTTCGTTAGAGGACTTTCCTTTTATTTCGGAGGGCTCATGCGACGTGCGTAGCTTTTTGGAGAACGTGCAAGCGCAAATTATTTCCGTCCTCGGCGATGCGCTTGCAACGCACTCCACTAAATTCTACGCATCGCTATGTTGCTGGTACAAGAAGCCTTCTGATGAAATTTACAGCTTCTGCCACAACACCAAGGCGAAGACGTTGCATCTGGCGGATGTCGAAAACCTAGAGGTAATCTACAACAAGTTTGTCGAGGAGCTGCTGGCAAAGCAAGAGGGGCATGAAGCTAAGGGTTCGGGGGGTTCGCTGTGTGGGGAGCCTCACGAACTGCGCGTCAAACTTTCAAAGTTTGTGCCTCTCTCCGCCTCCAGCTACGTCCTCTTACCAGAAGCTATTGCGAAAAAGAATGCCGTCCTGAATATTCAGAACAGAGACGCCAAGTGCTTTCTCTGGTCGGTGCTTGCGGCGTTGCACCCTGTCGACTGGAAAAACCATCCACACCGAGTTAACCACTACCTACCCTACGAGCCAGAGCTGGAAGATGCCATTGCTGGGATCAACTACCCGGTGGAGGTCTCGGATATTCGCAAGTTCGAGGCCCGTACACACAACCCTCGGTTGGCCATCAACGTTTACGGCCTCACCGACGAAAATGTGGTGTACCCTATCCGGGTGAGCGACGTAGACGACGATGGTGTGCAAGAAATTCATCTCCTACTCATCAAGGACGAGACCCACCACCATTACACCCTCATTCGCTCGCTCTCTCGGCTTGTTTCAAGCCAGCTGAGCAAAGACGAACACCACATACAAGTTTGTCCCAGGTGCTTGTCTAAATTTCGTAATCAAAAACGGCAGGATTACCAGCGCATCAGAGGTCGCAACATCGCTGCCGAGAAGCTCGCTCGCCACAAGCTCTACTGCAAAGCCAACGAACCGGGGGTGGCAGACTTGCCCAAACCTGGTGCCGTGGAGTGTTTCCACATGCACGGTGCCATGGTGGAGCACCCCGCTATCATCATCGCGGATTTCGAAGCCTTCCTCAAACCCCTGTCCATTTGCGATCCCGATCCCGAAGTTTCCTCCACCACCCCTTACCAACTCCACGAGGCATCCAGTTTCGCATACGTTGTGGTGCGACGAGACCAACCCATCGCCCCCGAGCCCTATGTGTATCGCGGTCCCGACGCAGCCAAACACTTCCTCGAGAGGATGGTTGACGAGGCCATCGAGATAGGGAAGGTGCTGTTGACCCCCAAGTCTATGCTCCCACTGTCCCCCGACGATCAACGTAGACACGACGAGGCCATCACTTGCCCTGTCTGCGTTGAGGAGTACACCGCCAACAACTATAAAGTCCGACACCACGATCACTTTAACGGTAGGTACGTTGGTCCTTGGTGCAATGATTGCAACCGTATGGCCCGGGACCCACGCTTCATCCCTGTGTTTTTTCACAACGGCTCGGGGTACGATTTTCACCACCTGATCAAGCATCTTGGGTACGACGACATGCGAATCAACGTCCTGGCACAAAACGAGGAGCGTTACATCAGTGTGAGCAAACGAGTGCCAATCCCAGAATCCGACTCTACCGTCGAGCTTCGCTTCCTCGACTCCCTGAGGTTCCTCCCGGCCAGCCTCGATGCCCTTGCAGGGAAGCTGAGCAACGAGCAAATGCTCATTACCTCTGCGAATTTTCCAAACTTGGACGCCGGTCTCTTCAGGCGTAAGGGGGTCTACCCCTACGAATACATCACCGACTCTACCAAGTTTGCGGAGACGTCGCTACCTCCCCAGGCGAAGTTCTACAGTCAGCTACGAGGCTCGAACATCACCGACGAAGAATATCACCACGCCCAGTCCATGTGGCGCGAGCTAGGTTGTCGAACTCTCGGAGACTACCACGACGCCTACCTCAGACTTGATGTGACGCTCCTCGCCGACGTGTTCCAGACGTTCCGGGCGACCGCAATGAAGATCTACCACCTGGATCCCGCCTACTTCTATAGTCTCCCCGGACTGGCGTGGTCAGCCATGTTTCTGGTGACGAAAATCAAGCTGGAACTTCTTTCGGACGTGGACATGATGCTGTTTGTAGAACGTGCCGTGCGGGGTGGAATGGTTCAGGTGTCGCAACGGCACGCGCGCGCCAACAACCATCACATGGCTACTGGCTACGACTCCACCCAACCGTCGAGCTACATCATGCACACGGACGTGAATAACTTGTACGGGCACTCCATGATGCAGCCACTCCCTTTTAGAGGGTTCGAGTGGGCTGACCCTTCCAACTTCAACATTAAAGGTTTCGACGATTCGAAACATGGGTTCTTCGCCGAGGTGGACCTTGAGTTCTCCGAGAAGCTGCAGGATTTGTTCTGCGATCTTCCCCCTGCACCCGAGTTCAAGTGTCCGCCCGATTCCAACCAGAAGAAGCTCGTCATGGATTTTGAATCCAAGAAGAATTACGTCCTGCACTACCAAAATCTCCGGTGGTTGATGCAGCGAGGGGTCACAGTCCACACAGTTCACCGCATCCTCAAGTTCGAGCATTCTCCATGGTTGCGTCCATATATCGAGCTCAACACCAAACACCGCACCGCAGCCACGTCCGAGCTTGATAAGGATTTCTTCAAGCTCATGAATAATGCAGTGTTTGGTAAAACCATGGAGAATGTACGGAATCGCGTGGACATAAAATTGGTGACGAGGAAAGAGCGATGTCGTCAGCTTGTTGCAAGTCCATTGTTCAAGTCTCGAACAATCTACAACGAGCAGCTGGCTCTGATTCACATGAGGCAAGGTGTGGTGAAACTCACCAAGCCCATCTACGTTGGAGCCACTGTTCTGGATCTGAGCAAGCTCCACATGTTCGAGACGTACTACGACATATTACGTCCACACTACGGCCACAACATCTCGCTTCTCTACACGGACACGGACAGCTTGGTGTACCACGTTCGCACAGCCGACGCATACGGGGATATAGCCTCAGTTCCAGCTCTTGAAGAGCTCTTCGACACCTCGGGCTATCCCCAGCCGAACCAGTACGACATCCTGGCCCGCAACAAGAAGGTGCCTGGCAAACTCAAAGACGAGAAGGACGGAGATGTGATTCTCGAGTTTGCAGGTCTTCGCGCCAAGGCCTATACCATCAAAGCCGAGGGTGGCGTTACCAAGAAGGCCAAGGGTGTCGGCAGACAGGTGGTTCGGGAGCATCTCACATTCGAGGACTTCGTGGATTGCCTCAAGACCAGGTCGCCGGTTCTAAGAGCAGAACAACGCATCCAGAGCGTCGACCATGTGTTGACCACCAACAAAGTGAGGAAGATTGCCCTGGATCCCAACGACGACAAGAGGTGCGTTCTCCAATGTGGAATCCACACACTGCCGTGGGGGTACTATCGCTTAGCAGAAAGCAAAACCTGCAACATATGCCCATCTTCAACAGAAGATTCATAAAACAAAACAACAAAAAAAACAAACAAAAAAAAAAAAACACTGACTGTTATTACAAAAAACTTTGACCGTATTTTAAATAACCAGCATAATATGAATCTCTTTGGTTTCCGAAAACAAACCAACATGGAGACTGTACACCGCGCGACGACAGATCATGAATTTCTACCTTCCATGTTAACTAAACTCAACGGTCTACTGATTGTTCACCTTAACAGCATTTGGACGAAATTGGATGACGATGTGGGCAAGATGTTTTACGTCTTCAACAACAATTTACATTTTTACAAAATTCCGATTGATGGAAAACTTCAAATCGCCGTGAATCCGGAAAACGTAGGCGAAATCAAAATATCTACCGGCAAGAACATTTTTCGAATCAAGCACGACAAGATGCTTTCTAACATTACGTACGATGTTTCTGCAGGAGATTGTTTATACGTTGAACTCCTAGGAGATTACGACAAACTTATTCCTCTCTTCGTAGAATTACGAATCGTCTATCCTATTATAAATAACCGTTAACCAAAATGCCTAACGATATTTTCGGCAACACCAAGCGTGTAGACCACGCAGAAGAGATTCTCATGTTAGACGTCAGAATTAAAAAGTTGAGGAGCGATTTGATCGCTTTGCAGGAGACCTTAAACAAAAGTTTAGAGTCGGAGATTGCTACGCTCCAAACGCAATGTCTGGACCCCATTCTGAAAATCGATTCCGAACTGAAAACGCTCATAAAAAATTATGTCGACGTACCTTCTTACGACAATGTTCAAAATATACAGTTGAGCGTGGATAAGCTTCAAAATGATTTGGCCAAATTACAACAATTTCAATCGAAAAATGAAGATTTGGAAAAATTGAAACTCGAAATCGAAGAACGAACTTCCGCAATCGAAAAAAATTTCTCTGAACTTCAAACCGTCGTGAAGGATATTGATGTAGAACACTTGCATGTTGTTGTTTCCAAATTACAAGAAGAATTCGCCAGCACGTTCGAAGAAATTAAATCCAAGTTACAGACTTTGGAAGATACCATGACGAACCTACCATCGTCAGACGAACTGCAGGTCATCAGCAAAAGCGTGGCGAACATAAAAATTCAATTGGAGGCTTATAAAGATTTCGAACACATTCAAACCACCATCGCTACGCTTCAGGCGTCTCTGGAGTTGATCAACGAAGAAATTAAAAATATTCACGTTGAAGCCAGTGCGTTGACGAGCATACAAGACACGTTGAGCACGGTTCAGCAGAAGATCGAATATTTAGAAAATTTGAACATCGAAACGAATCTTGCTCATTTTCATCACGTACTCGACAACATACAGGGTGACTTGGAATCGTTACGGACGAGCGTACCTTCGAGCGAAGATTTGGAAAAATTGAAAACGGCGGTGACGGCACTATCCGATTCGAGCGACATCAAAAGTTCGTTGAGCGATCTCGAGAGTAGGGTTGCCAATCTCCCCACCTCCAAAGAATTGCACGCTTTGAAAAGAAGCATATCACGTATGCTGAAACGACTGGAAACGGAAACGGCGAACGTGGAACAGATTCGAGACGAACTTGCTTCGCTGGTGTCGACGCTGCCCACTTCGCAGAGCGTCGCCGACCTTCACACGCAGTTTACCGAGATGCGAAGCATCGTGAACGATCTTACCGAGAAAAGTTCGAAATTGAATCAAGTCGAGAACCTTCAGAGTATCGTCGTCAACATCAGAGATCAAGTTGGAGTGTTGGAATCCACGCAGGAATCGACGCTGGCCTCTTTCGGTGCCAAGTTACAAGAACTCAACGAAAACTACAAGCAGTTGAACGTGGAAGTGAAAATCAAACCGTCATTTTCTACAGTAACGGATACCATCGTCGAACATTTGTTGCCCGTACAAAATACACTGGGACAGCTTCACAGCAACCTCGTTAGCGTCGATACTAAATTCGCTAAACTGCATTCTCTGCAAGCCATCGAAATCAACAGCATACCCAATCAACAAAGAATCTCCACGTTCGTCGAAGGTAACAAACTGTACATGTTACATCCTTATCATCCGTACTACAAGTTTCTCCTCGATGGTACAATTCAGATAAACGAATTTTCGTACTGGTCTCACGGCAGAAAAGCTAGCGTTCCCACCATGACCTTGATATCGAATCGTGGTGTTCAGAAAGCAGGAAACATTCCTCTGGCACGTTGGAACGAAACGCGCAACATATATGAAATACACGAAGACGAAGATCTCACCGTTTTCGACGTGAGTGCCGGCGATAAGCTGATTATTCAAAACACGAGCGAAGTGCCACCCTCTTTGAATCCCATCACGCTGGTGCTTCTCTTCAAACGTAATCTCTAAAAAATGTCTAGGCAAGCCATCGTCGAAGAATTGCATAAACCTGCACGTCGCAACTACAAACGTTTAGCTGTGGTAACCAAGGGAATCGACGACCTCTGGCAAAGTGACCTCGTGGAGATGAGTAGCGGCAATCTAAAAAATGTGCATAAATTGAACAAGGGCAACAAGTACCTCCTCACCGTCATAGACACGTTTTCGAAATTCGCATGGGCTCTACCTTTGAAAGCCAAAACGGGAACATGCGTAACGGAAGCATTCAAGACAATTTTTCGCGAAAGCGACAGACGACCACGGTTTTTGCAAACAGACAACGGGAAGGAATTTTACAATGCCGTATTCCAAAAGTTTATTCAAAAACACGACATTCGACATTATTCAACCTTCAGTCACATCAAAGCCAGCATCGTGGAAAGATTTAATCGAACCTTGAAAACACACATGTGGAAACAATTCACCCTTCGGGGGAATTACAAATGGGTCGACATCCTGCCGGAACTCGTCGACACCTATAATGATACGGTACACAGAACAATAGGCATGAAGCCAGCTGACGTTACGAAATCCGACGAGCAGCGTTTAATTTCTACAGTTTACTGTCCAAAGTACACTCCCACGACTACCAAGAAATCAAAATTCAAAATTGGAGACCAGGTGAGGATCAGCAAATTCAAACGCACCTTCGAGAAGGGGTTCACAAAAAATTGGAGCACGGAACTTTTTACGGTGGTTCGAGTTTTACCCGGAAACCGACACACGTATATAATAAAAGATAGTAGCGGCGAGATTTTGAAAGGAAGATTTTACGAAGAGGAACTCTCTAAAACAAAACATCCCGACACGTA
Organism: Lepisma saccharinum; assembly: GCF_977018435.1. NCBI lineage: Eukaryota > Metazoa > Arthropoda > Insecta > Zygentoma > Lepismatidae > Lepisma > Lepisma saccharinum. The sequence continues at coordinate 149,884,532 of NC_139229.1, read as the reverse complement.
CCTCATCGAGAAAGTATTACGTAGAAAAGGCGACAAACTGTTTGTCAAATGGCTGGGACTTCCGGAAAAGAGTTGGATCAACGCGAACGAAGTGATTCTATGAGTGCGTGGAATGTCGTGAAACGTCTACCGGATTCGGAAAGTCAAACAAAAAAAAAGAACGGTGAGTTGCTTCCCGACAGCATCCGCTGTCTAATCGTAGGTCCTTCAGGGTGTGGAAAAACAACACTGTTCGTGGACAATTTTCTCCTCGCACCGAATTGGTTAGATTGGAAGAACAGGCACCTGTACGTGTTCTCGAAAAGTTTGGAGCAAGCGAAATACCAGCAACTGATGAAACTGTACGATGGTCTGGACATTGCAACGTTCGCTTCGGAAATAAAGCCACTCGACGATTGTCGTGAAAATTCAGTCGTTGTGTTCGACGATGTCATCCTGGAAAACCAAAATGAAATTCGCAACTTTTTCACGCTGGGTCGTCACAAAGGAATGGATTGCTTCTTCCTAGCTCAAACGTTTTCCAAAATTCCAAAACAGTTAGTACGCGACAACGCTAATTTCATATGTTTGTTTCGTCAAGATCACACCAACCTCAAGCACGCGTACGATGACTACGTAGGCGGAGACATGAACTACAATCAATTTTCGGAACGTTGCTGCTCCCACTGTTGGAACAGTGACGATTTCGGATTCGCGACGATCGACATGACGAGGAAACCCAACGACGGAAAATACAGAAACAAAATCAACGACTTTCTAAACGTTGCAACGTTGTGAGAAACGACGTGTATAAATAACATTATGACGAAACGAAAAATCGAAGACGAAAATCTCAAGTTGCGAAACTACCTCGCGAAACGCTTCAAAGGTTGGAAATCTGAGAATCGCGGATTCTACGAAGAGAAGAAACGACAAGATCAGCCTGTGATCGACGCCATCAGCGATCTAGGTAAAGAAATTAAAGGCGTCACGGAACAAAATAAAAATTTGATCAACGAACTCGTACCACTTGCAGCTAAAAGTTACACCGTACCCACGCCCATTTCGAGCATTCCTTCGACGCCGTTCGAACTGAAGGACGTACCTGCACGACGTCGAGCCATAGGTAGCACGTCGTCGTCTTTGGATAAGATCGAGTTGGGACCTTTGGCACGTGACTACCTGAGCACGGGGAAATTCGACAAGGATGAAGTGTTCGGATTGTATCCAAGCATGGAGAGCAACGAAAACGGCGGTGTGGTTTGGAAGATTGGAAAATCGAAGGTGACCTTCGAAGGCAACGACATTAAAGTTAATTTAGGCGACAAGGATAGTTGGACCAGGTATCCGGGTACGATGGGACTGTGGGAACTCGTTGCCAAAAAGCAGCCGAAAGATTACACCGACGAAGATTACCAGAGTTATAAGGAAATTCTGATCATGACGGATGCCTTGTACCAGAACAACGACGCCTCGCAGAATAGGGTCAAATCCAGCAGCGGTGAGAAGTACAGGAATCTCATCAAACCGATATGGAACCAGGTGAAAACAGGCAGCGGCGTCAAACTCTACAACACCCTGCCCAAAGAGTTTGTGTGGGTGGACGACGTGCGCAAGCTCATAGACCGATTGTTGGTTATTGCAGGAGAGGAGAATGCAGGCAATCGTAATTTCTACAACGAGAAGGTTGGCATCGTGGACATGATCAGCACCAAATTTTCCAATTTCATCGTGAACGACGACAAGGGCATAGGTCACCTCATCAAAATTATCAACACGCTGCCTCCGAGATTCTGGAACGTGGCCGAAGGAAAGGGACTCGTGAACGACATCATCAACAAGTTACCTTTCGAGATGCATTTACCCGGCTACCAGTACTGTGGACCGGGTACCAAACTCGAGAAAAGATTGGAGAGAGGAGACAAGGGTGTGAATCCGTTGGATGCCGCATGCAAAGATCACGACATCGCTTACAACACCACTCGCACCGATCTGGATGCACGTCACGAAGCAGACAGAAAGTTAGAGCACGCAGCTTTCGAAAGATTCGTCAGCAGAGACGCATCGCTGGGAGAAAGAGTTGCAGCACTGGGCACCACCATAGCTATGAACACGAAACAAAAATTTGGATGGGGTGTGTAGAAATAAAAAAAATTCTCTACCGTGAAAAAATTTCTTCGGTATATAAATAACACTACATAAAAACAAAAAAAAAACTCCAGTTGTGTTTGCCATCTTATAAAAAAATGAGTAAACAATCACTAGACGCCCAAGCATTAAAACAAATGCTAAATTCATCAGTCGAATATGTAAAAATTCAGGAATTGGAAGTGGACAAACCTTACACGATAACTTCCGGTTCAATTGTTTCTACCCAGTATGGTCCCAAGGCGCGTCTGTTGCTCAACGCACAATACAGTCTATTTTTACCAGATCGATACGCTAACATGTTATCCGACGAGAAGCTAGCTATTTTAATCGAGAACAAAACTCAAATCGTGTACAAGGGTACAAAGGAACTTCTTGGTAAGAAAACAAAGCACGTAATAGAATTTGTGTAACGGCTCTGCGCGCAGTATATCCTTGAAAAAAAATTACACGGAACAAAAAAAAATCTCAGAATATTTATATATAAATAACATACCGAAAAAAATTACACAAAACAAAAAAATCTCAAAACATATATATAAATAACATATCGTGAAAATAACATATAGAGCATCAACATGAAGCCCAAAGGTGTCGTGTACCAGATACCATACTCCAATCTGAAAAATCTAGGTGCCCTCGATGGGTTACTCACCAAGAAACAACGTGAGAAGAAACGTTCTTGCTTGACGAAAGGACACGGAATGAAATTACTTCTCAGCACACCTCAATTGAAACGCTTGCAGCGTTCGCGGAAACAGCAAAAGATTGGAGGTTTCATATTCAGCATCCCAGCCATCCTGGCAGCATTGGGGGCCGTTGGAAGTTTGGCCGGCGGAAGTGCCGCCATCGCGAAAACCGTCATCGACTCGAAGAAGAACAAGGCAGAATTGGAAGAACAGAAACGTCACAACCTGGCTATGGAGAAAAAGGGGAAAGGTATAACTAAAAAACAAAAAAGCAACCTCGATGCTTTGAAAAAATATAAAAAAAAGAAGAAGCCCTGTCCAACTTCGATATTGAATCTCTGATCGAACTGTTGGGAATAAGAAACTTCAGGGGTGTTTTCATGTCCGATTCTCTACCCTCTGCTGTGAAGAAAAAGGAGTATGGCGTGGTCAACCTGGACAGTTACAAAAATCCTGGTACACATTGGATATGCTACCTCAAAATTGACGATGACAAAGCATTTGTTTTCGATTCGTTCGGTGGCACACCACCTGCCAGGTTGGTGAAGTATCTCAGTGTTGCCAACCTCTACTACAATGACAAACGCATCCAGGGTTTCACCGATGTTAACTGCGGCCACCTATGTCTTTCCGTTCTCGCATACATGTCTAAAATAAATAACCCGTCGGTGGAACATTTTCAGAAAGCATTGTGGAGCCTGAAACACGATGGGCGTGTTCCATCTCACGAGCGAATCTTCGATCCTGAAACTCACGCTGCACGACGACATCGTCTATCCTAAATCCGTAGCTCTGCGTGCATTCTACAGCATGTACCTCATACCTAACGTCACGCAGCACAACAACAAAATTAGCGTCGGAAGCGAACACATTGTTGTCACGCCAGGCCAATACAATCTTTCCACTTTGCAAGCTCAGTTACCCAAAGGCACGTACTTTTCTCAAAATTCGGTCACGCACAGAGTGGAAATCCTGTCGGCGACGGAGACCGTGGACCTGGGCACCATGGGAGAACTTTTAGGTTTCGAGAACGACACCAAACTCGAAGCTGGCATCAAGCACACGGCGACAAACATTCCTAAATTTCTGGCCATAGAGACTCTAAACGTTCACTGCAACGTGGCGGAAGGAATGATCACGAAATCCTCGGACAGGGAGTTGCTGGGAAGTCACAAGCAGACAGGAATCATCGCCACATTCAAACCCAGTTCCGAATTCATGGAACCGATCATCTACACGCCCTCTTCGCCGATCTATTTTCCAGTATGCCGCAACCGCATAGACGACATAGAGTTGGTGGTGACAAACGAGAAAGGAGAGGTGGTGGATTTCGCAGGTGCCACTACGACGGCCATCGTGGAGATCAACGTATAATAAATAACCATACATAGTGAAAATGGAACAAATCGAAAGTTACGAATTGCAATCTTTCCCTCCCAACCGTCGCACGTTCGCCAATCTCAACGAAGCGAACAGGGAGATCGAATACGACGTGGACGTAGGCGACGGGTTTGTTCATCCTCACAGAGCGGACCTTTACCTTCAATTCGACGTGGTGAAGAAAGAAAGCGGAGACGCGTTTCCGCCCAATGCAAATTTGATACTCGTGGACAACTTCGTGCCTCATCTGTTCTCGCAGGTGGAGGTAAGGAAACATAACACCGTCATAGACAGAATAGACTATCCAGGCATCACGTCGACGGCAGTGGGAACATTGAAATTATCCAAAACGGATGCAGCATACTACCAGGCAGGAGGATTCGAAGCGGGGACCAAAATATCAACTAGAAGTCACACAGTGCTTTTTCCCATGCGTCTGCTGCCGGGATTCTTCTCCGACTACAAAGAGATCATGTGGAAGGGAGGACTGAGGGTCACATTTCGAAGAGCGGCCAACGACAACGACGCACTGATGCGATACACCAACTTAAACGCCGACGGCACGCCGATAGCCAACACATTACCTGAAGCAGCCAAGTGCGTCATACGGAGCATGGAATTGAGAATGCCGATCGTGGAATACGAAACAAACTATGCCCTCAAGTACAAAGCGGAGATCTTGAAGAATCCGCAGGTGCCGATTCACTTTCACGGTTACCAGTGCGTGCAGAAGTTGGCGTCGGGAAGTCACATGGAATTCGACGTGACAACTCAGTTCAACAACATACAGTTCGACATGCCAGATTTCGTCGTGGTGCTCTTTCAAACCGGGCGCGATAACAACCAGGAAAAAGATTCCAGCAAGTTCGACGACTGCAAGATCAAGAACGTTTATCTCAAAAATGGACGCAACGAAGTGTTCCCGCGCGAGAATTACAACCTCGACATGACCAAAGACGATTATCTCAAACTTTACGAAGCTTACACCTCTTTCAAGCGCGTGACCGAGGGAAACGTGGACGTGTACTACACGCCCAGCGAATTCAAAATCCGCAGGCCGATGTTCGTCATCAACACATCTAAGAGGAAGCAGGTGGTGGTCAACGATCGCACCAACATCAAAATCGTCTGCGAGTTCCACGACGCGCTGCCCGATGATACCGTGTGCAGCGTTATCCTGATTGCAGAGAAGTCTTTCGCGTACGACGTGAAGAACGAGAGGGTTACAGAGCAGTTTTAACAGGTTTAACATTTTTTTTTCTTGCACAAATAATAAGAGGCGCCAGCGCGTGCGCGTGTGTATATGGCACATCGTTCCCGAGAGAGGTTTACAAAAGTCGCGATATACAAACATTAGTGTCCCCGGGACTTGGAAGATTACGATAAAGTGCATTCGTACTTCAAAAATGAGAAAATGCATTATTTACTCATCACGCTGTGTCAGCGCAACGAATAAATACGCGAAACATAATCTACCGATAGGCGCGCGCGCGTGTGTGTGGCACATCGTTCCCGAGAGAGGTTTACAAAGGCCGTGTCCGGATTGGCAAGCGCTCCATCCTGTTCTCTCCCGTTGCTCTCGCGTGCACTCGAAGTCGCGTCCAAGTCGTCCGAATCTGCATGTCCCCTTGTAGTACGGCTGTCACTTTTCCCGCCAGGTGTCAGCCCGAACTTCACCCACCGCGCTCTGGGGCGCAAACAAACATGACAATGATTTCCACCTAACTACTCACATTAAAAATATAACACGCTATTTCATCATTTATGTTTTCAGTATTATCGATAAAATATTAAAATATAGAGTTTTACATCCTCTAATCAGTAAATATTGTCTGTACAAAGTGAAAGTTAGAATATGGCTGCCAAGCGCAGCATCACAGCAAGTTCAAGCGTGCATCTGTCGCGCCTCTCTGCTCTTCCCTCCGACTCCACGTCTACCGCAAATTCGGACAACAGAGATTGGCTGAGTCCCGGATGGAACGGTGTAGGTGACATCTGCTGCTGATTCGGACGGCCACTTCTATTAGTCAGTGTTGCCAACTCCCATTTGTAGGTTAGCTTCGCCTGTAAAATATCACATGATGAAATATTCTTCAGGTAAGTTGGCAACATTGAACCGCAATTGATGTTACCAGTGTTGTCAACTTCTATTTGTAGGCGCCTGTAAAATATCACATGGTGAAATATTCTTCAGGTGAGTTGGCAACATTGAACCGCAATTGATGTTACCAGTGTTGTCAACTTCTATTTGTAGGTTAGCTTCGCCTGTAAAATATCACATGGTGAAATATTCTTGAGGTGAGTTGGCAGCACTGGCAACATCAATTGATGGCACTCAACTCGCGCACCTCCGCTAGTCAGTGTTGCCAACTCCCATTTGTAGGTTATCTTTGCTTGTAAAATATCATATGGTGAAATATTCTTGGGGTGAGTTGGCAACACTGATCGCCAATTGATGGCGCTCAACTGAGCTGATTACACTAATCAGTGTTGCTAACTCCCATTCGTAGGTTAGCTTCGCTTGTAAAATATCACATGGTGAAATATTCTTGGGGTGAGTTGGCAACACTGATCGCCAATTGATGCTGGTGAACCCGGCTACCTCCACTAATCAGTGTTGCCAACTCCCATTTGGAGGTTAGCTTCGCTTGTAAAATATCACATGGTGAAATATTCTTGAGGTGAGTTGGCAACACTGCGAGAAAGCCTCAAGCAGTGTTGCCAGCTCCTTGCTTGAGGTTAGGTTATACCCAAACACAAAAACCTTGGTGATTTTTTCAAGTGAGGAGTTAGCAACACTGCGAGCGCCACCGAGCGCCATTTTCGGTTGGTGAACCCGGTTGATTGTACTACTCTGTAAGTTAGTTTCGTCTGTAAAATATCACATGGTGAAATATTCTTAAGGTGAGTTGGCAATATTAAACCGCAATTGATGTTGCCAGTGTTGCCAACTCCCATTTGTAGGTTAGCTTCGCCTGTCAAATATCACATGGTGAAATATTCTTGGGGTGAGCTGGCAACACTGCGAGAAAATGAGGCTCATGCCTTACGAGAGAAATCCATTAAGGCGAGCCTCACCGAGCCTCATTTTCGGGCGTTGAACCGGCCTGATTGTACTACTACAGGAAAATAATGAATTCTAACTATAGTTTAAATGTCATCGTGAATGTTACCAATTAGATTAGCGACTCCGAAAACTATGGATTCGACACTAATGTAGGTCATTTTTAAAATGTTATTTTTCACCCCCTCTCACCCTCCATTCCGATAGGTGATGAACTTGGAGTTGAACGGCATTCGGAGTGTCACTATTCATCTTAGCGATCCAGAAAATCCCCTAGGGGTGCCAGAGGTGGCTTAGTCCGACAGTATTTCTTTCTAGATTGTAAGTCACGTGCGTACCAAGTTAAGTTGAAATTGCTCCAGGCGTTTGAGAGTTATGCTGGAACAAACATTGTATATACACACATGCATCCATTTTTATATTATATAGATAGATTATTATTATTTATGTATACAGTAGCTGACACTTGTCAATTTTCCAAATGCACTGGTTGTGCACACATGCATATATATATATATATTATTAGTGCTGATAACAATATGAGACGAAATACAGCATACTGTGGTCACTCAGTAAATTTTAATTCGAGGCATCAATCACATTACGTTAGTGGTGAATTTTAGTTTTACACACAATAAAAAAACGCACATGTAAGACAGATTTATCATAAACGTACATAAAGTGTGCATACATCACTAAATTCTCCTCTTGGCTACATTACGAAAACAGTGTACAGATGCACAGGGGCGCCGACTTGTCAAAATTATTGGGGGGGCTCTGATTACTGAAATAAATGAATGAATGACTCACTCCCTCCCTTTTTAAAAATAAAAATTACGTCTTCGTATAGCAGTTTTTAAGCAGCTATTATATTCGTCATGAAAATGAAATGTAACATGAAAAACGTGTGTCTGCTCATTTGTTTTTTTTTTTAGATAACCATTAACATTTTTATTGAAAAGTAGGCTATGTATTTACATGAAGAGCCCAACATAACAGTTTCATGCCAGCCTCGGTAGCCGAGCGTGTTGGGTGGTCGACTCAACTCGCTTTGATCCGGAGGTCTCGGTTTCGAGTCCCGGCGAGGGCATGGGTGTGTTTTAATGTCCGCAACAGACTTGTAAAGAAAGGACATGTGACGGGTGCAAAGAACCTTAGTGTTGACGTACCCATAAAAATAACGAATATTTACAATATTTAACAGTTTTATTTAATTATTTACATAAATGTTAACACAAATCGCAGGAAAATTAGTTTTATTTTTTTGTTCTTGCTACAATATTTTACTTCTTAAATTTAATTTTGCAATAATAAAAAACACATAGCACGCCGTGCATTAGCAATAATGACTTTGATCATAGCTGTTCCCGCTTTCGCAATACAGACTTTTCATAAGCTTAAGACTTTAGAATTATTATCCCCTTATTCTTTGGACTAGAGGAAGAGATTTCTAGGATAACTAAATATCCTACATATCAATATTGCCTGAAAGTCGTGTTTACGACCTCAAATTGTTCAGAATTCACAAAACAACATACTGGTATAATTGTCATATCACCTCGTTATTTTGAAACTCTTTTTAGTAAAAATGTTAACAATACTCATAATTATATACTTAGTATATAGTAATAGGTCATGTGTTTTGCTGTCTCCGGTCATAGCCCCCCCCCCCCCAAAGTTGATGGTTTAGCGGTCTCAACCCCCCAAAGTTGATGGTCTAGAACATTTCAAATGTGTATTTTAAGTTAAGTTCATGTGGCACAATTCAGAGTAAACTTTACAAGAGAAGCAAAATAATACATTAGATCCTCTTCAGCAAAATTATTTGAGGGGCTCTGTCCCCATATCATTAACATTGGGGGGGCCAAACCCCCCCCAAGCCCCATGGAGTCGGCGCCTATGCAGATGCAACAAGGAAGGATTTGCTACACTTGTGCACAATATAGCCAGATCGTGACAGTAAAATGGTGCCTCGCAACGGGTTCATGCTTGACTGCCATTTGTGGTTGAGTTCTAATGGCTTTCTCTCTCTCTCTCTCTCTCTCTCTCTCTCTCTTCTCTTTATAGCTCTCTCTCTCTCTATCCCTCTCTCTGGTAACTATTAGCGGTTAATTTCAGGTGCGGTAAAGTACAGAGAGGCCTTCCAGCCCACTAATCTCTGGAAGGGAAGAACCGCATCGGTAAAAAAAAAAAACTGGAATAACATGAAAAAAAGGACTCATTAAGCAAATCCTTGTGTCTAAACGAGTAAGCATTTTTAGAACCTGGAGCAACTGACTATATCAAATACCCTGTTTACTGTATCTAGGCAATCGTCAAGGGATTTTATTTACATTCCGAGAACACCTAAATCCTCCGAGCAGCCGATAAAGTAAAATAATCACCCATCGCTTCTAGTCATATACAAAGAGAATATTAGTGATTTTTTTCCCATCTAACCAACTCATACAGTGGATAAAACGTAATATTAAAGCAAAGTTGAGCATGTCAAAGGGTAGTGATATATCTGAAGTTTTCGGTTCGAATAAATAAACGCTTTTGAATTTATTCTATTACGGTACACAAAATTATTCTCATTATAATCATCATGACAAAATCTGTGACTGATTTCATCTGGCTGTGACTGTCTTCTACATTCACAAATAACTAATATTTACTTTATTTCTATTGCGTACAAGTTTATAAAATTAACAGGGAACTATTGAGATTAAGAACGCTGTATCAATGTCAATATTTGTTTTAAGTTGTTGATTTCGATTCGTTTTTGTTATATGTAAGAAGATTGACTTAAAATGTCTTGTGTCAGAATTCGAAAATGAGTTTATATCAAACAAATGTTATAAAGTGAAATAATATTTTGGAAGTTGAGTTGTGTTGTTTAATTCTTGCAATGTAAGTATAATAACATCATGAAAACCAGTTGAGCGCTGAGGACTTGCAATTTAATTTTAAAATTATGTTAAAGTGTGCTCATCCTTCGCGTACAATATACAGGGTGGCTCAAAAAGTCACTTAACACCACCGGTACAAGGCCACTGCAGCGCGCAACATGGAAATGGTGATGATCAATCGTTATCAGGCCAAGGGGGAACCACATTGACGCCACCCGCGCGGTCGGCGGCCATCTTGATGTCCGCCATCTTGAATTCAATTTCAGAATTTTAAATGGGAAGGGGATGATATGATTATCAAATCAGGCTAGAATTCCACGAGAAATGCAATGGTGAAGGTTTTTTCGACGTATCTTTAACCAATAAAAAGTTATGACTGAATTCTTGTACCAATTTGCTCCTTTTCGAGGTGTTATAAAAGTGCCTTAAAATTTGTTTAGCGCATCGGTAATGCATCGAGATCGAAGTGATGTCTAGGGAGAAAAGCTCACATGCTATTGCACACGATTTTAATCGGATACATCCAAGAAGAGCTGCGCATTATGAATGGTTGTCGCGAACAATTTACAGTGTGACGCTTCCATTGAATTAAAAGTCCTTCACCTTTTTATGCACCACCCTGTAGTATGTACAGGTATTTGGTTACAATTTTGAATAAACCGTTAAAAAAGTAATGTGTAGTTTATGAAGGGAGTGTGTGTGTGTGACATTGTGACTAGAATAAAAGCTTTTGAGATCAGAATTCTTATAGCAGCTATGTACTTGACAAATTTGGTTAGCTTATTGCAAGATGGTAGACAAGATTCCGATTTTTCGTCTTGTGACAGGTTCAAATTATGTTCATCTTTAGTTATTAAGCTATGTTCCCACGAAGCAACTGAGTGGCGTTACTCTATCACAATCCTAATCTTGTACTTCCTAACATGGGTATTTTATTGACCGAGCACAGTTTTATATTTCGTTCTTTGTTGTTGTTTGTTTTATTTGTACGTATATTTGCAGTCTCTGTCCTACTATTTTCAGTTAAAGGCGATGATGAAGATGAATGACGATTTTACGAAAGAAAGAACATTGCGGTACATCCATTACCTGCTTAAGACCCAAACATCGATTCTAGAACTTTCGAAGACGATATCGTAGCTCCAACTCTAAGCACACATGGCAACATGTAGGTTTTTACTATCATCGTCGAGTTTAAACAAATAGAAACTTTCTTTTACCGTATTGTAAAAAAAAAACGTTTCCTTACTTTCCGAACAACCCTCGTGCATATTATTCGAACGTACACGCGTCTTTCTTTTAAAAATTGGCTTCATTCTTGCCTATATTTCGGTCACTTTTCACGAACAGTTATCGACAATCTCTCTCCTCACGAAAAGGTCACCTATATATTGAATCCAAGGAAAGGAACCCCAATAAGAAAACCATCATTATCAATTGTCCAAAATGGCCTCCATTCCCTCTATTCAATATACCCATTACGATCTAGCCGAGATCTTAAAGCTCGGAAAAACCGACGAAGAAAAATCTCCACAGACAATCTCGAAAGGCTTGCCCAAACATCTAAAGCGATAAATTATACACCATCTAGGAACAAACGAAAACATTAGGCTTGTGACGTCAGCGTTTCCATGGATACGGTGATTCCCTAGGGCTCACGTACTTCGGAGATCATTTCGGGAGCTTCTCCCGTGTACGGACACAGAAAGGGAAAATTACTCGATGTTTCAGGACCTCGCTCCTAGGCCACCCGCTGTCTCAGTCCTGCCCGCCATCTAGCTTCACTTCTTGTAACTAAAGGTTTGAACTCGTTCGCCTTAATTGGGATTATCTCTTCTTCTGTTGCCTTTGGAGTACGTAATGACTAAATATGACGTTAACTCAAATTAATGAAAGGTTATTTTTAACCATTTGGATTTTTAAAGGACATTTTCAGCCCTGTGTGTTGAAGTGAGAAAATAACGAATATAATATTGGAGCTATGTTTCCGGCTTGAGAAGCGTAATCTTGATATGCTTTAAGTTTTTCAATTAGTTGCCCATACTACTACTAATGCATAATATATCCGTGAAATTAAAGGAAAAAAATTAAATTTAAAATTACCAAAGTCAAGAACATAAGAAGTAAAAGGAATGTATAATCAAGGATACACGGTTTGTAATGATCTCATTGAAAGTCAGTGCTTTTGCTCGCGACTGTACCACGGCAAATAACACACCACACCCCACCACACGTTACAAAATCCAATCGGGTGATAAAGGTGAGCATAGACAGAGGACCACGCCGGAGACTGATACGAAGGGGATTTCCGGAACACCGAGGTATTCGGCACTTGCAAATTCTGTGACGTCACTCCCATCAGCATCCCTCCTACCATTTCTCTCTGTAAACAAATGAAACGCAATTGTCCCCCTTGAAATTTCTTGATACGGCCAACAAATACTAAATACCTTGATAATAATTTCTTCATCGTAAGGTAAGTACGTACCGCCAGTTTGACAATTGTTAGATGAGTTGTCAGCCATTGTGTTCTTGGACGATAACGATTCTTGCTTCATTAACAATTTTGGAGGTGTTGTCCGATTGTACTCTTATAGAAACGATTCTTGCCTCATGAACAATTTTATATGTTTTGTCCAATTGTACTCTTATAGAAACGATTCTTTCTTCATGAACAATTTTACACGTGTTGCCCGATCGTACTCTTATAGAAACGATTACGTTTGGGAAATATTTGTTGCAAATTTAGGCCTGGCTATTATTTAGGAGGGAGATGTGAACCATCCCTGGCAGGGATAACCATTTACCTCCTTTGCCAGGAATACTTAAGGCGCAGTGGTAATGTCGCTGCCTTGTAATCAAGGGGTCGCGGGTTCAATACCCACTTTAAACCGTAGGTCCAGTCTCGATTAGCCTTACTGACTTAAAACACCAACTCAAACCAAACTTAAGTCTCCTCGGGGGGCAACCCAACCCGAATCCCTTCAATTAATTCGCGCCCTGAGCGTTATAACTAAAACATTTTGCTGGTCTCACATGTGTGCTTCGTTCGTCCATTATCTCCTGTGTAAAATTCTACAGGGAATTTTCCTTCCAACATGCCTCTCCTTTTGCTTCCAGATTCCACATTCCAAAAACCGGTTCTCCATTTCGCCGCCCCGATCGTAGCGGAACAACTGCCTGTTTCCGCAATGTTAATGCAATTTGCGACTCAATTTAAAGGAGGGGGACTCGCTTAAAACTTGGTCGATTCCGCGGCAAATGCTCGTTTTTGGAAACGGAAGGGTGCGAGAGAGGGGTCGGGGATTGGGGAGGGGGCGAGGGACGGCTCAGAAGAAAACTGCACAACCGTTTTATCGTAACTATTGTGAAAGAAGAGTTTCTTGCGCAAGAACCTTTCGTCTTAATTGAACCATTAAATTAATTCGGTGTTAATTCGAAGAAAAATCATCTCCGGCGATAATTAAGAAGTTCTGTGTTGGTGGTGGCTGCGCTGGAATGTAAACCCTCCCACCACAACGGAGAAGGGAGTGGATGTTCTTGTGAAAGCACTTGTTCTTTTATGAGTTCAACAATACTTCATCTTGACTTGTTTTCAGTCTCCCAGGACTTAACCCGACCGGAGAAAATCTGCGAATCTAAGGAACACTTATACTTTGAGAGAGTTTCAAAGTTTGAACAATGAGCAAATCTTTACTCTTAACACAATTTCCACGAAAATGTATAAATAAATATTTGTCGTCAAATTAATTTTTATCTCGATGCACTTTGAGTTCCCACGAGTTTGTTTTTAAAAAATAATACAACTTTGTCTCAAATGCACTTGAAACAAAATATTATCTTTTTGTTTTGGAAAAAGCTTGAAGAAAATTATCCTTTTTATCTCTCAAAGCTCTTTCTGTAACAATCTGAATGATATTTCCTTCTCAAACTATTAGATGGCAATAATATAGTTGAAAGTGTCCATTAACATCTCATGTGTTGTTTGATGAACTACATTTGACATAATGCTAATTCATTGAATCATGACCTTTTATCATCATCCATAATGGACGTCATGTTGGCGCTGAACTCAGAAAGTCAAGCCATACTGTCATGCATGTTTTTAACTACATATTTTCTAAGGAGATATATTATTCCTTCTAAAGAAGCTTTCATTAATTAATTAGTTTTCGGTAATGTTATCGAATTCTTCTTGATTTTTTTTATTTAAGTTTTGGTTGTAAGTCCACTTTATGCACAGATAGGCTAATCGGCACTGGACCTACATTTTAAAGTGGGATCCGAACCACTATGTACCTACACCGAGTATCGAACCCGGAACCCCTTGATTTCAAGGCGACGACGTCGAGTTCTTTTTCAATAACCCTGTACTTCGAGACTTGTGACGAAAATGAGACGGGTGTTTGTAAATCAAGCAGAAACCTAGAACAAGAGCATCCCGATGGAGTAGTGCGCTGTCCCATTGTATTCAAAGGGTCCCAGGTTCGATCCTCAATTGAGGCACATTGCACATTCATTCGGGTCTCACTTTGAACTGTGGGTGTAGCCTAATAACGAATAGCCTATCTGAGCACAAAGTTGAAATAAAACGATCTTTTGATACCGAGAAGAAAAACTTCCTCGCTCACGAAACGAGATTATGCCAAGTCGATTTCATCCCTAAATGAAAAAAAAAGGTAAGAAAGAGGAAAAATGTATATAAACTGACAAAATGAGTTCGGAAAGAAAATTGTTACAGGAATGATAACTCGAGGTATTAGAAACAAGTTATAAAAATCTGTTCTATCTAAATTTATCTTGAGAAAGGGCTGGATCTTTACCCAGAACATGTGCAGCCAGTAGCGGCAATTTGGAGTCAAAACGGGCGGGGCAAGGACAATTTACTTTCTTTTGGTAGACAAGGTTTAGCATTAAGAGGTTCGTTCGAGGAGGCAACTGCTCCCCCATGATCCCCTAATCGCCGCCACTGTATGCAGTATATGCATAATTATGTAGAATAAATCACTGCATTTTTTAAAAAAAAAATGTAGACCTAATTATATTAAAATATGTAATAATACGTAGTCTTAAATTATTTCCTACATTTCTGCACTATTTAGGTTCGAACTGATTTCTGGGAAATTCTGTGAGGATCACTCCTGGAACTGCTGACGTACAGTCACTCTTCGCTACATTAGCAGCGTTTATTTGCCAAAAGTGTTTGAGTGCGTGGCAGTAGTGAAGAACCAAGTGTGCACGGAGCTCTGATATTTACTGCATGACTTCCACAGCTTAAAAAAAAGAAGAATAGATAAGTGAAATTAAGATTACGGGCCTACCACGATAGGATAAAACTTATGGAATATTTTGTAGATGTCCAGTGGTGGCGATTAGATGGGGCGAGGGGGTCAGTCCCCCCCCCCACACACACACTTTTCGCCACTTTTGCCCCCGCACTATGCTAAACCTTATCTACAAAGTGAAATATACAGTCTTGGCACCTTGCCCCCCCCCCCCCCCGGTTTTTAGAACCCAATCGTCGCCACATTTTTTTTGTTTCGCAACGTACAAAAGAATAATAAGTAACTTCATCATAAATATCTGGTCCATAATTATGAGGGTCTTTACTTATTTTCAGAAGAATTTATTTGAGGTATTTCGGTTCATTAATACATCTGAAATAATCGGATTGTGGCCGTTCTCTGCAACAATGACAGCCACGAGTTCCTTAATGACCCACGAGAGATGAACGTTATTGTTTCCAATTGATTTTACAATTTAAATTCCTGCGGAAAATGCATCCCCTTGGAACGCCAGAAACTTCCGGTGATGACGTCAAAGATTCCCAGATTGAAACTCTCAAGTGTCACTGAGAGTGAAAGCCATTAACGACGGTTACCATGGAGACAAGGCTAGAGAGACAACCGATGACACTACCGGAAGTGACGTGTCATTACGAATTCATTCTGCTCTAAACGAGACGAAATTATATGCTCGGATACATCCAGCGTCGATAAACAGTGATGGGGTTAAAAGGGTAAAGAGGAAGAATTGTTCTTGAAGAAAAAACCCTTTAGAAATGTTTTGTAAGGATTTATATTACTCTAACTTTTGCGTAATGGCTATCCTTTCGATTTCAATTACATTCCAATTAAATAAGGAATGATATCAGAACGGGAACGAAACTAGATCTTCGAGACGAAACAATCTTCTGTAAATTCTAGTGGAGACTGAGATTATCGGTCTCTTTCGATAGTAGACTATTTTATAATATTTTAAAAGTCGTCTAAACCAAATTTACTTTACTATGCTCTTTCTTCAGACATCGATCGGGTACCTACCTGATTATTTAGAGACATGACATGTATATTGTTTATCGCAATTGTAAACACATACAGCGGATAAAATTCAATAAATATCATCATAAAGCGAGTTTTTTTCACCTCTTTAAAGATCACGAAATGAGCTAATTTTTTTTTTATGTAACGCAATAAATTTCACTTATATTGTAAATTCAAAACTTATTCAGGGTCACGTATTCCGCTATGCCAACAGGAAACATTTTTAAAGATGTGTATATCGTGTTACAGTGGCGAAACGGGGGAAAGTCTTGAAGGCACACGTACCGGGTGAGCACAAAGTCTTTCCCGAATGTCATGCATTTAAAGAAAAACGAAAAAAACATGTCTCTGCCTGTTGTACTTTTTGTGTAATATATGTTTGAAATCAGTATCATGTCATGCATTTCTCTGTGCACCTTGATGCTCTACTCAGGTAGTATATCACTACTATTATTTTTATGGTGCCTATTTGTTAATAAAATTGTTTTGGTGAGATCCTGTTCAGTTCTGATCAATCCCCAAGTTTGTTACTAACACACCAAAAACGTTAACTGAATAGTTTGCTCCCAGATGTCTCTGTAACATTGTGTGTTACACTCTGTCTCGCTCTTCTATTTTCTACTATACCTTTATTTTTATTTTCAATGTCTTTCTCTGTGTTCCTATCTTCCTTCCTTTTTATTTCTCTTCCTTTCCTTTTCTCCTTACTCTCCTCTTTCTTCACTTCTTCATCCGCATCTCTTTCTTTCCATTTCTGTATTTTTAGTATATTTTCTCTATTTCTTTCTCCTTTTTTACAATCTTTCTCCCTCTCATTATGTCTTTTCGTATCTCTTTCTAACTCCGTCTCTGTCCCTTTCTTTGTATGTTTTCTCTTTCTTTCTCTTACTAACTAAATCTCTAGCATTCTTAAACCCGAAGGTTTATGGTTGCAGCAACAGAAGCCTTTCATCTGTTCCTATTCCGAGGCAAGATCAAACCAGTCTTTTCCCTCCTTACCGATTTCCTTTAGGTCCATCTCAACGCTATCCCTCCATCTTCGTCTTGGTCTCTTACCATCAGGTTTCCCAACAAGAATCCTGAAAACTCTTCTTTCCTCGCCCATTCTTTCTTTCTCTTACTGAGACTATTTCATGATGGGCTTAAAACTTCACTTGCCTAGGCTTACAAACTCTCCCGGAATCGAACTCACTCTCCCGGTCTCCCGAACGGACAAACTTTGTTGTCTCCATAAAAAACGAGATTTAGTATTATACTTCTTTATTATTATCTTTTTTTCATTTGGTATGCATTTGCCTAGCGAAGAAATTTGTTAATGCAAACCAAGCAACTAAACTTTACATTACTATTTTGAAGACTCGTGAAAAATGGATCATTGTTTAAGTAAGTGGTGGGAGGGAGAAACCTAAAGTTTAAACACATTGTTAACTCCAAACCGTCTACGCAAAAAGTGCAGAAGACGAAATAAAGGCATTTATGCGCCAAAGCACAGATCTATGGTCAAAGTCTCGAGATTCTTTTATTTCCCTCCATCCAGTTTTGCTTCATTATCATTATGCTCCCGGAATTTCATTCTTTAAAGTTGGCAAGCCTACACTTGCCCCGATCGTACCAACGCACTGGTGACATTACATTTGGAGAGATCATATACATCTGTGGGTGAAAAAAGCGTCACCACCAGCTGGCATCCCCCCCCCCCCCGCCGGACTCCCTTTCTTCCAATCGAGTGTCGTGACCACTAACTATCATAGATTATCTCTGTTTAGAAAGTAGTTTTCATCTCCCTCGCCTAGGTCTCCAATATCCCTTGCAGCATGTGTCATCCACAGGGGTCTTGAATCGCCGTAGGGCTGTATAATGACGCAATCTCCCAACTCCTAGCGTAAGAACTTTAATTCCGTAATTCGCTAACAGGTGTCTCTGCAGCTAGTCTGACACAATGATTCTATGCCTGAACTCCACATAGGCGTTGTAAATCTGGTGTCCTAGGAGCAGTAAGTGACTATTTCAATTCCTTGTGCATGTGACGTTTTGTGGGCATGAAATTCCTTTGTGAACTTGCCACAATGAATAGTAAAAATCGCAGTGTTGCAATATAAAAAGAAAATAACCCGTGGATCGACAACCCTTGAAGAGCCTAGGCCAATTTCCCGACTGCCAGTCTCCCTCCCACAATCCTACCTAGAGGTGAGCAGATCTTCAACCAGTCATGTGGTGATATGGGGTCAGCACGTCGAACCCCCAGCCGTTATAGGAAATATCCGTGACCGGGTTACGCTACTCACTCTTAGCTCCCCAATTTCCTCACGATGGCGGGTTGCCATCGGTCCTATAGGTGTGTTTCACCTACGTCACAAACTGTTGCAGGTTCGGCGTAAAGGACTCTATATTCCTTGCTGCCTTTCTGGAGGGAAAGCTTGGATCTCTACAGCACGATCGTAAATGCTCTCGTACGCCAGCATATGGAGCAGAAGGCTACGTGATTGGTTCCTGCCTTCTGAAGCAGACGACAGCGGTAGAATTCCTACCTGGTTCTTCGTGCTCATGCCACTCGTACTATGTGATGTTACAATACGCAATATTGATTGACTTAACTTTGACAAACTCAAATATACCACTTCTTAATGGCCACTGCATTGTATAATTTATCGCACAAACAGCGATGTGCGTTAAAAACTAAAAGATCAACACAGGTTTTGTCAAATAAGTTGGTGAAGACCTCGTGGTAGAAGTTCAGCCTGTGGCTGCTCTACCACTTAACCCGCAAAACTATTATTTTTTTTATTATTTTTTTTCGTTATTATTTAACTGCTTAATATTGTGCCAATGGAAATGTTTAGCATTCATTTGAAAACTCTTAACATGGAATGGTCTCTGGACAAAATTATTTTAAAATGTTTATCAACATTCTCAAGATGTAATAAACAGTGGTCTGAATTACTAATCGGCACTGTTACGTCAGTTGAGTGTACGATAGTTGGATCATCCACCCACCTCCGTGTCACAGTGTTTTGCACAGCGCGCCAAGACGACAGAGTCCCCTGATTCGAATCCCGGCGCGAGCATGGGTTTTCTTTGTGAGTGTCCTTTCTTCAATATCATCACTCATATTCATATTCGCGATTAACCAAAAGTGGTAGAAAAGTGAAGTAAAATAAACCAAATGAATCAATAGTTGGATCATCCACAACAATGACGTCTACTGTTGTGCAGAGGCGCTTGTGATTCAGGTAGGTTTTTAATGACTTGCGTCATGCAGAAAGGTATAAAACACCAGAGTTCAAAACATTTGTGGCATAGTGAGGCATCTAATTTTCTAGCTAAAACATGCATGGATGATGTTTTATTGAAAACCCAGCTGACTTCAGGTAAATAATACCTGTGGCGACTAATATCATAAGTAAATTATTAAGCAAGAAAGGACCGACCCTTCCTTCGGACTTGGCGTTCCCACCCGAAATGACCATGCTACGCCACTGCAGATAACCCAACTCTGCATGCGCGTACTACATGTTGTTTACAGTTTGCACTCCAAAACAAATTTCTCGCCTGGGAGACAACTGGCTGGTAGCAAATTTTAGAACTGATGTCCTTGCTGAGATTTACGTTACGGCGAGAAAGTTACAGAACTCCACATTTAACAGGGCTAATGTGCTGCATAAACGTATGCTGATGGTTATCCATAGCTTTGGCTATACTCCGTTGAATTCATTGAGTTAGAAAGTTAAAAATCGGAGGAAATGGAAGATGAAATAAACTGGAACCAAGAAAGTGCACCAGATGTGTGGGAAATACAAATTGGACAAAAACTTACGTTCATTAGCCTAGACTCCTTGGTGCGAATCGCTGTTCTTCGTTGTAATATCCAGTGAATAGTATAACAACGTTATAAAGTTAATGTTAGACAATTGTAGTAATGAAATGTACTAAGGCTGCACAAATACATTGGCAAAAGTTTGAACTGGATTAATTTCAAGGATTGATTAATTGTTTGGTTATAAAGGGTGTCTCAACAATATGGGACATTTTGAAATGGTAAGTAAAAGAAGATGAACTTCGAAGCAAGTGTATTCATGGAGATGAATAGTACAGGGTATCAGTGGCGGCTCGTTGTCTGGCTCTATGGGTGTGCACTTTAGTCTCGCGTCCAGAAGTGTTATACCACCCCGTCAAATACTCGCACCCGTTTTTGCGTACATAATGATGCTTAATATATTGGCAACCCAAGTTTTGATCACCTTTCACTGAAAATGAGGCTATGACATGGAGGAAATCAATTTTAATCTATCTAGCTCTTGTATATTTCTAATGACAGACTGATCGAACCAAGCAAATCAAGCTAAGTCAAGAGAATAATAAATCTTCAAGAAAATTACAGTACTCACTCAGTTCACACTGCCCTGCTTCGTACTTCAGAATTTTTCCTTCCCTTCTGCCGTATCCATATCCACTCCATTGATCCATAATAACTGAATGGCATGGCACCTACTTCATATTTTGTACGTTACGTGGCACCACATTCCTCGCAGTGTTGCCAAGTTACGATTTCAAAATATCCCATATTTTTTAGACACCCTTTATAAAAGTACAACCGATACGTCAGCACTGAAGTTATTGCACGCTTCTCCTAATATTATGGGGATGAATTCTTTATCAAGAAAAAAGTGAAATACATTTATGAACCCAAATCACTATGTTAATGGTAAAATCTGAGGTTGAAAAGTGGCACTCGGCACAAAGGCGAAAGAGACACAAGACAACACCAATTCCACAGAGGATTGTTTTCCAGCGCTAGGACACGCGTAAAACATTCCTTTGCCTGCAAGAACACAGTTTCCAGGGACCTGTACTTTTCCCACTATACATCAATTGTCTTTCTCTTTAGACTAATGGCGATAAACGGTGTAGGCCCCATAGATAAAATTGATGGAGCAGGACACTCACAAAGAAACGCACATGATCAAACAAGCACTCGTACCCAGAACCTTCGGTAGCGTCATCGTGATTCGCCCATGAGAACAATTCATCGACACCCTCGCGATCTCGCTATCGGAAGTTCAGGATTCGGATCTCGGCTGGTGTCCTCATGAATTTTGTCTGTTATTACTATTGATCCACGTAGGTCACGATTAGCCACAGTTGTAAAAGAGAATAGTATCTCTGACAAGATGAACTAGCCCTGACGATTCCGATAAATGAGCAAAACCCTGCCGAAAGGTATTTCGCCGACTCAAAGAGCAAGCAGAGAGTTTCATAACAAACCGCACAAACCATAAAGAAAAAAGCTCGAATTTTTCCACAAAACGAAAATCAATATCAACCAGATTGCGAAGATGCTCAGGTTGTAAGTGGCAATCACAGACGCAGAGGTGAAGAACGAACAGGTGTTCAGATTGGTCGAAGGAACGTGTTCCCTAAAGTTTTGACGGGAGGTAAAGATATCTGCCCCAGCTCTTGCAAAAATAAAGTCGTCCCTAGGAACTTATATGAGCATTTCCGGAAGAATAGGGGAGGGACTTATTAAGGCAATTCCTTAGAACCAATTTACATAACCGAGTTTTCGTCGCTTCGGAGCCAGAATGGATGGAGGAGGAAAAAAGGGCAATAGGGCTTTCTGCAGATAACAAGTGCAAGGGAAAGAGCAAAGGCGTTTTATGCAAATCACCGCTGAGCTCTTCGGCCCTCCGAAACACTTCACCATGCTAAGTCTTCCCTTTAATTATGGCCACTTCCATCTTCTTTTTATTAAAAAAAAAGGTTGGTTGAAGATTGTCAAGCATACAAATGAATCCACATACCAATTATCAATATATCTACATGCATCTATTACCAATCTCTGTCCGTTATAAAACCTAATCTGTAATTACTGCTCAGTTATTCACTTTAACAAGATTGTAATCATGTGTAAAGCTATCATATTTTCAGAGCTTGAAATAAAGACTTTGGAGGCGGCATCCCAATATATAATATCATCATATGAGAACCAGAGGAACGCAACTCCAATTCTGTTTTTTTTCAGTCTTGCTTAAATAATCTCCTCTATTTGCAGTCAGATCGGCATATCTTCATTTCTAATCCTTAGCAATAAGGTGGAGTCACATATGTCCATTTAGAGTCAAGCATATTCCTAAGAATGAATTATTTCCTCTCTCCTATAAATGCGATAAATTGGAGCTGTCTCTCTGGTTCTGGATAATAAACCTTTTCGAGCAGGCCTCATCTCCAGGAAAATATCGACTGGGCATGGATGTTTGTGAGCGTCCATTCATCAATTTCATCATATCATGCACTCATCCTCATCTTCGCAAATTAGCCAAAAGTGGCACAAGAAGCTTAGTAAAATAAAGCAATTCAATCAATCCAGGAAAATATCAACTCGGGGAACCTATTGACCTGTTAGGTGAGATGAGCCAAGGCAAATGGATAATAAAACTTTTTCTGTTCCCCAAAAATAGGCAATAGTTAGGCTGGAGAGTTCAATGAACCAACCGATCTCTAACTACGCACTGGTTGTCCCTCTGGTTCTCACAAGACGGTACATATAAGAGTGTGTCCGGTTGAAAATTGTCACCACCCAAGTATTTTCCCATATAATTTAGGTTTGCATTATACCACTAGTCCTCTACATTATATATACTACGGGCTGACAATTTGACTACCTTAAAATATTTAGCAGAATCAGAGGCCTTTGTGGGAAGTACGAAAAGTAAATAGTATATTTAACAATTTATTGAGGAAACAACTACTAGAAATTTGTCGTATACAACAGTAGTAACTTTAACAATAGAAATCTTCCAGTAACAAATTTAGTATAATATACATATATGTCCGATTAACATTACTCATTCAAATTACAAATATAACCAACCACATTTCATACAAGGCAAAATAAATGTACCGGAATCAGATTGTGTTTCCCATTACTAATTGAGATTGGTTCAACGTTCGGTATTGTTCTTCCGTGGAAAATATATTAATCAGAAATTTTGAATAAGGAAGTTGTAAATATAATTGGATACAAATGAACATGATTAGTGAATATCGGTCAAATCTGAAAGGACCATCTGCGTAATGGTAGCATTAAACATAGCATAACTTAATAGTGCACAAATGAAACTAATTAACTAAATGAAGTAATATGAATCTTAGATTAAACTTAAATATATTATAATTATACTACCAGTACACAGATGATGACTTCAGCAGGCCGATTCTACCAGTTCAAGGTAGAGCTACGAGATGTGAACCCAACCGCTGCCAGAGTAAGAGAGAGAGAGAGAGAGCTCCGCAAGCCACGCGAGAACCTTCCCTTTCCATAGTCATATGACCTGGTGACGTATTACTTCTCAAAAAAAAGGAAACAAACAAATAACGATTTGCACACAATCTGACTCATATTCCTTTGCGAGCGAGGAATAGCGTTACAAAATATACCAGTAAGAAATTTGAACAACTCGGCAACCGTTGGTGATAGAATGTCCGGTTTCGTTTATTTGGAAGAACGAATCATAGAATTTTATGATGAGCAAAAGAAAATTGCAGCACTCACCTCAGTAGCTCTCAATCTGAGATCCTTTGGTGGCTCGACAAACATCAAGTCGGTACTCAACCTCAATCCATACGTTGCGCAACGTTTGACGTGTCACAGACGCACATGCATTGATAATTCTTTCTCGTAGATCGTCCAACCCTTGCACAGGTGTTCGGTAGACAATAGTCTTGACATACCCAAAATCCACATGCAGTTATTGAACATGAACAGCCCAAAGTTAAATGAGTGGTGTGCTTTGACACGAGATTCTGTAATTGGGCCTTTCTTCTTTGAAAGGGCTACAGTTACGGAAGCAAGTTACCTTGAAATGTTAGAACAGTATGCTGTACCTTGTATACCTGATGGGTACATGCTCCAACAAGACGTCCCCCCCACCCACTGCATTATGCCCGTTGTGTCAAGAACTTCCTTCATAACCATTTCCCTGACAATTGGATTGGGAGGTGGTCCTCATAAATGGCCTCCAAGGTCGCCCGACTTGACTCCTCTGGACTTTTTTTCTGTGGGGAAATGTCAAGACTATTGTTTACCGAAGACCTGTGCAAGAGTTGGACGATCTATGAGAAAGAATTATCAATGCATGTGCGTCTGTGACACGTCAAACGTTGCGCAACGTATGGATTGAGGTTGAGTACCGACTTGATGTTTGTCGAGCCACCAAAGGATCTCACGTTGAGATCTACTGAGGTGAGTGCTGCAATTTTCTTTTGCTCATCATACAATTCTATGACCCCTCTTCCAAATAAACGTAACCGGACATTTCTATCACCAACGGTTGCCGAGTTGTTCAAATTTCTTACTGGTATATTTTCATCCGGACACACTGACATAGGAGATATTAACACTGTGAGAATTAAGCTTTTCGCTTTGGAGAGGGGTGCCCATTCGGTAGCGTATTTGTGATTTATTCTATGAAGGTTTTTTTTTTTTTTTGAAGGTATATCAATTTATATATATTATCAGTCAGTAAACCAAACTATTGCCTTGTGATTGAAAGTACCTGAGAACATTGGTCTAACCTAGGTCATTAAATTTTATGATAACATTTTCATGTAATTTACAAACGCTTAGTACAGTATATTTAATTTCAAGGGAAACCCATCTCGTACATAAAAAGAGAGATAGAACTTGTAACACCGAAAACTTGATCAAATTTCTATTGCTAGGATACACATGTGAACACATGTTCGACAGGGGTGCCCACAGGGGGGGGGGGCGATTATGGCGCAGGCTGCGCCATCAAGATTTTTAGGGAGAATTTTTTCCCTTCAAATAATATAAAATTCAACATTTATATATTTTCGCAACATATATGTAAAAATTTTACATCTTAAGTGCACCATACTTAATTTATTACATGAAGAAAAGAAAGTTTTTAAGAGCATTATCGAAGGGGGTGAGAGAAATATCTAACTCTTACATATTAGGCCTTAATTGATGACACGTGGGTTCTGGGGGGATTCTGAATTAAACTTGGGGGGGCAGTATCCAATTCTAGGTCTTGGATTATGGCGGGTATTTTAGTTAGAGGGGGATTGAACATTAAATTGAGGGAGGTATCCAATTCTTGTGTATTACTATTGTCTTAGACTGTTGCGGAAATTATGATGTAGGAGACTGAGAATTATTGGAGGAGGCAATATCCACTCTTCAATATCAACAGCACGTCTAAAATTGGCATGGAAATTTTGGTGGTAGGATTGAGTACTAAGATATGAAGCTCTTGATAAAGTGTTGAAATTTAGATTGTCAAGGGATTTCTGTAGTGAAGAGAGAGTTCGAACATGAAATTTTGGAGACTGTATTTATCGATATGGTATCCACACGTTTTCGACCCCGAACCTGTCAAAAGAGAAGCTGGAAAAGACTACATATCCCTGAATCCTAAGCAAGTATTGACACCCCATTAAATTAATATTCTTGAAATCCTGCAAAGAAATGGATGTTAAAATTTTCTTGCTCGCTTCGCTCGCAATGTCGTGTTACGAGAATGAGTGGTTGGACGCTTTACTGAGGTGAATTTGAAATCTAATAATATAGCTGCATTACAAGACATTCTATACATTCATTAATAACATGATTTTCTTAAAATATAATGCTTAGTGTTAGTATACTGCTTAATTTAAAGCAGGTGCATCATTTGTGACAAAAAGCTAAGAAAAAAGTTACAGTTGATAGATAATTAAATACTTTGTAGGGATTACTATATGGTCTGAGAGCGCGAATCATATGATGTTGGGGTAGGGTTACCAGACGTCCGGATTTTCCCGGACATGTCCTACATTTTAGCCTTATGTCCGGCGTCCGGGAGGAATTTGAAAAATATTATAAGTGTCCTACATTTTGAGCATCACATAATATTAATTAGGAAAATACGTAACAGAAAAAAAAACATGCAAGTTACAAGTCTATGGACTGCGCTTCCAAACTCAATAGTAAAATTTATTTTGATTCAGTTATTGCCCAAAGAGAAAATAAGTTTGTCCTGCTATTAAACAAACGGGAAAACGGAAGCAATTAATGAACAAAGTTTTGGGACCACTTTCTGATAACATCACTGTTCAATGCCTGAGCAGAATTTCTTGTCTTAGGGTCTATACTGATAGAACAAGGTGTGGCCCATTCTTATTCATATTCAGTATTTGATTGTAAAGCAGGGGTATAGAGAACAAAGTTATTCAGGGTGTCTGCCAGTCAAGAAAGTCATGGAAGTCAAGAAAAAGTAAAGAAATCAACAAGAAGTCAATTAAAAGGCAATAAATTATTCTTGTGGTCAAGAATTTTTGTTATAATGACTGATTGGTTGATTTAGTTTATTTTACTTCACTTTTTTCTGTCCCTTTGGCTAATCGCGAAGATGAGGATGAATGGTGCTAAGGTGAGATGGATGAAGGCACAGTCACAAACATATAGGGACAACCGACACAAGCCCCACATAAGTTTATACTGGTTGTGAGTCCAGACGCCAAAGCCTCGCTAGTCTGCCAAACACAGTTCAGGATGCATTAATACGAGAAAGCATATCTACTAATTTCCAACTTTACCTAAGTAGGGGTCGAATAAATAAACGTTAAGAAAAACTGAAAAAGGTCTAGAAAAGTCCAGAAAAAGTCAAGAATTCTGGATATGTTATTTTGGTAGACACCCTGTTATTGAACTAAAAACTACACAAGATTAAACTTCTGGAACCATTTTAAATTATGGTAATTGCTGAATTTTTGTTTGCCATTACAGGTCATAATTCAAATGTTGAGAGTACTTTCATTACCATCAGCACAACAGACTCACGAGAGAAATTAATTTTTCATAAAGTCTGTAAAATGTTTGGTATACTGATCCCTATAATTTTAGAGAGTTTGATGACTGTCCACTCTAACATAAATATAGTTTGACTAAACCTGAAATTTTGATAAAAATTGTCTTCTCTGAGAAGTACCGCTTAAATCATGTAGTAAGAGGTGCATTGATTAGTTTGATTGCAAGTTTTGAAAAATGTCATTATTCAACTACTTTCTAGTAACGTGTTCTATGTATTATTTATTGAGAATGTTTTGTGTCCTACATTTTGGGACAGCATGTCCTACATTTCCCTTACAGCGATCTGGTAACCCTATTTTGAGGGGACGCATGGCATGATTTTGGGGGGATGCCCCAGTGGTTTTGGAGGGATGGGCACCCCTGATGTTTGGTAAGGTTGGTCATTGGAGAATGGTGCCCTCCTCTAATCCACTATTCCACTATTCTTTTCGGCATGGAAATCTTTGAAGACTGGACCATTAATGGACATGAATTATTTTTCAGTTCTGTTTGTTACAAAATTAAGAAATGGTATACCATATGCATTCAATTCCATTTTTTAGGAAGATAAAAACGTCCCTGGCAGTGATAAAAATAATTTTCTTTAGCCGGGGATAAAAATGTGTTGTGGGCAGTGGCTGCTGGTGGTCTAGAAGAAGTGTTCTATCACCCCTTTCAAATACTGAGACGCTTTCCTCCCGTCGGTTGTTATCGTCGCCGTACTCTAGCTTAACATCACTAAAAATGTGTATATAAAACATCTGCCGCCTTACCAATGAAATTCCAATCCTGAAAAATAAAATCGTTAAACTGCACTCCTCTGAATATACCATAACTTCACACGTTTCGAATTACTGGCAGCCTTAATAACAAACAAAGCCAATATGAAACATAACCTCAACAATTGTGTCAAATTTTAACTACGGCTGCTCGACGATTTTTACGCACGAAAAAAGGAGAGTGGATTATATATTTTGTAAAAAAAAAATTAGTGCATAATCATCACATTATACATGTTGGTGTTTAGTACTACTTCAGTGTAAAATTAGCTTTTACACAATTCCACCCTAGTGGGCTTTATCAACAACAAAAAACCTGTTATTTTGCAGTCTTGATTTCACGATTTAAAATTCTCTCCCCGTAGTGTTGACATAAAACTCCCCAAAATTAGTTAAGGATCTAAGTGACCGTGTGGCCCAACGGATAGTCTCGCATGGAACGCGTGAGTGAGCAGACGTCGTGCGCGCTGCTCCTGCATAAGCGGTTACTCTCCATTCGCGTGGCAACTTTTGTGTCCTGTTGAATAGAACCAGTTCGTAGAATGGTGATTCGACGAATTAATACTTTGAAATTAAACTTTCGAAATGTTGCAACTAGACCTTCGACCTTAGACTTACATCGTTGGATTAACGACACGTTGCAGCTAACGCCAGAACAAGTAGTGAGTATAGAAATTGATTTGTATCATAAGTGTGTGTTCCTGAAATTAACTTCGCGCGTGCTTGGTGAACGGTTGATACAGAACTCAAATGGCTGTGTTCAATATCGCGACGATACCGATGAATATAGTGTTGACATGACGTGGGCAGATATGGATTATGTGACGGTCCGGATACACGTTGTACCCGAGGAACTCAAAGATGACGACGTACGTTCAGTTTTGAGCCAATATGGCAAAATTATCGACAAAATTCTGGACGAAGTGTACACGGGAGAACATATTTATAAAGTTCGAACGGGACGAAAAATCTTGAAAATGTCATTACGTCACCCGATTCCCTCGTATGTTACAATATGTGGACAACGGTTCTGGGTGACGTATCTTGGTCAGGAACGCACCTGTGCTATCTGCGATTTGGGGGGACACGTGGCTGGGAAGTGCCCCCAACGACGTCCTGTTGGGCCTGTGAAGAATCCCACCCTGTATGCTAATGTCGCCAGATTTGGGCCCAATCAGATCGATGCCACCGAACCAGTGATGTCGGCAACCTTTACGAACCTATCTGCGCAGTACACTGAGACCGACGCTAATAACTTGGATCGCGCTTCGACATCGAACTCCCCCCCAAAACAGACAGAACAGCTACCAGCTGAACCCCTGAGTGAGTCCGTCGACGCAAGTGCAATGGAGGTGATAACGGAGGAGTCGACAGACCAGAACCAGAATGCAGAAGACACCCCAGTATTGGAACCAGTGAACATGGATCTTGAGCAGCATGGCGACACGTCGGTCGATTCGTCCGACGGCACGCCGGAGCCAAATCAAGGGATATCCACCCCCGAGATGATGGATTCTGCATTGAAGATGGAAGGTGCGAACAATGAGATGCCTACGTCCATAGATGTCGGAACTTTGAAGTCCTCACAGGCCAAGGAAGCGGAATGGCAACTTCAGCGCCGTCGCCAAGACACCTTTGAGCATCGCCAGAAGAAACGCAGTACGTCGAGATCGCCGACCGCGTCGAAGCGACCTCACCCTAAACGAAATAAGGCAAGGAAACCGGCAGTAAATACGACAGTGGACACAGGTACCGGTGATAGTACGGAGAATAATAACTAACTTTGACAAAGTATATAGATAGTAGTAATGGTAGTAGTGTCTGTTCTATGGTGTTTATTTTTAATATCTGTAACCAATAACTTAAGTTCTGACAACTCAAGCGAGTGTTATAAAACATTCATTCAAAGCAAGCATATGGAACAGGAAATAATTTACCACGTGGCTACAATAAATATCAACAAACTTTCATCTGAACTTAAACGAAAAGCTCTCATAGATTATAT
This sequence comes from Lepisma saccharinum, assembly GCF_977018435.1. Taxonomy (NCBI): domain Eukaryota; kingdom Metazoa; phylum Arthropoda; class Insecta; order Zygentoma; family Lepismatidae; genus Lepisma; species Lepisma saccharinum. The sequence goes on along the minus strand of NC_139229.1, from coordinate 149,854,425 downwards.
ACGTTCTTATAATTTAGATATCGTTTGTATTCAAGAACTAGGTATAGAAAATCTTGATATTGGTTTTGATTATGTAGTATATAATAATAGTAATCATAATTCAACGGGAACGGCAATTATAGTTAGAAATAGTATTACAGTATCAAATGTACTATACCATCCATCAGGTAGACTAATTTGTGTAAATGTGGGTGACGTGTGGATATGCAATATTTATGCACCGTCTGGCAGTGACGTACGAAAAGAGAGAGAGGAATTTTTCAATACTCAAGTAGCTACAGCCCTAGGCGGAAATAGACAACATATATTGTGCACGGGAGACTTTAACTGTACGTTAAGGCGAGAGGATCAAACCCCTGGGTTTAATACTTCACCAAGTTTAAAAACGTTAGTGTCCGGGTTTGACCTAATAGATGTGTGGCAAAGAAAACATCCTAGCGAAAAAGGATATACATACATTAGAACAAATACGGCTAGTAGACTAGATAGGTTTTATGTAACAAAAGAACTGTTCTCGCATTCAACAAAAATAGAGGTACGTCCAAACTGTTTCAGTGATCATTTAGGTGTTCATTTAGATATAGCTTTAAATATCCCACACGTTCGGAAAGGAAGAGGTTATTGGCGATTAAACCTCCAACTACTTCAAGATGAAACCTTTTGTAAGGAATTTGAGGAACAATGGGGAAAATGGGAAGCCATGAGTCATAGACAGACGGACTTCATACAATGGTGGGACTCCTATCTAAAACCCTCAATTAAATACTTTTGCATGCAATACAGTAAAGAAAAAATGGCGGATTTTTATAAGAAGTATAACTTTTACCATGCAGTTCTGAGAGAATTAGCAAACAAACTCAGAACAGATCAAACGGTTCTGAGTGAATATAAGAAAATACAAGCGGTCGTTCTGAGAATGTACAACCAAAAAATGCAGGGATATAATTATCGAAGCAAATTAGTAATGTTCGATCCCAAAGAACAACCTTCGCTGGCGCAGGTCCTAGGAGAAAGACGCAGAGAACAGCGGAAGTTGATAACAGAGATCGACGATGAAGAAGGAGTAAAACTTACAAATACGAAAGACATTCAAAGACATTTAGTAGATTACTTTTCCAATAAATTCAGTGACACAAGTGCTGATAAGGAACAAGATTTTTCCGTTATCGAAAACTATATACCAAGTGTAACAGACGAAGAAAGGGAGTTTCTTCAACAGCCTTTTACAAGAGAGGAAGTGGAACTAGCTGTAATGGCCGGCAAACGCAATCGCGCTGGAGGCATCGATGGCTTACCTATTGAATTATTCCAAACGTTGTGGCCAGTGGTACAGACCATGCTGACGCGATGGGTAAATGAAGTTTTCCGACAACAGCGCATGGGACAAACGAGCCTGTTAGGAGTGATGGTACTCGTGCCGAAACCAGGACGACTCATCTCGGCAAAGAATTTTCGCCCGATAACACTCTTGTGTGTGGACTATAAAATATACACACGACTAATCACAAAACGACTGCAACAATTGGCGGAGAAATTAATAGGACCACAACAATTCATCTTTCGAGCGCATGGTGCAATTTTTGAACTGTTAAATACATTAAGAGACGTTGTGGCACTTCAACAACAGAAAGTTGGATCAAAAGCAGCAATCCTGGCTTTGGACTTTGCAAATGCGTTCGACACAATCAAGCACGATTATTTTTTTACGTTGTTAAGAAAAGTAGGATTAGGAGAAAAAATTGTATCAGCTATTCAGTTACTTTACACAAATGCAAGAGTACGCCTTAATGTTAACGGGACACTGTCAACGTCCTTCCCACTGAAACGATCATTAAGACAAGGGTGTCCATTATCACTCTTTGCATTTGGCTTAGCAATTGCACCCATTGTACGGTGGATGCAAGAACAGGTGCGGGGAGTGGAAGTCTACAGAAAATCGTTTAGAATATTCGCGTATGCAGATGATGTAACTGTTCTGATAAATGATGACAACGACTTGCAGAAGTTGCAGGCTATCTTAAAAACAACGCAAGAATTAACAGGGTTAAAAGTCAACGATAAAAAATCCAAAATCTTGCAGCTAGGAAAAAACCCAAGAAACTGCTATCAAGATTCACCTTATGATATTGCGAATGAAGTGACAATCTTGGGGGTAGTGTTTTGTTCAACGATACAAGAAATGAAAAATAGAACATATAGTGTGGTGATATCAAAACTAAGACATGCAGTGTTTTGCGATAAGCGAAGGAATATATCCATAATCTCTAGAGTGACTTATAGCAACGTGTTTCTTCTTTCAAAAGTATGGTATGTTGCTCAAGTATTACCACTCCCACCAGCAAGTGCAGCAGAAATACGACGGCTGGTCACACAGTTTATATGGCAATCCCATGTACTTAGAGTGGCATATACCACTTTGTGTTTACCATTAAGAACAGGTGGACTAAATCTAATGAATATTGAAATACAAGCACAGGCTCTCCTTAATCATAGAAATATTCAACTAGCGCTAAAAGATACGCCGAACTTGACCGGATATATACTCCATGCCTACTTAAGAGACATCGAACTTACAGCACCTGTATTACTGCCAAAATTTGACAGTGATACAAGTTACTTCCGATCAACGGCATTAGAATTTGTGTATCTTTTGATAACTAGTCCACAAATACAGACTGAAGCAATTACAGTGCAATTATTGTATCGTCAACAGTGCGACAGGCTCAAGGTCAAACCCAGAATAGTGAACCAGCAACCTAATATTAACTGGTCGAATGTATGGCGCAACTTAACAGCAAAACATATTCCAGCCCCCGTGCGCTCGATATGGTACTTGGTGATTCATGATACAATATTAACTAAAGAAAGAGCATATCGGATGAATCTAGAGGCAGAACCTAATTGCATAAATTGTGATCAAATAGATACCCTCAGACATAGATTAACAACTTGTACTAAAATAACAGACAATTGGAAATTCCTCTGCCGCTGTCTCGGCAGTATATGTAGGAAACCTCCAGCATATTTTACAGTGGAACATCTCCTCTTCCCAGATTTTATGCTTTTCCCGTTAAGAAAATTGCAAGCAATACAGTGGCTATTAGCACACTACATCTATTATGCCTGTACACCAAAAGACATCATGTGTAAACAAACATTGTGCGAATACTTTCAATCAGTTTATTTACAAATTGAGGCCGATGCCTGTACATATTTATATGCAAACTATTTAAGAAATGTATTACTTATAGGAATGTAAAACATGGAAAGTTAGGTAAATATGTAAGAAAAAAATAGAGGTATTTATGCAATATTGTGGATTGTAAACAAAAAACTGATGTAACTCTGTAATTGTTTGTGGAATAAAAAAAAAAAAAAAAAAAAAAAAACGGATAAGGCGTCGGACTTCGAATCCGAAGATTGCAGGTTCGAATCCTGTCACGGTCGATAGTTTTTCTTCGACGCCTTACGCACCTTGCTTTGCATTTTGATCGGCCAGTTAGAGTAAGATGATGCTCAAGCTGAAGCTTATCTTCTTCTACATATATATATATATATATAAATGGATGTATGTATGTATACCCTATATGTTTGTTCCGGCATAACTCTCGAACGCCTGGAGCAATTTCAAAAAAACTTGGAACACATATGACCTACAATCTGGAAAGAAATACTGTGGGGGTAAGACACCCCAAGGGGTGGGGATGGAAAGGGGTGACATGTAAAAATAATCGAAAACGACCGATATTAGTGTGGAATCCATAGCTTTCGGGGTCGCTAAGATGAATAGTGACACTCCCAATGCTCTTCAATGTATTTATTCTTGCTCCTGGAGGTGAAACTAAAAATGTTTTTTATAATCAAGTTTTGACTTAAATTAATATTATAGTGAATTTATAAAAGATTTTTCTTTATAATCTGTATACTGTACTTATACTTTTAAGTACCTGTAAATAAAATTATTTACATTTTACAGTATATTTAGAATTCATTTTTTTCCTGTCTAATAGAAGATAGGGATAAATAAACACCCGGGCAACGCCGGGTAATCAGCTGATATATATATATATAGGCTATAACTAAAAATACCAAAAAAATAAGTGACCGTCTTGGGTTCAAATTTCAGTTAAGACGTGTACAGTGTCTCTCAAAAGTTTTAGGACAACGACATTTTAAACTAGGCAACCCAATTTACACAAGCAGTTGGTGGGTTGCGTGCAGAGTTAGGCTCAATTTCAGGGTTGCCACATGCACAATAGATATTTATAAAATACGCGAAAGAAATATAAACAATTATTATTGTATAAAATTATTAAAAATATCACTATTATATCGCAAAGGACAAAATTCTTTCTGAAAGAAAAAAATAGGTTTTCTAGTATTTCATCGCTGATGAGTCTACAGTAAGGAAAAGAGGTGAGAGGAAACGAAGGAGATGAGAAAGAGAAAACGAAAGAAGAAGAGGAAAAGTAGAGGAGAGAAGAAAGAGAGGATAGACGAGAAGAGGAGATGTAGTGAGGAGAATGGAAAAAGATTCGAGGAGAGATGAGGAAAAAAGAACAAAGAAGAGAAAAGAGGAGGAAAGCGAGAGGAGAGGAGAGGAGGGGAGAGGAGGAGACGAGAAGAGGGAAGTGGAGAGTAGAGTAAAGGAGAGAAAAAGAGAAGAACGAAAAAAGAGAGTGCAGTGGAGTCGGAAATCTAAGACAGGAAAGGAGATAAGAGGAGTGGAGAAGAGTGGGATGGAGATAAGATGCGAGAAAAGTAGGGAAGGCGATATGAGATAAAAGCAGAACAGAAAGAGGGGAGAGAAGAAGGAGAAGGAACTGGAGAGAAGAGGTAGTTGCAGAAAATATCGTCTGAGCGTCAAGAATGGATGCATTGGTCAAATTATCGACATGAAACATTCAATAACATTTTGAAATATATTGGAGAATATATTAGATCGGTGCGAAATGCCTTTTGGCTGAGTTCAGAGCAAATTAAAATCTTCCATGTAAGATCTTTGATTTTACCTGCGATTACACCACTAAAGAAATGAACGTAATTTTTAATATTTATAAGAATTATTCAATTTTTCTCTACTTCTCGGTTCGTTGAAATTGAGATTTTGTAATTCAATATTTCCCCTCCCCCCATCGTGAATTCCAAACTGAATCATTCCGTTTCACACGGCGTGGACAATGAACACAATGGGATATGTCTAAAACTTACGAAAATTTTCTGCCAATGGAAGGGTTTGAACCTACGACCATCAGATTGACAAACCTGAACGGTAGCCACTACCCTACAAGCTTTCGTTCCTTAAACCAGGTAGAAGAACCGCTACACCACGCCTTTACCTTCGAATGAAACAACAATTTTTTTTAAGTATTCTGTCCCTTTAATATTGTAAATGTCGTTTGGTATACGTGTAGTTGAACTTTGACTTTAATTTTGATTTGCTTTCTTGTAGTATAACCGATATCTTCGAGAAATAATTTTCGAAGTGATTAAAGCGAGAATATTGGTAGTTGTGAAAATGCCAGTTATTTCTTCTAACTTATTATTGTGATTAGACATTACTAATGGAAAATATCTAGAGGCTTGAACATTACAGGACGATGTTCTTTTCCTGTGATACTGTAACAGACAAGATGCTTGTTTACTGATGCAAGTCTTGTGTCCAGAACAGTCTTATGAAATGTATTTGCTGTTGCGTAAGGTAACACGAAATAATTACACCGCGTGCGAACTACCAAATCTGTGCAACGTTATACGTAAACAGGCGGAAAATTTTATTCATAAAATCATGTCACATTTGACAGTATTAGTCAAGAGAGACTCGTGGGACACTGTGTTAAGGTGCTGGACTAAATCCTTCTAATTTTTCTTCCTCAAAGAACAACAATTTCTAAGGAAGAGCAACAGTGATGATATTTCTTATTTCTTTTAAATGCTTACACTTTCCTTTAATTGGGTTAAAAATAAATAAGAATATTGCTTGTATTTCTGTCATTGACGTAGACCAGAGAGAGAGACAGACAGACAGATATTACAAAATAGTTCAAATAGTGCGAGCGCCATTAAAAAGTCATGATAATTCTATGTTGCGTACTTAGAATTATTCATACAATAAAGAACATGTCTAATTATGAGTTAACAAAAAAACAATAATAAAGAGACATTTTCGCATCACGATTGCAGTTCGAAAAAGTCGAGACAGGGATTGAAAGTAACGCACTGTCCTGACTAAATCGGTGAATCGGACGTCTGCTAGCCTTGCATCAATGATTATAAAACTAAAACCACCCAATATTGCAGCTTGAAGACTTTTGCGCAAGAAACAGATTCATTTATGCAAGAGCAAAATTGAAATTTTTACACATTTCAAAAATCGACGATGTTATTTTCGTATTTATTTATTTATAGGTTCACATTTAAATATTTTAGGGTTCGAGGGGGTAGCATGGCCCACATGGCCACTCCCCTGGGTACTGACCTTACGTAGACAGTGGAAGAGAAATTTTGGAGAACCTTTCTATTAAATTTAGTATTTACATTCACCTTATGCTCAGATAGATTAAACCGTTTATTGACAATCGTGAACTTTTCGTTTAACAGATATTATTTGGTTTTAGACGACGGGAGAACATTGGTCGAATTTCCTTTCTTGCTCTTTTGAGATAATACTTCTACAATAGCAATCGCGTTCGGAAACCGTGAAAAAAATGACTTGGTTTTCAAAGGCAGACAAGCTTAGTAGTCTAGCTTGCTCGCGATCAAAGTGACTCACTCACGCTCTTCAAGGCCGCTTCTTATCGCAAAACACTGTCCGTCGATGCACAGTGTCTGCACCCAGCACGTTACAAGTGACCAGAGTCGAATTTTAAAGAGAATCTGAAGAATGGTAGATTTCATCAGAGGCGGCTAGATAGGCACCAGCTCAACATGCAATAGTTTAAGTGATAATTCCTGACAAACAAAAAACCGTATTGAATAATTATTGGGATAGTAATACGTGTATCCGCTCCTTTTTAACAATGTAAGCTCGAAGACAATCTGTATTCCATTTATTTATATTGGCAACTTGGTCAACCGGAGGTTATTTTATCGCCTTCGATGATCGAATTGTCTGATCGATTATTTTTTGTTTACCCAGGAACATGCCCCATAGGAGATTTCCGAGACCGGGTTACGCTACTCACTCGTAGCTCCCCAATTTCTTCACGATGGTGGGTTTCTACCGGTCCCATACACAGGCCGAGAACCTAGAGCGTGAGCGTAGGCGGACTCGAATCCATGCCGTCCTGCAGTCGGAGTCCAAAGCACAGCTCCTTTGACCGCACGGGCACGGAGGAGGACTTTTCTTATCTTACCTTTGGCTAATCGCGACGATGAGGATGAATTATGAATAGAAAAATAAAGAAGGTCACGCACAAAGTAGAGGACGATTTTCAACCTCTTGGGATGACGAGTTCAAGCCCTAAATATGAGGATTTCAACCTTAGACGACCTCAATTTCAAAATTATAAACAAAATGCCTACTTACACTAAACTTCTCATCAAGGCCAAAATAGTTTGTAACTGTGAAACTACCCCTGAATACAAATTGACATTTTTTTCCATGTAAGTAAGAATTCAATGTGTGGCATACAGACATAGATGATACCTTTTGAGAAACAATTGACTGTACTTTGTCCCAGCATCTCTGGAGCAAAGCCACGCATAGCGGAAGAGAAGTGGGGAGAGGGGATCGAGTGGACAGAGCGAATCAGTGCACGCTGCTGGGAAGACTGGTAACTGCAGTGGTTTTCCTTCCTCCACGCAATCCCATTCCTCTCACGTGTTCATCGCTGCTCAGATACTTTTTTTTCGTTCACCTGCTCCAGAGATAAGTGGGACAGAGTGTAGTTCGCATATATGTAGCAAGTAAAGAAACTTCTCCCAAAATGAAAATTCCACGTAGTTTTAAAACGTTTGTTTAAGCAATGAATGACTGGAAATGGATCACACATAATTCCCTTGCCAAAATCTAGTGGTCGAAAATTAATTTCAAGACATTTCATATCTATTCACCATATTCCAAGTTATAAGGAACTATTTCGTAGATGTTCATGAAACCGTTATAAAATTACAAATAAAATATATTCACAAGCTTAGATATACTAATACGAAGAAAGAAATTCAGAGTTAAATTTCAAATGCATGTGTATAAAGTAATTCTAGAAGTACAGAGCTATATCTGAGTATTTAACTTCTTTTTTGCAGATAACGTTACAATATTGAGGCGACAGAATAATTAGGAACTGTAGCTCCAAGAAAACAAAGAGCGTAGTGTATTGGTTAGAGTTCTTGAAAGCATTGCGGTCCCACGTTCGATCCTCCATACTAGATGTTCCTTAAAAAAGAATCCCTTCCATTAAACAAGAGCATGGTAACATTATTTGTAATAGCAGTATATAGTCGCTACATTGTTCTGCATATGCAATTTATAAAAAAAAAATAAACAAATAAATGAATTGACACACGTTCAACGGGATATTTTTATATATAAGATCGTGAATTATGATACTCTAACGATAATTGTGTACTGCTTCAAAGACATTGACAAATATTAATGAAATAACTATTTATATGTGTGGCAATTCAGGACATGCTAATTTTACCCCTTTTCCCACTTGAGTTCAATGCAAGGATACCTCCGCAAATATCGAATGAAAAGTTCTCACCATGTGCAATTCTCCATTAAATGTTTTCGCCGAGTCTTACTACTTTCGTTTTCTTTGTTACAAACAATACTTGTTTGCACGTTACATGCAGGAGAGTTACATCTACATTTCACATTGGTCAGCTCCTTTTACCTTGCTTAAGGAGCGAAAGCTTGTAGGGTAGTGGCTACTGTTCAGGATTGTCAATCTGATGGTCGTAGGTTCAAACCCTTCCGGTGGCAGAAAATTTTCGTAAGTTTTAGACATATCCCATTGTGTTCATTGTCCACGCCGTGTGAAACGGAATGATTCAGTTTGGAATTCACGATGGGGGGAGGGGAAATATTGAATTACAAAATCTCAATTTCAACGAACCGAGAAGTAGAGAAAAATTGAATAATTCTTATAAATATTAAAAATTACGTTCATTTCTTTAGTGGTGTAATCGCAGGTAAAATCAAAGATCTTACATGGAAGATTTTAATTTGCTCTGAACTCAGCCAAAAGGCATTTCGCACCGATCTAATATATTCTCCAATACATTTCAAAATGTTATTGAATGTTTCATGTCGATAATTTGACCAATGCATCCATTCTTGACGCTCAGACGATATTTTCTGCAACTACCCCTTCTCTCCAGTTTCTTCTCCTTCTTCTCTCCCCTCTTTCTGTTCTGCTTTTATCTCATATCGCCTTCCCTACTTTTCTCGCATCTTATCTCTATCCCACTCTTCTCCACTCCTCTTATCTCCTTTCCTGTCTTAGATTTCCGACTCCACTGCACTCTCTTTTTTCGTTCTTCTCTTTTTCTCTCCTTTACTTTACTCTCCACTTCCCTCTTCTCGTCTCCTCCTCTCCTCTCCTCTCCTCTCCTCTCCTCTCGTTTTCCTCCTCTTTTCTCTTCTTTGTTCTTTTTTCCTTATCTCTCCTCGAATCTTTTTCCATTCTCCTCACTACATCTCCTCTTCTCGTCTATCCTCTTTCTCATCTCCTTCGTTTCCTCTCACCTCTTTTCCTTACTGTAGACTCATCAGCGATGAAATACTAGAAAACCTATTTTTTTTTCAGAAAGAATTTTGTCATTTGCGATATAATAGTGATATTTTAAATAATTTTATACAATAATAATTGTATATTTCTTTCGCGTATTTTATAAATATCTATTGTGCATGTGGCAACCCTGAAATTGAGCCTAACTCTGCACGCAACCCACCAACGGCTTGTGTAAATTGGGTTGCCTAGTTTAAAATGTCGTTGTCCTAAAACTTTTGAGAGACACTGTACATCTCTATAAGTTTGTGCTGTCGTATATTTCTTAGTCGAATGGTCGATATTAATCTATGTGCAGTGCATAGTATATCGACATACATTTACCATAGGTAAAGGTAGGCCTACCCGATTGTGAAACATGCATTTTTCAACTGTATTCATAGATGTTGCTCTTAAATAGCATTAGGCCTTCCCGATGGCGTAGTGGTTACGTCGTCGCCTTGTAGATCTAATCTTGATTAGCCTATCTGTGCATAAAGTGAACCATAACTGAACAACAAAATTAATCAGTATGACACATTGATGACAGCAAAGGAGAGCACTGACACACGCCCACGTCGACCTTTGAATTCTCCCAGCAAGCAGGAACAATACATAGATTATTGCTCTTTTAGTACAGATAGCTATGCATTTTATATGGTATTTAAAGGAAAATTTAATGTGACAACGCCCATCCCAGAAATTACTCCCACCTTTCTGCCTGCCCATTTATTTCTTCTGGTATTGCTATTTGTGAGAGAGGTTTCAATGTCCATTTTCCTGGTGCAGATCCAACTTTGAACTATAGATCTAGACCGATTACTTTATTCTTTATTTGAGTATGAATTGGACTTAAAGCTAACTTCTAAAAACAAAATAAGAAGGAGAAGAAGAAGAAAAATCTCATAATCACATAATTCAAAATTGTGTGTGCTTTATCTCTTCAAAGAAATTACGGAGAACAACTATTAATAGTATGCCATAAAATACACAAATCCTATGCGCTGGAGAGAAAACTCTTGGTTCGTATTGTTAGCGAATAACTTTATTTTATTTGACAGCCCCTGCTACACTTTTCTTGAAAAGCAATGCCAAAATCAACTCTTCCTAAAAATGAAATCGGGAAGGTGTTGCTATATTGTTTGGATCTGATTACAGGTCTCGAGCCTAGTCAATAATTTGCCTTTTATTATATATTAATTTTGAAAAAAGTCCACGGGCATAGAAAAGGAAATTGTTTCATCATTATACACCTAAATAATTCTCACAAATTAAAATTACTGACTGAGTGGTGTCAAAAATATTTTTTTAAAAAAAATATTACATCTCCAATATGATACTTTTCAGTGTCCTATATTATTTGCACTATCCCTGGCCACGTCGTTTTGTGGAAAGTAAGGGAGGATAAGTACTTATAACCAGAGTGAGGATCGATAGGACTAATACTCTCAAAATAATAATAACCCACAGCGCGACAGCCCTTGAGAGCCTTAGCTTACCTACCGACTGCTGGTCTCCCTCCCACACTGTTCCTCCGTCACCTGTTATAGCGTGGAGATCTTAGACCAATACTCTCAAAATAGGAAGTGCAAAAAGACACTAGAACATCGGCAAGTTTTTTTTCATTTTCCAGGAAAAAAGCCGTTATCTGCGATAGGCACGTGTGACTAAAATAGGCAAAAACAGCCACTATAAAATTCATGCATTTATCTCAGAACTGGCCTGAAATTGCTATTAAACATAAGAGCCTACATTTTCTTGCCAAGGGTATAAAAAAAATCAAGACAATTTCTCAGCCTACTTATGACAAACGTCCTCCTCCGTAGCCGAGCGGGTTAAGGCGTTCACTCGTCTTGAGATCGTTCGCTGCGGGACGGCGTAGGTTCGAATCCGGCTCTGGTCGGAATTTATTCGGTCTACGTATAGGGCCGGTGAGGAAATTGGGAAGCTCCGAATGAGTGAGCGGTAACCCGGTCGAGAAGACCTACAACAGCTGGGGGTTCGTCGGGCTGACCACCCGACACCCCAATACTGGTCTAAGATCTCCACGCTATAACAGGTGACGGAGGAACAGTGTGGGAGGGAGACCAGCAGTCGGTAGGTAAGCCAAGGCTCTCAAGGGCTGTCGCGCTGTGGGTTATTATTACTTATGAAAAACATTATTTCATAACATTATGAAACAAATCTCGAGTTCAGCCCACGAAATGTTTTTCAAATGCTGGCGCCGCTGTCTGCTTATACCACATAAAACAGAATCCAAACACGTGCATAGAAGTGTAACAGAAATGTCTCCCTTCACAAGTCACTTGATTAAAAGTTTAGTATCCCCGAAACGTCTGAAATTCCTTTATTTTTTTTTATGTTTCACATTGGTACTTACGTATTCTGCATTCCTAAGGATTCTTGAAGGTGCCATTTCGTTTGTTTTTTTTTCTCACGCAAATAATCTCAATTTTCGACATATCGAGTAATTCTTGTTTGTTAGTTTTCGCTTGCGTTACACGCAATATGGCGGAGAAACCTTTACTAGCGTTGTCGATGATCAGTGGTTATGCAGTGTTGCAACCTTCTTCATCGAAAAATACCTACTTTCGTGTTACTGATTTTGTATTTTTTTTCCAGGTTCGAAAACCCCACGAACCATGCACGGATAGCCCTACGAACCATTCATAAATAGCCCCATGAACCATTCATAAACAGCCCCACGAACCATGCACGGATAGCTACACGAACCATTCACGGATAGCCCCACGAACCTTTCATAAATAGCCCCACGAACCATGCACGGCAAGGTTAGGTTAGGTTCGGTTAGTTAAAATTGTCATCTTCAAAATTGTCATGTTCTTGGAAAACAACGGTGTGGTTGGAAACACTGACCGGTGGTTACATCATCGAACGCACGCAACATTTGATTCACGTAGTGGAAGAACATAGAGGCAACAGCTTTCGTGCATTGGAGAGACATTAATCTTCAAAAACACATGATTTACCGGCGAAATAAATTAAACGATGGGAAAAAACACTTCCCATCTTTCAAAACTGTACGGAAAGTCAGTTCGGTAAGTACTTTCTTCTGTAAAATTGAAGAAATTCGTTTCGGGCATACTAAAATTTTACCGTAACTTGTTCATTTGAAGAAAAACTTAATACAGAGAGAATCCATTTTAAATCAGAATATCTACAATGAAAAGGGCATATTAAGATGCACGTGTAACAAGTGTAACAGCAACAGCAATAAGACCAATTATGAAGTTTTCACCCGGTTGATGCATATCGAAAACAGTTGTTGGAAAGCATAATAAGGATATGTAAAATATGTAATAGTTGTTTAGTGAATAGTCGATCATTCAAGACTGAATAGATTTTTCAAATCGTAAAATCGTGAAATTTGACGGCAAAGACTGAGATTGTTTATTCAAAGACAGAGTGAGTAGGGTAAATTTAAGCAAGGACCGTGTGGCCCAACGGATAAGGCGTCGGACTTCGGATCCGAAGATTGCAGGTTCGAGTCCTGTCACGGTCGACTGTTATTTTTCTGCTGATACTTTCCTCTGCAAATAGGAACGAGCCTTATAGTTCATTAATTTAGAAAGCCATTTGCGTGAGTGCGTGCAGTTTATTACATAACGCGGTATTAGATGATTGTGTTACATACGGTACGTACTGTTTTTGTTTCGGTAGGTTGAATAAGTAAAAAAATCAGGGTTGTTAAAGGTAGATACAGGAACCCATAAATTATAATGGGTTCCGCTGCAGGACCGGAACCTTTTTTCTCGCACAATTTAAATTCGGTCCAAGTTGCGTATTGTTACATTGAAAAAAGGTTCCTGGACCGTATTACAATTGTTTCTGAAAAAAGATTCCTGGAAAGTATTTAAATTGATGTGGGAAAAAAGGTTCCTGGACCGAATTGAAATTCATTCTGGAAAAAAGGTTCCTGGACCGAATTGAAATTCATCCGGAAAAAAAGTTCCCGGACCGTATTTAAATTGATCCGGAAAAAGGTTCCTGGACCTAATTAAAATGGTTTAAATATGAAAAGGTTATACAGGATGTAACATTGTTATTCGTACACATAGAATTTCCGAGGAAAAAATGTCATATCTACTAGTAAATATAGTCATTTTCATATGTACCTGGAAATTAATGTTAATGAAGGTTTCACCAACAAATGTCAATAAAAATGTATGTTCAAAGTGTATAAACAGAGCATATAATTTGTGTGAAAAGAGAAAAACACGCTGTTTCATGCAACATTGTTATTCGTACAGGCAAGAGTTTCAATCTTCCTCGCATACAGCGCCACCGCTATTCGGGCGATTTCGTGCAGTTTGCAACTTCGTAACAAGTTTGAACATGCAGGCGCGCTCCCCGTCAAGCGGAATGCTGGCGTAGGTATTGTTGTAGGCCTATCGTCTATTTATCAGCGTGTTTGAAATGGGCAAAGTGAAGGAACTTAGTTCCGATCTGAAGGATGTTATTATAAATTTGGCTCTTAGAGGTTATTCGTTAAGAAAAATTGGAAAAACAGTCAATAAATCACATTCCACAGTTCAATACATAGTAAACAAATTTAGAGAGGAAGGTTCAACACAGAATGCGCCGAGAAAACCAAAAGAGAGACGGTTCAATAAACGTGATGAACGCTTTATTTTAAAAAGAGTGCGAGAAAACCCCCACCAAGTGTTCCTCAGTTACGATCGTTAGTAGAAAATGTTGCTGGCAAGATGATGTCCGATCAAACTGTCCGACGTGCCTTGTGGAAGCATGGATATCATGGCAGAATACAACGAAAGAGGCCGTATGTAAATAAAGTGAATCGCAGTAATAGACTTTCATTCGCGAAAGAGCACATCCACAAGGACCAGCAATTTTGGGATAGTGTCATATGGTCAGACGAGTCCAAGATTAATATATACGGGTCCAAGAATAATATATACGGGTCAGATGGGATAAATAGGGTCTGGAGAAAATCAAATAAAGACAATAATCACATTAACACAGTTTCAACAGTGAAACACAGTGGTGGGTCATTAATGATTTGGGGCTGTATGTCGTCCAAAGGGTTGGTACCATCCAGTTTATTGTCTATTTGGAAATATTGAAGAACAATGTAAAGCAAAGTGCCCAAAAAATGGACATGCTGCCTATCTACAGATTCCAACAAGACAATGACAGTAAGCATAAGGCGCGAGTTAACATGAATTGGCTAATATGGAATGTGCCCAAACTACTACAAACACCAGCTCAAAGTCCAGACTTAAATCCCATTGAGAATTTATGGGTAATTTTGAAGAGGCGAGTCCATAAAGCAAGCGTCAAGTCCAAACAAGAGTTGAAAACTGTTGTGCAAGCCGAGTGGAATAAAATAAGCTCTGAAACATGTTGGAAACTGGTTAATTCTATGAAGAACAGGTGCCAAGCAGTAATTAAAGCCAAAGAATACGCATCAAAGTATTAGAACTGTCACTCAATTTGCTCTGAATATACTTTTTTTTTTATATTATTAAGTGTACGAATAGAAAAGTTGTACAAAAAATGGCATGTTTCTCTTTCAGTTTCATTTAATTTATTATTGTCATTGGTTATACAGAATTTGGGTAAGATTTTATGTTCCTAATGATATTAGTTATTGAATTGTAAAGAAACAATTTCAAAAGAGTGTATTTCCTTTCAGATATTAAAGCATTTTCTTTGAAAATCCGTGTGTACGAATAAGAATGTTACATACTGTACACTGTCTAGAACTCATTTATGTTTGCTGATTTTCTTTCCCAGTCTGGAATTGAAATTATTTACAATTCCTGGGCCAGGGTTGACCGATTAAAAGTTGCCTTCTAAAAATATCCGCCAGTACGTTTTACATTGAAATGTCACGCTCCTGTTGTAGAAAGCGTAGCACAGGGAATAAATAATAACGCTGTTGTTCTCTCGTGGGCCAGGTTCAAAAACTTCCTTGTCGAAGAGTTACTGTAGGCTACATAACGCAATGGACTATATTAGCGTGGCGTCACATTGATCTCAAACAAACCCGTTACGTGTTACTCCGGCATCCGATCCAGGAACTGCAGCCAATAGGAGCCGCCCAGCAGATATCACAACAGGGGACAGGTACTGTTGCCAGAGATGTTGCTACAACCAAGTGAAGGAACACGCGCGAGAGAATGGGGCTAAATGGAGAGGGGTAACGTAACTGCAGCGTTTGCGTTTCGCCCATTTCTACCTTGTACCTTAGATTCTCGAGGCAGCCAGCACCTGGATTATTCTTTCATTCTCACAAGCGAATAATTGTTTATTGTCAGGTCCGTAATCTATCCAATTTGCGTATTGTTTTATTTCAATACGGAACTTGGACCCTATTTAAACTGATTCGGGAAAAAATGTTCCTGTACCGTATTGAAATTGAACCTGGAATATAGGTTCCTGGACCGAATTTAAATTGGTTCGGAATAAAGGTTCCCGGATCGTATTTAAATTCATCCGGAAAAAAGTTCCTGGACCGTATTTAAATTCATTCAGAAAAAAGGGTTCCTGGACCGTATTTAAATTGATCCGGTAAAAATGTTCATGGACCGAATTGAAATACGTTACAGATAAAAAGGTTAAATGCGGTCCAGAACCCATATGCGCTTGCTGATTTTCTCTCCTGGACCGGAATTGAATTTATTTAAAATTTCTGGACCTTTAACAACCCTGAAAAAAAGTAAACTAAACAAGGTGCAAAACGAAGTGTTTCATGACTGAAAAACGATATAAGTAATTACATTGCTATATTTTCAATACTAGCTCATTCTCGTCCATTTAAGCATCCACAAATGGCACGTTACTCATAAATTATTCAAACCGAACCTAATATAGCTCTGAAAACAGCATTAATTTGCACGTTATCTTGAAGCTCAGCGTAAAATACTGCGCATTAACTTTAAAATTGCCCCCGGTGTCTTTTCTATTTTCCATTCTCGTTGTTATTAGACGCCAACATTTCTGGGCTTCAGCCATGGACGAAAAACACGGCATGTTCTCTTTCGCAGCACATAACTGAACCCCTCGTCCAGTTATTACATTGCCTTGCAACCCGAAGTTGGAGCAAACGAGTTTTATAAAAACGTCCACTGGGGTTCGCTGCACGCCTGACGGTGCCAGGAACGAGTAACAACAGAATCTAACAGCACCCTTGGCCTACATTTAAAGTACATGGTTGAATTCGATGTGGAAGCTGTAATCTGCAGGAAAACTCGTTATGTTTCACTGCGTTTATAGAACGATGTAAAGAGGTCGTGTTTTGAGGAAAGAAGAGCATTAAATGAAACTCTCGTTTAGCCTTTCCGCAACTAGAAATTCGTTTTTAATGTTGTCTTTATTGCTGTGGATAATTCTGGAAATAAAAATTGTACTTCACAAATTGCTCCTGTACTATACCAACCCTGCCAACCATCTTTGCGGATTCTAGTTCCTGTTTATTTGAGTTTCATTGTTTGTTAATCAACATCGTTGCGATTAAGTAAATTTATACTAAATAGTTGCTTTAAATACACGTCGGACTCTTCGCATTAACTTAGATGTGGCCGATTGTATTTATAATCATTACACGTATTACGAAACATGTAAAGAAAATATCCGTCAAAGAACCAAATCAGCTCCGATTTTTTACAAATGATAAATGAATAAATATACTTCTTTATTTTCCAAATGTCCAACGACAGACGGTCAGATACATAATATGGAAATTTCTGAAATTTCTAAAAGCTTCTTTTCTCACAATCTAATAAAATATAGCTTGTATACAATTAATGGGATTTGTAACAGAATTGCCTAATAAATTAATTTATAATTAACATTATCAGTTTTTTAAAAAAGATGGACAAACAGAACAAAGGTGTCGATTATAATTAGTGTTGCCCACAAGGCTAGACATTTGCCGTCTCGTCTCGAAAGTGTTTAGTATGGTTTACCACTCTAAAACTACAGTAAACTGAAGGAAGACTGCATAACGATTCAAAATATTAAGAGCGATACTTGTGAACAACATTTACGAATTATACACTTAAGGCAAAAACATACTATACATTCACAAACTCTTCTGGGTTGTAACAACTCCATTGGCTGTCAGTGGGATCAGTGGCGGCGATTAGGGGGGGCAGTTACCCCCCCTTTTAGCACTTTTGCTCCCGCACAATACTAAACCTTATCTACCAAGGGAATGTAAACTGTCCTTGCCCCCTAGTTTTGGCACCTTACCCCCTAATAGTCCCGGAAACGAAGGTAAAAAATTGGGTTTTGTCGGAAATAATTAGGGGAAAACTGAATTTTGGTGTTTTGTTAGATCATCATAAGAGATGAATTTTCCCAAAAGTCCCCGCCCTTCCCCCCGTAGCTCCCCCCCCCCACGTCCCCATGAACATTCAATATGCAGTGTTTTAGGAAAACGTCCATATCTCTGAAACTACGTAGTAGACATATTGGGACGTTTTTTTTTTATTTCAGTGCCAACATTACTCTCTCTAAATTTGGTCCTCTTCATGTTTCAAATATTGTCAATGGATTTTGAGTAATTTAAGACAAAATGAAAAAAATTTAAATTTTTATACTTACTTACGAATGATAACATTGGAAAATTATCCAAACAAAAGTTGTCGAGTATAAAATTATGTTTAAACTGATACCAATAATGACAAGCTTGCTACTAAAATTTATCCTGTAGCGAGTAAAGTTTGAACGCGCGTGCGCTTTCACTCCCCTACTCTCGCTGCGTTCCACAAAAATAACATTTTGATGTTTTCCGTTCATATGTGCTACATTTAAACAATATTTTTAATATTTTTTAATAATTTAAAATTACTCATAGAATATACAATTTTAATTGTCCTATTTTGAAAATATTAAAACGACCTGCATGCAAATATTATCATTAGTTACCTCAGAAAAATATCATTCTTGTCCGTCATTCTCATATTGTTGAACTCTACACATGATTGTTTCAAGTACCTTTTCGTAGCCCAGTTACACTCCGTACCGGGAATCTGCGGAGCAGCGCTGCGCACAACGATAGTGAAGGGGAGAAAGCGAGTGGACGAAAAAAAAAACAGTGCACGTTGCTGTAAAAAGCTGGTAGCTGAGGCCGCGTTTCCCTCATTTCCCTCGACTCATTGGTCGAACCTTCTCGAGTCCTACTTACGTATAGGACCTGTTTTTGTTTAGTCTATTTGGCACTCAAAGCTCAAATCAGTGGATTAGTGATAAGTGGATAGAAGGGATGACACTGCTGTAGAACGGTTGTGGATTGCATCGAAGATATCCAAAAGATGGTCCATATATCTGATTAACTCACTTCACTGGAATCAATAAGGTATGGAAGAGAAATACTAGAGCCTGAAACTCTTAAAGCTTTTACAGAGAGAGCAAAGAAGAAAATTAGTTATGACTCTATGTAGATCAATAGCAATGACTAATGTGATAATATCAGCTGTTAGGCAATGGCCATTTCAATCACCAATTGAAATTTCATTGACATTAGCGTTCCATTGGCTATATGGGTGGTTGGATGGCGTAGTGGTAACGTTGTCGACTTATTACCAAGAGGTCTGAACTGAACCAAACTAAGCACCTTATTGATGTTCTGTCATGTTCCAGTTGTCAAAAAGAAACAAAGAAAGCAGGACTTAAAAGTGAATGAATCAAGGACTATAGAGATCTTCAGGGTAGCGCTTGAAGTGAAAAATGTTATCTGGGGGGATGTTTTGACGAGCCATGGGGTTAGCTGTGGGGTAGGGGTTGCTTCTATAATTTAACATGGTAACAATTAGACAGCTGGAAGAATGCTTTGCGAAAATCTTGCTAGCTGTGGGTTAACATCTCATCCCATCCGCCCTCACTTCAAGCACTGCCTCAGGGCTGTTTGAGAAACAACAATTGTATCGTCACTTTTTTATGGCTAAGAGGTTTGAAAGAAGAACCAGGCTAATGCATCTAACAAAGGGAGACTAGCTAATGCTGTTGCTCAGAAATTTGTTTTAAGGGTAGTTCTTGAAGAAGAGGTTGATGATGTGACATAATTCAGGTGGGAATACAAAATTGATGATTAGTCAAAAGTTATAATAGTTGGGTCAGATGTAGTTTTGCTGGTTCTGCAGTTGCACTGACCCCGAAGTCCCCTGTCTCCTACAGTATCCAACAACTCATTCACCGAGATGATGATAGATATGTTTCCTCGTGGCCATTAAAGGGCTTCTTTTTTTTAGGAGAGTGGGGTTGGCGAAGACAAAAGCACTAGAACTTGTTATCATCTGATGCAAAAGATCAGGCCAGTATCTTCAGCCAAGGAGGATGCTCTAAAGAAGAATTGATTACAAAAGTCAAAGAAAGTTTATTCTTGTCTTGTTTGGATTGAGTAAATATAAACATCTAGACGAAGTTTATAACTTCAGCTTCATAATTCAAACAAGCAAATCGTATTAAAAAGTTCATTCTGATTTGGATGAACTCCCTCCCAGTGCCTCAACATATTTTCAGGGCTCACTTACAAATCTAGACATGGTTTGGAAACAAACTTCAACATACTGACAGGGGATGGATATAACCGTGACCAAGGTTTGAAACCAATGACAACCACCCAATCTGTTGCTGCTGACGACGTTCTTCGCCTAATCTCATGTGGCTGCAAGACAGTTTGAGGAGACTTCCGTTATTGGCGGAGATCAGTATATAACTGCACTGCTATGCACGAGCACTGCAATAAACTTCCCTGCCACAATTCTCTAGTGTTTGCTCAAGAAAATTAACTACATTTTCAGCATTAGTTGTAGAATATCATAGACCCCTATAAATAGCGTACGTATGTGTACATAAAATGTAGAATAATTTCAAAGAGGACTAGATTTGTTACACTCTGTCCCGGGAAACTCTGCAGCAAGAAAAAAAAGTCCTCTAAACAAGTAGGACTCGAGAGGGTTCGACCAATTAGTGCGCGAGTGCATGGATGGGAAACGAAGCTGCAGCTACCAGCTGTTTGCAGTAGCGCGCTCTGCTTTGTTCCGTCCACTCGCTTTCTCCCCTTCACTATCGTTGTGCGCAGCGCTGCTCCGCAGATTCCCGGTACAGAGTGTAACTGGGCTACGAAAAGGTACTTGAAACAATCATGTGTAGAGTTCAACAATATGAGAATGACGGACAAGAATGATATTTTTCTGAGGTAACTAATGATAATATTTGCATGCAGGTCGTTTTAATATTTTTAAAATAGGACAATTAAAATTGTATATTCTATCTATCTATCTACAGCACACGAGTAACTTTAAATTATTAAAAAACATTAAAAATATTGTTTAAATGTAGCACATATGAACGAAAAACATCAAAATGTTCTTATTTTTGTGGAACGCAGCGAGAGTAGGGGAGTGAAAGCGCACGCGCGTTCAAACTTTACTCACTACAGGATAAATTTTAGTAGCAAGCTTGTCATTATTGGTATCAGTTTAAACATAATTTTATACTCGACAACTTTTGTTTGGATAATTTTCCAATATTATCATTCGTAACGAAAATACAGTGCCAAAAATTAAAAAAGTAAGTATAAAAATTTACATTTTCTTCATTTTGTCTTAAAATTACTCAAAAACCATTGACAATATTTAAAACATGAAGAGGACCAAATTTAGAGAGAGTAATGTTGGCACTGAAATAAAAAAAGAACGTCCCGATATATCCACTAGTTTCAGAGATATGGACGTTTTCCTAAAACACTGCATATTGAATGTTCAGGAGGGCGTAGGGGGGAAACTACGGGGAAGGGAAAATACATCTCTTATGATGGTATAACAATACACCAAATTTCAGCTTCCCCCTAATTATTTCCGACAAAAAGTCTTCGTTAACTGGGCTATCAGTTTTGGAACCCAATCGCCGCCACTGAGTGGGATCATTACAACCCAGAAACAGTGGCGGCGATTGGGTTCCAAAACCGGGGGGGGCAAGGTGCCAAAACTAGGGGGCCAAAGACAGTATATTTCCCTTTGTAAATATGATTTAGCATAGTGCGGCAAAAGTGGCGAAAAGTGGGGCAACTGCCCCCTTGCCCCCCCTAATCGCCGCCACTGCCCAGAAGTGTCCGTGACTGTTGGTATGCTCTTCCCTTCACGGCGTACTTTCGTTTTAATAAGTTACCTTACAGAAAATTAAATGTCGTTGGTAACTATGCATATGCACTGCGTGGTTGCATACATGCTGGATAAAGAAAATCCGTTTTTCGGTGACTCGTAAAGTCCACACAGGGCTTCGGTAAGAAAATCATTGTTAAGAAAAGTTATTTCTTTTCTTTTACATACTACTGTGAAAGTTTGTGAATATTGTAAGTCGACAGCCTGTGTCAACATCGGTATGCGTATCACGTCTTTTGTGGTGACTATCAAATAGGAGCAGTTACATTCTTGTAATAATGAACTACGAGGCGAGGCGCTTCAGGTGCGGTATTAATGAAGTGATATAACGTTTCTACTATTTGACCCGAATCAATTGCTATTTGCTTCTTTCTGATCTACGAAAACTGAGAATATTCATCTGGAACTTGAAGGTGTGAATAAAAAGTAAGTTTTAACAGTTTAGAGGAGTAAACAGTCTGTTTGCACAGAAATACAAATGAATCAGCCAGTCGTTCAAATGTGATCTGGACGTTTGTTCCTCTTTAACAACTGTCCAAACAATCGAGCGTTTTCATTAGATTTATTCTCAGAGAAAACTGGGTATTTCCCCAACAATTGTAAACCAATTGCTGAACTTGTCCCCCCTCGTTTCTTGGTTTTGGATCCATTTTGGAGACATTTTCCCTATTCGCAAATAAATAAAACAGTGGTGAAAAGAAGAAAAACGTCAGCATTTATTGCTATCTCCAGTCCATGTGTGGGAGAAAGAAAAAAAAGAAAGCAATATGCTACAATAGCCCTTGCCTTGCAGTACAGAACAGGAGGAAGGGAGGAAAAGCAAGAAGAAATGGAAAAAGAAACTTATACATTATTGATGTCTACAGATGGTATCGCGCAGGAAGATTTATAGCGAATAGGTTCTTTTTGCAATGCGAAAAGATTCATGGGACGGGACGTAGGGACCACCAGCGCTCCAGACTCGAATACGATTTATGGTTCTGATATACAGAGGGCACCAGTGTCGCGGCCTTTTGCTGACAAAGAAACAAAATGTTTCGTTGTTCTACCGAGGAAGTGAACCTTATGTTCTCATATATTTACTCATACCTTTGCATTTATGGATTGAAAACACGCTGTCAGACGACGCATTCCTTTAAATAATCCATGGCAACCAGTGAGCAAGAAGGGGACCGGTGAGGCTGCTACCCCTCTAAAATACATAATAATGAAAACTGAACTGTATAAAAAACATGCTGTGTGAAAATGAAATATAATTTACGGCAATTGAAAATAAAATAAATTTTGTAGAAATTTCAGCGAAAATGCAGGCTCTACCAGGACTCGAACCCGGGTCTATGGCATACCGTACCACTGCTCTATACCAACAGAGCTAACGAGCGGACTCAGTTCAGCTGATAGACTGAGAGTCGGTATACAAGAGACCCGGATTCGAAACCTGGTCGAGCCTGCATTTCTCGCTGAAATTTCCACATAATACATCTTCTGTGTGTGCCAAATCGCAAGTTAAAATCAATTTTGTTAAAGCAAATATTGCTCATGAAGAATATTTTGTTTTTGTTGTTATTTTTACATCACTCTCCAGCATTCTATGTAGTACCGCGGTGGTCAATTTGGTAGGACTTCTTTCTGACTGCCAAACGAGTGAACCGGTTCGATTCCCAAGGTTGAGTGATTTTAGGTGGGATTTTTACCTGAGATATCCTGTATATAGCGGCTTGAAGTTCACCAAGCCTCTAACATATGGGTAACCGTGGAGGGTAAAGACGGTTGGAGGAGCGTGGTGCTCATTACATGATCTCCACAAATGACAGATATTGTGAATGTGTGGGGGGGCCCTATCTCCAACGCGTAGTGTAGCAGATTCCTATGTACTTTTACGTTGCTGTGTGTGTGTGTGTGGAGGGGCTATGTGTGTGGAGGGGGTTATGTGTGTGGGAGGTGTAACTGCCTCGCTTTTCAACCTCTCTAGGCAGTGATGAATCAAAGACGGTAAAACGTCAATGTCTTAACAAGAGTTTGAATCTAGGACCAGGGTGCGAAATCCCGGGAGGGATAGGGGGGAATCGCCCCACCAACAATCTTGTCCTGAAATTTTCCTCCCGCAGCAAACTCTTCCGGGGGGGAGAGTTTTTGTTTTAACAACAAACATAAACAATTAGTTTGGGATTCGAATATACGAATCTTTGAAAGCTATTACCCATTTGCTTACCATTCCATCACTCATAATGTTTTGTCTGTACACTTCACAAATCTGACGGTGAATTTCAACTGCTTTCACGCTTTTAGCACTAAGAAAACGAATAACAGCGCGTATTTCACAGTCGGCGGGATTCTCAATCGGTTGGTTGGTTGATTTAAGTCCACTTTATGCACAGTAAGGCTAATTAGGACTGGACCTACAGTTTAAAGTGGGATCCGAACCACTTGTGCCTCCACCGGGTATCGAACCCGGGACCCCTTGATTACAAGGCAACGACGCTACCACTGCGCCATCGGGGAGGCCCGTAGGATTCTCAATCGGCGGAGGCATTTTAAATACGCAAAAGCAAATGTATACACGATCGATTGTTGCCGCAATGGCGTCTGTGGCTTGACAGTGCGCATGCACGGGACACCGACCGCAGCGCTGCAGCGGCGGAATTTCAAAACGGTACTTACTTTAAAAATACGCCTCGTACTTGACTGGAATAATATCGAAAACATACAAAAAGAACGGACAACAAAGAGCCTCATGTCTAAGGACACTGAACCCAACAATCCCCAGAACACAGAAATTAGACCGACTCGTTATTTCTTCTCTCATCGCCTTTCGTTAGCAACCGCGAAGTAATAAATATATTAATAAAACACGTAATAGCATTTATATTTGGATTTGATACATGAAACTATTATCTTCTTAATGTCTCTTAATTTTGTCCCCCCCTTAGGCAAATCACTGTTCATAGCATCAGTAGTACATTAAAATCTTCAATTTGCAATTACACTTTGAATGAAGGACAGTCGATATAATATATTGTATATTTTGTAATATAATTATTTAATAATTGACACATATTTAATGACATTATACAGAAGGGGGGCACCTGTGAAAAAGTGTGCCACATGTCACACCGTTAGTACAACAGCACCACCTGGCACTGAAGTCTGCCACCTAGTGGCCGTGAAGGGGAAGGTATTAGTCTGTCAACAGCAGTCATTGGTGGTGCATTCGTCTATCGTACGCTCTCAAGAGATGGTGCAATGTCAGACCTGACAGAGTTCCAAAGAGGCATGATTGTTGGAGCACGTTCAGCTGGAGCCACGGTGACGGAAACCGCAAACCTTGTGGGTGTGCAAGGAGCACAGTATCAGCCGTTATGACAGCGTACGCAACACAAGGTAAGATGGCGTCTTCAAAGCACAACAGTAGACGAAAGACAAAGCTTGCTGCTCGGGATAGGAGGGTGTTGAAGCTCATAGTGGCCCGAAAGAACAATCAATCGTTATCCGAGATAACATCTGAAATGAACATGCATCTCCAGGACCCCATTTCAACCAAAACTGTCAAAAGGGAACTCCATGCTGCAAACATTCATGGCAGAGTGGCAATTCGTAAGCCGTTGGTGACATCACGTAATGCTGTCAAGCGACGCCAATGGTACAGAGCTCACAGAAGTTGGTCCCCACAGCAGTGGCAACAAGTCATCTGGTCTGATGAATCAAAATTCACATTATTTCAGACCACCCGAGATGCGTTTCATACTGACTGCCTCTTGCCGACTGTGAAGCATGGAGGTGGGTCCATTATGGTATGGGGCGCGATATCTAGCACGGTGTGGCACCACTTGTTTTTCTGCATGGGAAGATCAACACCAATCAATATCGGAGCATTCTGGGAGATCATCTCCATCCTTCTGTCCAGACTTTATTTCCTGGGGAGTTTGCAAGACGACAACGCTCCTATCCACACTGCTGGGTCTGTCCAAACATAGTTCGAAGAACATGACGATGAAGTAGGGCATCTTGAATGGCCCCCACAGTCTCTTGACTTGAACATTATAGAACATTTGTGGGGATATTTGGAGTCCAAACTGCGTGCTCGAAGTCCGCCTCCAGCCACACTTTCGGAATTGGAGACTGCTCTGGAGGAAGAATGGCTCCATATTCCCTTAAACATTGTGTATGACCTCTATGCGTCCATCCCACGTCGCATACAAACTGTACTTTAGTCACAGGGTGGTCCAACCGCATATTAATAAAGATTTTCTCTAATTTCACACGTGCTCGTATTATTTTGTCCCCCATCTGTATGTATATATATATATATATATATATATAGTGTGTGTGTGTCTGTCTGTCTGCTTCTTCCCCCCACCAATCTGCAGAGATTTCGCACCCCCTTGCTTCGTTTTTTATTTTGATTATATAGTTTATTTTACTTCGCGTTTTGTGCCTCTTGGCTAATTTGCGAAGATGGGGATGAGTGATGAAATGATGAAATTGATGAATGGACATTCACAAACAACCAAGCCCGACCGGGATTCGAACCCGGGACCCTTGGCGTCGCAGCGCGATGTGCTAACCACTCGGCCACAGGGCCCTTGCTTCGTAACTAGGGTGACCATACGTCCCGTTTTGACCGCGACAGTACAGTTTCTGAGGCGTGTCCCAGTCGTCCCGTCGATATTCTTTAGAAACCTCTATTTGTCCCGTTTTATACGAGTCCAGGAGTTGACTTGAAAACCAAATCAACAATTGAGCGACATTTCATGCTAAAAAAAAATGATGGAATTTTTAAGCTATCGTCATGGAACACCCTGGCAAGACAGCTGTACTGCATTTCAAGGACTTACAATCAAAATGTTCCATTGTCATCGAGCAGGGGTACCCCGGATGGGTTTGTGGACGCACATTGCGTCCACCCAACTTTTAGGGGGGATTTTCTCATTTGCTTTTTTGGTGATAGAAATTTGACATAAGTTGAACTTCGTTAGCATGTAATAATCACTTCGTACACTGCTAATATATTGCTACAGGATGGGTAAAAAATATTATTTGGGGGGGACAGTGCCCATTTCTTATTAAATTTAAATTGCCAGGCGAATTCTTGTGGGGAGAATAAGCATTATTGTTTGGGGGGAACACTATAAAACTCTTGACTATCAATGTTCAGTCCTAGATTATCACGGGAATTCTGCTGAAGGGGGGGGGGGGGATTTAGCATTAAGTTGAAGGGGGAATATCCAGATATTGTGTGTTAAGTTTTAGATTGGCACAGAATTTCTATAGTAGGAGGGAATCGAACTTTACAGTTCGAGGGAGGCAGGGTGAGCAATATTTAGCGCTGTGATATAAAATTCGTATGATGATTATTATTTAGGCTGTCCTTTTTCTATACCTTTTGGAAGTCGTGTGGTATCAAGTGGATTTTACTCTGAATTATTCGCTAAACGGGGTGGCGGTGGGTGTCATAACTATCCGCCTTTGTATCTTCACTCTTAAAATAAACATCGTATACATGATAAAGTAGTGAAGTAAAATATAGTACCGACTACTAAACAAGAAGTCCACGGGTGACTACAAAGAAAGAACAAGGGATTAGACGGACTAAATATAATGTGAAACTGTTGATAAAAATCAAGAGAAAAGTTGAGAATATCAAACCAGATTGAAATAAAATTTTGAAAATATACAAAATCCCATAACAATAGAAGAAAAATGGAAAAGAACAAAGGAAAACATTCAGAAAACAGCAGAAGAGACAATAGGATGGTAAAAGAAAACTAAAAGAAAGGAATGGTTTGATGAGAGTTGCCAGAAAGCATTTGATGAAAGACACATAGCTAGGTATAAATTTCTCCAAAGGAAGACCAGAGGAAGTGCAGAGAATTGGGTTGTGAAAAGAAGAGAAGCCAAAAGAGAATGTAGAAGGAAAAAATGGCAGTGGGAAAAAGAAAACCTAACAGAACTAAATTAACTACATAATAAGAAAGAAATATGGAATATGTATCAACGAATAGCAAACTATAAGAAAAGATTTCAACTGCGAAGAAATTTGTGCAGAGACAAAGAAGGAAATCTTATTGGAGATAAAAATATAATACTAAGTAGATGGGCAGAATATTTTAAAGAATTATTAGGTTCCGATGAAAATAGGATATCAGAAGAAGTAAGAAATGACCAACAATGGGATGAAGAAAAAGACTTGCCTGAACTCAAAGATGTCACAAAAGCCATACAAAGCTTTGATATTAACAAAGCAATATGGAGGACTAGAACTAAAGAAACAAACTTTTGAGGTTATTAAACAGATCTGGAAAGAAGCTGAAATATACAGTAGCAATAGTATGTCCGATACACAAAAAGAATGACAAAACATGTAAGAATTATATGGGCATATCTCTTATGGCCCAAGCTGAAGGGAAGAAGAGAAAGCTGCGCGGGGACTTTTCGTCCAAGGTTTCTTTCCTTGTGGTCACTCTATACCAGTGCAGATTTAGAAATAATAGATCAACAATAGACCAAATCTTTGTATTAAGATATTAGAGAAAATTTTTGAACACAATATTAACATACATCAATTATATGTTGATTTTCATCAAGCATTTGACTGTATACAAAGAGACAAACTCTATAAGATAATGAGAGAGATGGATATACCAGAAAAATTAGTAAAATTGACAGAAATGACTAAGAAATTCCAAATGCAAAATTAGAATACAAAAACAAACTATCTGAAGAAATTCAATTTGGAAAAGGATTATGACAAGGGGACAGCCTCTCCACACTACTGTTTAACATAAGTTTGGAACATATAATTAGAAAGATTGAAATGAATCCTGGAGGAACCATCTTAAATAGGACAATACAATACCTTGTATTTGCTGATGACATTGCCTTACTAAGCAGAACACCAAAAGCACTAGAAGATGCCCTGAAACAATTACAACAAGGTGGACATGAGATTGGACTGGAAATAAACCAGGATAAGACAAAATACATGATAACAACAAGAAACACAATCAAGTATCAAACTATAAATGAGTTTGAAACCCACAGTG
Source organism: Lepisma saccharinum (assembly GCF_977018435.1). Classification (NCBI taxonomy): domain Eukaryota; kingdom Metazoa; phylum Arthropoda; class Insecta; order Zygentoma; family Lepismatidae; genus Lepisma; species Lepisma saccharinum. The sequence goes on along the minus strand of NC_139229.1, from coordinate 149,825,514 downwards.
AAAAGTTTGAGCGAGTTGGAAATTTCAAATATCTAGGTTCAACAATAACAGAAGATAATAGCATTGCAGAAGAGGTAAAAGCAAGAATAACAGCAGACAACATATGCTATCATGCATTTGGAAATATTTTAAAATCCTCACAAGTGAACCAAAAGCTGAAACTAAGTCTCTATAGAACTATAATGAGACCAATAGTGATGTATCGGTCGGAAACCTCGTGTCTCACAAAAAAGGAAGAGGAAATGCTAGGTATATGGGAGAGGAAGGTTTTACAGAAGATACATGGACCAAGCAATGAACATGGCATCTGGAGAATTAGGACAAACAAAGAACTAGCCACACTTTACCAGAACCCAAGTATAACAAGTGAAATAAGAGCCAAATGCCTTAGTTGGCTGGGGCACGTAGAAAGGATGCAACTAGACAGAGCAGTATATAAGATCTACCAAGGCAAAAGAAGTGTTGGTAACCAGGAAGAGATGACTCGACCAGCCGGAAGACCTCAAATGAATGGACATAAGAGGGTGGAGAACGAGAGCAAAGATCTGAAATGAGTGGGCAGCTATCACCAAGGAGGCCAAGGCCCTGCATGGGCTGTAGAGCGGTGGAGTAAGTAACTATGTGTAGAACAAGTATTAAATTATCAAAAAGAAAAGAAGCAAACCCAATCAAACGTCCATACATTATTCAGACAAATAACTAGGAAGAAGTGCTTGAAGAAGCAACCCCCTCGACTGAAGCAGGGGTATTTAATCATGTAAGTTAAATAAATGTGTGTGATGTGTAAATTTGTGCATACGAGGGGTAGTCATAAAGTTTTAATTATCACCTCGAAAAAATCAAGCTGCAACCATGAAACTTGGTGATGGTGTTAGTCTTTCTCTACATATTCACCCTTGAATGCGACGCATTTTTACCAACGATGGATGACTTGGCAGAGACCTTGATTGTAGAAGTCTGCATTTTGGCTGTTCAGGAAACGTTCCACCTCGAAAATCACCTCGTCGTCATTCTGGAAATGCCTGCCACGCAATGGTTTCTTCATCCGAGGAAAGAGGAAGAAGTCACTAAGTGCCATGTCAGGAGAATACGGGGGGTGAGGCAAAATTTGATAGCCTAAAAAGCATCATGTGTGACTGTGTGCTGTGTAGAATGAGCTGGGCGTTGTCGTGGAGCAAAAATACCTCCTTGGACAGCTTCCCGCTATGCTTAGTCTTGACAGCCTCCCTTAACCTCGTCAGGAGATTTCGGTAGTATGCTCCTGTGATGCTTTTCCCCTTACGAGCATAATATGTTAGCACCACACACCATAGCAGTCCCAAAAACACTGATGGTTGGGTCTTCGCCTTTTTCGGCAGTGGTGAATCCACATGTTTCCATTGCTTGCTTTTCTCGTTTGTCTCGGGGTCATAGTGATACACCCAGCACTTGTCCATGGCGATTAGGCGGCTAAAGAAGTCTGGATTGGCCTGACACAGCTGCAACATTTCCGCTGCTGCCTCGGTTCGACGGACTTTTTGAATGGGTGAGAGCAATCGCAGGACCCAGCGGGCGGCGACCTTTGTCATGTTCAAAATGTCATGCAATATGTTGAAAACTGATCCATGACTGATTTTCACTTTTTTCACTATCGCCTCGATTGTGATACGCTGGTCTTCGAGCACCACTTCCCTTGCGATTCCCGGTTCTTCACAGAGAGGTGGTCTGCCACTTCGTTCTTCGTCATTCAGACATGTTTGACCACACTGGAAGCGTCTTCGCCACCTAACCACTGTGTCATATGATGGTGTATTGCAGCCGTACACTTTTACCAACTCAGCATGGATTGTTGCAGCGTTGTTCCCCATCAAATGCAGAAAACTAATTACCGCACGATAATCCACTTTATCAATGGGCTGCGCCATTTTGTTTTGGCTTCTCTAGCATCGTGCTACGGTACTGTGGCGCGGGGATTTCAATGTGTACCAGGACTACAGACATGTACCTGCAAACACACAAAAAATTAATTACATAACTTTATTTTTTCGAGGTGATAATTAAAACTTTATGACTACCCCTCGTATGTACAAAACCACACACACAACAATTAATTTACTTTCTACTGAAAATTTATGAAAAATAGCATTATCTTAAACAGCTCCCCCTTTTCCTTCGAGGATCAGCCTTCCAGCTACAGCTATATACATCTATAAGCCTGTCTTATCTGGAACAGTGTGACCTACTTTCTGCTTATAGTGATCTGATAACCCAACTCATTCTATTTTATAATAGAAATGGGGATGGAAGAAGAAAACAAACTGCACTCCCAATAGTAGCACCTATAGTGCTACACAAAATAGATATAGAGATTTCACATCAAGGGCGACCACAGGGGGGGATATATATATATATATATATATATATATATATATATATATATATATATATATATATATATGACAATACCTCATATAATTCAAATTTTAAAATTGTAGTGTGAAAACATGAACGAGGGGTACCATAAAAGACAGCAGATTAGGTGCCTATGCAAATTATCCTAGTGCTGGGGATGCTTTATGAGAATTATCTTCACTTGGGGAAAGCATCATCCCACTTTTCTCCTCACTTTAAGCCCTGCTGACTCCCCCACCTTTCCCCCTGAGAAAAATCCTGCTGGCAGCCTTCACATTGAAGTGGAACATGGGCATTTTACATTATGCTCAATTAAGCATTGCTCCACTTCACAGCAAATTATACAAATAACAGTAATGTATATAGTTCTAAATCACAAAAGCATTCTCTAGTGGAGCTACTCATTATTTTATTTTTACATGTGAGAATTGATTATATGATTTATGCTATTTGAAATTAGTCACACACATGACACATACCACTTGGAAACGAACCACTCACTCAACAGCAATGTTTTACACCGCAGCGACATGAAATGCCAAACAAGCCTGCCTTTGGTTGGTGAAATCCTCTCTAGGCAAGTATTGCATGTCACTTCGGTCTGAAGGCTCCCATACATTTCACTGGAAATTGATCCTCCTCCAAGTATAATATACTCTCGATTTATGTAAACAATCCGGCAGAGTGCCACACCAAGCATTTTCATAAGGGAGGAGAATATGACAGTAAGCAGTGGTTATTGCTTCTCTTTCTTATTAGTCAGTCCTATTTTTTTTTCATCTCTTCTTGCATTTGATATTCTCTGTACACTACACAAAGAACAGGGGAAAGCAAAAAAGTGTGAACCAAGAGTCAGTGGAAAGACCATGTGCATGTGTTGGAGAGTGTGAGAAGAAATGGGCAGGATTAGAACATAGTAGAATGATAAATGTTGCTGAAAAACAGAGGATTGACTCTAGACATTTATGCCAACCCCGCCAGAAACTGGAAACAATAAAGGATGAGGATGATTAACCTGATCTACACAATAACAATAAAATGGTAACGCTATTAAGCCTTGTTTCCATGCTTAATAAAACACTAAAATGCTGATCAAGGTGAAATTTATTGTAAAATAAGGTCCTATAATTGTAACGTTTCCACCCTCTAACAGGGCGTTCTTCAGACAAAGATTCACAATAAATTCCTTGTGTTGATGTGTTAACGATAAAAGTATATTTAAGTCCAGAGATGTGTAAATTCAAGTGGAAAACTCTCAGAGGGCACAAGAGGGGCAATGTTTCCAATGTGCTACAACTTTCCATGAAAATTTTCTATGAGTGTGTCAATATGTACATGGTATATTTCTAAACCTTAAGGTAAAAACCCAGTTTATTTTGTAGTGCTGGTGACACTGGATAAATTGCATGGCTACAACCTTTTCCAAATCTTTCAATGCAGCCTGCTTCTTCAAAGAAGCAGGCAGACATTCAGTTTACCATACATTTGATTGATTTGATTTAGTTTACTTCACTTCTCTGCCACTTTTGGCTAATTGCAAAGATGATGAGGACGAATGGTGACAGAAGAAATTGATGAAAGGACAATCACAAACACACATGAACAGGACACAACACAAGTTCCACAGAAGATCATACTGGTTATGAGTCCAAACGCCAGATTCTCCTTAGCCTGCAAAATGCAGTCCAAAGTGTACTACATGGAAGTAGCTAGGAATAAATTAAAACCCAATTTACCACATGTGTGTACTTCCATATCTCAGTCATAGGTAGCTGCATCATGCTTGAATCACTCACTCACATTGCTTTATCACACCATTGAGAAATTCTTGTTCAGTACTGTATTGCCAAATTTGCTGCTCACGATTAGATGTTGACTGGACAACATTTCCATGAAGTGTGGACGATAAATAAGAATGCTATCAATGTTTAGTCTGCTAAAGGTGGCTCCATTTTTGTATTTTTTGTAATGTAGCATCACTCTTCTGCCACTTGTGGCTAATTGCAGTGATGATGGATGAAATAGCTGAATGGACACTCACAAAGAACACCCAAGGCCAGGCCAGGTTTTGAACCCACAGACTTTGGTGGCGAGATCGAAAGTTAACCACTTTCCAAGCCTGCGTGTACTTATGAGAGTGCTCTTCCACAAATATAGCAAGTTGACCAGGCCTGCTCTACACGATATAAAATTACTTGTATTGTGCAGTGGTCCCGCACCACTGCAGTCTAAAGCGTCAGACTTTAGGCTCAGGCTACAGGATGCATGTTGGTTCGAGTCTCGTGGAGGGGAGCGTCACAACATTTTTCCTAAGATTTTGGCCAGTGTATGGGTAGTGGTTTTATCACACTCTCATCACCAATCACTGACTGTTGCAGGTGGCATCTGGAACCTGTCGGAAGTCTCACAGATGGAATGCCCAAATTGGTGGGTGCCGATAATCATACCCCGTTCAGCCTCACTCAGCTAGCATCATCTGCTTATTTTGGCTGCTGACAGCAGCATACATGTCTACAGCGCACTCACTGTCCTTCATAAGTTATTCTAGTGGTTCATAACGTGTATTGATAACATATAGGCAATCTTCCTTACAGTTTAGGTGGTGTCCGGTCATTACTGGCAATAGTGTATTTTTCTTATCTAAACATACAGAAGGTCATGTAACACATAGTTTAGACTCTCAATGTAGTACATACAATGCTATTTATTGATAAAGTATATATATATTTCTTGCTGAAAACTACAAAAATAACAGAACTTGAATCTTTGGAAGCATATTAATATGAAATATTAACATAGAATATTTGCAATGCTAAAATAATTGTTAGACTACTTGAGACAAAAACATTCAATATCTTTTTTTAAATTTTAATTTATGATCATTGCTTCTCTGCAAAAAATACTTGCAAATAATTCTGAGGTTCATTAAGTAGTACAACAAATGTAGCTAATTGAAAAACTTATGAAAAGAACAATTCATAATACAAATTTGAATGTATCTATATAATATTATTTTAACAAGAATAAGAGCTCTTTATTGAATTATGTACAGAATTTATTGAAACTTTTGAACAGAAGCCACAATGCATTACCAATAATGAAAGAGTATCATAATTTGTTAAATAGTATACATCAATGTATCTTACACTCACTCATTTTATGATTCAAAATTATGTGCATATAAATGAAAATACAAAACAATGTAAACTGAATATGCATAAAGAAGATGATCACTGTGCTAATGTTATAAATAATATAATAAATGCGACTAAATATATTATAAAACAGAGTCTATCAAAAAATGTTGTAACCATTATCCACTCGTTTGAATTACTTTCATTTCCTTGTGTCATTAATGTTGATTTATTATCTTCATTTACAGCTTCTAGAGGCTGGAACTGAAATGAAAATTTTAAGAATTAAATGGCAAACATTGAATCAACATCTAAAGAGTTCAAAAGGGATGAAGTAAATGGTAGATATTGAATAAAGATTTCAAAAAGTTAAAAAGATATGATATCTCAAATTTGTCTTTCAACACTGAGTTTCCAAATAGCATAACAGGGGATTTATAAAACAGATGTAAATTAATATCAAAATTAAAGTAGCAATGCATAGTATAAAAAATTAAAATTCAGTTTAAGCCAAACATTTATTTTTAATGTGTATTACATAGATATGAATTTTGGTATTAGTTTCACTCATAATAGTTGATTGTACACAAGCAGACACTATATTTTCTTTGTTCTTATTAATGCAATTATCTGATACAATGTTAAGTAATGTCATTACCATAAGTTAATAATACTTTTTTAGCAATAAGACATGTATTATTTGACAACTGGTAAACATATCACAATGATTCAAAATTGAACTGTTACAATATGTCTGAAGCTTTGTCTTGCTTAATAGGTTTCAATATTTGATCCATGTGTCTCATTGCAGACCTGGAAATGTGATGTGATCATGTGTCAAATCTGAGTGGGATATCACTAGCTATGCTAGAGGATCAAAACATCCATCAAAACTTACATTCTTCTGCCCCTAAGACATGAATCATTTTGATATGCTTAATACTGCAGTGGTCATGTGAAGAAAGTACTCATCATTGGTCACACAAATCACTATAGTGATCCATTGAATATTATCATTTTTACTCATAATTTGTCAAAATGTATCTGGTTTTATAGATAGAATGCCCTTTTCAAAGTATTCTGGTTCACTTAACAGAAAAATATAAATTATTTCACTCAACATATTACAGGAGGGAGGAAATAGTGAGTTATTGGGTTGATGCATAAGTTGGTAGCTGTAGTAAGTTGTGTTTGGTATGGCAACACTGCGGTGTTAGGAGTGTGTTTATCGTTTAATGTTCATCAATTGGAGTGCCATTGTTGTGCATGTGAATACGCATTGAATTTTACAGATTTCAAGAAAGACGGTGTTATTTATGGGATAAAGAACAATAAGTGTCCAGTGGGGGAAAAAAATATTTCCGACATATTCTTCTGTCTGAGTTTAACATAGGACCAAAGGCAGCAGAGGCGGTTTGAAACATTTGTCCCTTGTACGTCGAGAATGCCAACAGGGAGCAGGGCAAGAAAATGGTTTTGTCATTACAAAGAGGGCATTTTTAACTTAAGCCTTTCTCCACGTTCAGGAAGACTATCGGTCTTTAAAGAAAGACAGTTTAACACTTTAATCCATGAGGATTCACATCAGTCGACTCGAGAATTAGCAAATGTGATGAACTGTGACCATTCAACCATCCTGCGACATTTGCATTCCATGGGTAAGGTTCAGGATACCACATGCTATAAATGAAAACAACCAAATCAGCGAGTAGGCCAGAAAAACAGCATCAAGTGCTACAACACGATAATGCACACCCACACTCCGGTAACATGACAAAAGCTGCTTTCCAGGACAAAAATGCTCTTCAAACTTGGCTTGACGATGCTTTTAACCCTGAATTCAGGCGTTGAATTGAAAAACTGCCCGGCGTTGGTAGACAGTCATGGCAATGAAACAAAATATATTACTGATTAATTTATGTCTTCTGTTCATCTCAAATTAGTATTGAATAAAAATATTTTTGCCAAGGTGAAAAAAACGCTATGAACTTATGCATCAACCCAATACATTTGAAAGTGGTAAAACCAAACAATTAGAGACCGTGAAAAGGAGTCAAGGCCATCAACACATCATTAAAAATTGAGGGATTTTTCTTTTTTTTTAGAAAATGGAAATTTTGATGTATCTTACCCTTCTTACTTCGCAGGGGCAAGAAAGAAGGAGAGGAGGGGGAAAACTGAAAGCAAAATGGCTTTTAAACAATGCATTGCATTGCCTTTGCTTAGTGCAGTTTGGCAAAAGCAAAGTGTCCCTGTAGCGCTGTTGTCGAATTATCAACTCGAGCATAGGCAGCATGGATCAGTCAGCTGTTTCCATTGTTTGCCTGTTCCTGTGTTGCAAAATTGTTCAGCACTGTCAAACACTAGGTTCCTGTGTCAGTGCAAAGTGTTTCATTTCATCATGAAAGGGAAAATGTAAATTGCAATAATCAGAGACTTAATATTTAACTTTGTTGAATATTTGGAGGGAAGTTAGCTACAAAGCATGCAGAAACTTCAGTAATAATACGGATACAGTGGAAGGAAAATAAAAATTCTGAAGAACGAAGCATGGCAGAGTGGACTGAGTGCGTACTATTCCTTTTTAAAAAAATATTTTTATTCTCTTGATTTTATCATTCGGTTAGTCGGTAATTAGAATTAGAAATAAACAACTGCTAGATAGATTACAACTGACTATCTCCATGTGGTAGTCAGATCAGCTTCTTTGGTTGTATGCAAATGTTATTATTCTCCTGTTTTTACTAAACATTTTGCAAATCGACAAGAATATTGATATTTCTATGTGTTGAGTGATTTTGTCAGGTTAATAAATACTGAATTATCTATAGCTCAATAACATCGCTTTTCTCGTGATTGAAGGAAAAATCATAGAGGTATTTCAAATTTGTACAAAATTCTTCATGAAATACAACTCTGCCATAGTCTCATTATCAGTGAAATGTAGTCAGAACTTGGATTGCCAATACATTTAGCATCATTATGTACACAAAAATTGGTGCGAGTATTTGAGAGGGGTAATGACACTTCTTCTGGATGCAAGCCTGAAGTGCACACCCATAGTCAGACCACTGGTCTGGATTCGCCCACTTCATGCATTTATAACAGATTTTCAGAAACACGTACTTATATATGAAGGGCTTGGGTGTAAAGCATGGTAAGTGACATTTTGATAATTTCTGAGTTCATTAAGAAAAAAGGTTATTAGAAGCTATACTGTAGATAAATTGTTTTCCTGTTGTGTTTACCAATTTCAGAAGGCTTTACTGAGTTCAATGCAAATTGTATGACATGGCAATTTCACTCGAAAATTGAAGGATGTCACATTTTACTTTATAACTTAAAAATTACCAAAATGTCATTTACCATGTTTTACACCCGAGCCCTTCATATATGAAAATACTGCATGTTCGAAAAAGCTCCTGTCAATAGTCGAGCAGATCACTATTGTGTTTCACTGAAATGTGAGCTCCATAACAAGTAAACAATGGATCTTTTTCAAATAAATGCTGAACGAACAGTTCCTGGACTATTCCAGGAAGGTACACTGGGAGCAAATGTCAATAATGTTGCAAAATGGCAGTAGCATGCAAATATAAACTTTTTGGTATAAATTGACAATACCGGAAGTATCTCTGATTACTTTCAAATTTGGCATACTCATTAATTTTGGCATCGTAATCATGAATCTGCAGTTAAAAAATGGCGGTCATGTCTAGAAATTAAAAAATAACCTTCTCAATTACCGCAACGGTCTTGTGGTAATTGCTACCGTAGTCATAACACAATGTTGCTCAAGTGTTGTACAATAAGTGAGACCCATTGCATGGAGCGTTGATTTATTTGCAATGCTAATCATTGCAAAAAATAGTTGTTTTCTTCATAAATCAAGGGTGTTTACTCCATTCATGGAGCCACTTTTTTCGACTTATTTTGCAATTTCTAGAAGTGGCCGCCAATTTTTAACTGCAGATTCGTGATTACGATGCCAAAATTAGTGAGTATGCCAAATTTGAAAGCAATCGGAGATACTTCCAGTATTGTACATTTGCTCCAACTTTTTCTCATTCACAAATCTTGGCAACTACAAAAAACACATAATTTTTCCTTTAAACTTTTCCGCGTTTTTGGAGGTATTTTCAAAATTCCATGACTTTTTCACTCATAAGTTTAATTCCAGGTTTTCAAGATTTCCAGGTCAGTGGAAACTCTGGAAGAGTATGTTTTTACAACACTGGCACTCTTTTTCAAATTACCCTGTATATGTGGAAAGAAATTATCACTGTCTTATAATTCTACTGTTTCTGGAACTTGAGAATAAAGTAGATATGCAATAAAAAAACTAACCTTGGAGGTAGAATTGGTGAGTATGCAATACTGGCTAACAATACTTCCAAGAAGCCACTGATGCAGTACTACAATGAAGCTAGGAGGATTCAGTTTACTTTTAGATAGAACACTTAGAATAACTGTAATGACCATTGCTATGCCTACCATCATTATAGAATCTCGGTAAAATAGCACTGAAAAGAAAAACATTTATATGCACAATAAGCTATATAATGTTACAAATTATATAAGGTGTGTAAATTTGTTTTTAAACTGCATAATGAAATATGGTAAAACATACATTGTGAACAATTTTAAATAAAATATTACTTTAAATTTTTACTATCTAATATGAGACAATATATTGTCTTATGCTCAGCTATAAAAGTGGAAATTATTAGGTGGATGAATGTTTGCTTGAACTATTTAGCTTATGTCTTAACATAATGACAATGGTACGTACAGCTGGGGAGGGAGGGGAAAGATGATTTGCACAAATTTTCTCTGAATCCCTTCCACTTTGAGCACTGCTTATGCCTTTTGCTGAAAATGCATTTTATTCATTCATCATCATCATCCATTGCCATTTCCTGCCTCTGGCTGGGTTGGCATTTTTATTCATTATTGAATAATAATAATAATAATAATAATAAAATCATCTTTATTAGAGTGAGTGTGCTTCAGCCTCGAGGGCCACTCTTACAACAAACCCTTGTCTGGGTGATTGTTACAATGCAAAAATGGAATATATGAATATACACTGATTACATGTAACCTTAAAGGATATGGATTGAATAGGAAAATATAAATTGAATAAAAAAAGAGGGCCTCCTCGATGGCGCTGTGGTAGCATTGTCGCCTTGTAATCAAGGAGTCCCGGGTTCAATACCTGGTGGAGGCACATAGTGGTTCGGATCCCACTTTAAAATGTAGGTCAAGTCCCGATTAGCCTTACTGTGCATAAAGTGGACTTAAAACACCAACTCAATCAATCAATCAATCAATAAAAAAAGGAAAATAGAAAAGTGTTACATGTAAACTAATGGCCATAGACATCTAATGTATGTCGATTTCATGAATGTATGACAGTCAACAATGAATAAAATAAAATAACAACAATAATAATGAAGTTAAATAAAATAAAATATGATTACATAATGAAGTTTAGAATGTTAAGACCTAAAAGAATTTACATGCACACAGTTGCTAGTTGTTACAATTGGTATACTTATGATTGAAAAGTGGCTCATGATTAAGTGCTTTGCTGCCTCGCTAGTAGATAATGTCAAGTTTCTTTTAAATAGCTTATGACATTGGATGGATGTTAGAGAGGTTGAAAGGAAATTCCATTCTTTAGTGGCAGTTATGGTATATGGCTTTCTGTAGGTGTTTGTTTCATGTACTGGGACTGACAATATTTATTTTGGTCACGTTACATGTTGATGCCTGCTCGAATTTGTGTTCAGTTTCTCAATGAGATATCCAACTTTGAATATCATCAACAGAACACATTGTTATGTACGAGGGTAAGTCATTAAATAACAGGAATTTTATTCTAAACTTCAGGAAGAGTGTATCAATGGGTGGAAAGATTTAAAGACAGAAGACAAAATGTGTGATGAACACCAGAGTGGGAGGCCAGTTTGTGTGGCAACTGAGGCAGTGAAAGAGCAGATCGACCAGCAAATCCGTTAATTTAGTTCACTCTCCCCTGACATAAACATATTGTCTCTGTACTGAACCTTCATTCTGTTGTAGATTTTAGAAGATTTCACATCCTCTGACCACAAGAAAATGAATAACACTTCATTGCTCTTCTACAGTGCAAGTCAACAGTGGAGCAGCCTTTTTGTATGAGCTACTGTGCAGGGGCATACTGCTCGATCATCATGGCACCTTCATGGTGTGTTGCTAAGGAACCATTTTGAGTCCCAAAATACAAATTTCCATGAAGTTTAGAATAAAATCCCTGATATTTAATGACTTCCCTCGTGTGTATATAAGAAAGAATGTGATGTTTCGGATATTAAATATTTGATTATGTATATAATTTCCAATCAATTTTCCATAGTCTGTAAACATTTTTAAAAAAAGTTGACATATATTGTAACAAATGTTACATACCATACACATACATAAAATAAAGAGGATATTATATTACCTTGTTTTCGAGTTTATAAAAATACACTTGTTTAGGTTGACCAGATTGTCCAGGTAAAAACCCGGACACTTCAAATTGTACTTTACTTAATCATTCAATGTTTTCAATTCAGCAGATGCAAAACTACACCAAATGCACATATATCAATGGGTTTAGAATTTTAATGTTTAAAAAGAAAAATCTACATTATTAAAAAAAATCAAGTAAAGCACAAAAAAACAATTCTTCATTTATATTGTAAGAATAAATTATTATAGCCTAGATGTATTGCATTGCTGCATTCTTGCAAAATGTTACATACAACAGACATATTCTAGTCAATCATACAGGAAAAGCACTTTGACCAAATTATTTGTTATAGGTATCAGATTATGTCAATCATATAATCAAATTACTCAGAGCTCTAACTCCGGTGAAGGCACAATGATCTGCACAATATTTTAGATCCCATTTTAAATTATAAGCCCAGTCCTGATTAACCCATCTCTGCATAAAGCAGGCTTAAAAACTCAAACTCATACGTTGGTCAACCATCAAGTAGTCCTCTAAACTTACCAATAAGTGGGCATGAATCACCATTCGGTGGTAGTTTGTCGCCAAGATACTGAAGAAACAAGCAATGCATTAAAACATTAAGTTCGCCAACAATAAGACGCTGTGGTTTTGAAGGGTCAATCCAAAACATAAACAGTGTCAGCATTGTTAAAACTGTAAAGAGAAAACATTATGCACTTTGCAAGTATAAATCTCAATCCAAAATATACCCTCAATGTATAGGTACCACACAAAAATGCATACAGTGGAACTATTTATAATCCAGGAAAACTTTATATTTTACTTGTTATACTCCTTACTCTTGACTGGACTATCTTGCACTTATGGCTATGTAAATATGCATTTCTGGTCAAATATTTCAGGGATTTAAATTCATCAGTCATGAAAGTATCCAGGAGGAGCTTAAAGGCCATGCGACCCACTGCTCTCGAGGGTGCCAATTTGGATTATACCCCTTGAGTAGAATCAAATCTTATCTGATTACATAAGCATGGCTATCTGTTTTAAAAAGTTGGATTTGTATAGATTTGTGTTAATGAAGTAAGTAAGTAGGTAAGCAAGTAAGTCGTTCGGTCCATCAGTCGGTTAATCAGAGTCTGTCGTTGTCGATCGGAGTTGGTTGGGTAGGTCAGTCAGTGTTGGTTGGTCGAATAGAGTCAGTCTGTCGGTGCTGGTCTGTTGTCAAAGGGTCGGTCGGTGTCTGTCAGTCAGATCGTCAGTGTCAGTCGGCCGATATCATTAACTTGGTGTCAGTCAGTCACAGGCCCGTAGCCAGGAATTCTTTGTAGGGGGGGCAAAGTCAATCCTAGAGGGGACAATTTCTTAATATATTAAAGTCGCATTGGCAGATATAGCAGGGTACACAGAGACACTTGCCCCCTCCCCCAAAATAGATAAATAATAGAAAAGAGATGATATCTTGAAACTGCAACGAACAATAAAAACTTCGAGCAACATCAAATAGCAATATTTAGATAATGATCTTTCTAGATTGGCAAAGAATCAGTGGCGTGCCCAAGGGGGGGACTGGTGGTGGTTATACCCCCCCCCCCCCCTTTTGGTCCAATATTTTATAAAAAGAACGTCAAAGGCAAGAAAATATGGCAAAATGAGGACTGACTACTTAAAAATGTAGACGTAACCCCTGCCTTTTGAAAATCCTGGACACGCCACTGCAAAGAATATAAATTTTAACATAAATAAGCTAATAGAGACTGTATCTACTTGATGTTTACAGGTCCATAATGTTAATAGATGATTAATATGTATACCAACAGCTTTGGGCCTCTCTGCAAAACTGATTAAGGGAGCCCTTTATAAATTATGCTTCATAATGGTTCCCTCTAGTTTCCAGTATGCAAGATTTTTACTCACAAAGGAATCTAACGTGAATCCAACAACACTATTGTGTTGTGTTATGCAAGAAAAATAGAATTAATTAAATAATAATGGTTACATATTATCTACACTTTGATGAATTGTGTAAAAATTTGTAGTACATTTTTTTGTACTTGCTAGAACATTAAAACATGGGTCCCTTAGTCCACCACGGACTCTATATCCTTCAAAGGGGAGACTCTTGAATCACTAAAGACAATGATTTTACGTTAATCATTTTGTAAAATATTGTGTGAATTGTATTATATTATACATGTTTTTACACCTGACAAACAAATAGGAATACCTTGATTGATCAATGACTTCTTGGATTACAGTGTCATCATTAATATTCCATATTAAGTTTCAAAGAAAGAAATTGTTTTAATAGGGTGAAAATAACTTTACGGGGCGCCATGGCATTATCATTAACATTTATTTTGGTTCCCAGGACCGACTCTCGCCGCCCCATATCTGTGGCTGTGAACTTGGACTATAAGAATAGCAGATATTGCGAGCGAAGCAAGCAAGAAAATTTTATGAAATGTATTTTATTTGTATAGAATTTTAAATGGAGGGGGCCTCTCTGTGCCCCTTGCAAGTGCCCTTGGCCATCTGGAAGAAAAATGCAAGGAACACGTAAAAACTAATTCCATCATGAGTATCCAATTGTCCTGCTATTCTTAGATTCTCCTAGTCTTGTTTTTTACTTCAATGTTTGCTTCCCCTAGAATGGACTTCCGTCCAAGGTTGGGGATTGGGCAATCCCCCCTGCCCCCTTGTGCTTGCGGCACTGTTTATGAGTGTCTCTTCATCAATTTCACGTCATCACTCATTGTTGCGATTAGCTAGAAGTGGCAGAAAAGCAACTATAAGTAACAAAAATTAAATATCCATGTGAAACAAAAATTTAAGCAGTTTCAAGTTCATAGCAACACATCCAAGAAAAACATCCGACACCTTTAGGCACCTTTAATACAAGACTACTCAAAATGTCACAACTGTTCTAGATACTGAAAATTGCGAAATCATTTTCCGAAGTCTGAATCTGGAAGGGAATTCCCCCCTCCCCCCAATCATGATACAACATTATACGGAATCCCATACACCCTAATAAATCGCAAAATCAATAAGTGTCTTTGTTATATTGCTAGAGTAACACATGATATAATTGTAAAGATTATTGAGCATTTCAGGTAGGAATGTGTTCTGTATTTTTAACAGGAGGGGGAGGGCAAAGCAGGCTCTCAGGGGGGGCAGTCACCCCCCTGCCACTCTCTAGCTACGGGCCTGGTCAGTCACGGTCATTCAGTGTCAGTCGGTCGATTAGTGTAAGTCAGTCAGTCAGTCAGTTGATCAATGTCGGTCATTTAGTGTTGGTCAGTCAGAGTGTTGGTCTGTTAGTGTTCATCAGTCAGTCGGTCTGTTAGTGTCAGTCGGTCAGTGTCTGTCAGTGAATATCAGTCAGTAAGTGCTGGTTAGTCAGTTGATCAGTGTCAGTCTGTGTTGGTTGGTTGGTGTCAATCAGTTACTGTCAGTCGGTTAGTGTTAGTCAGTCAGTCGGTCGGTCAAGTGGAGTCGGTTGATGAATGTTGGTCAGTCGGTTGGTCAAATGCTCGAAGGGCCAGTAGGTCGGTCAGTCAGTCGGTGTTGGTCGGTCAGTCTGTGTCGGTCTGTTGGTCGGTCTATCGTTTGATCTAAGATTAGCATTTTCCAAACCTTGTCACTGCTAAAGATGCTCTGGGGTTTACCCAGACTCAAATAAATCGGAACCTGCCGGGTAAAGTATAAAAACTTTGATTCGGAAATTTTGATTATATGTATATGTTGATGTGAATGAGCAGCAGAAATTCCAACTTGAAAAATGTCAATAATCAACTTCATTCACATACTTAAAAAATGGCATACATGTAAAGTTTCGATGTTTTGAGGTTGGTAGCTCTGAATTTGGTGGCAATCAGCCTGGAACCATAATGTAGCAGCTGGGAAGGTTCTGTTGGAAGATTGAGAGCCAGAAGTTTCGATTGTTCAGACTTTCTCTACTATGGTTAGTGGTTTAGAAAAAAATTGGTCACATGATCTGACCCATGGTCATTTTGCAGAAATTGCGGCCATCTTGAATTTTTCGATTTAGTTTTAAAATATATATATTATCGCATAATAGGGCAATGTAATATGTCATTTTATATGTTTTTGACACGCAGAGTGCAATAATGACATGCAAATTGCATTTGGAGAGATAGAAGTATGAGTTTTATAGAAATTGAGGGCAAAATTTAAAATGCTGTTATAGTTTTTTAATATTTGTACATATGTTTAAGAACACTGTATTAATTCATTTTTCTTTTCAATTTTGCAGAATAATTCCTGCTTTGCGAAGAATGAATAATGAAAATAGTTGAACTAGTGCAATTTCCATCGAAGTAAAAGAGAAAAGACTTTCATGAAGCTTATGTTTGTTTGATAATGTAAATCGAAAGGACGAGAAAAGTTATATAGGACAGACTTTGGATGACAGAAACTCAAAGATTCAAGTGGTGTGCTAAATGATGGTGTATAGACATAGACGACTTTTCTATCACGCGACCTTATATCGAAATGAGTAACTAAATTTTTAGATCAGTATCCTCTGCAAATGACTTCAAAGAAAGCAGACAGGTCTTCACTCCAAGGCCAAGAATCAAAATCCATATCAACCGTATGTGTGGTATGTAATCAGTTAAAATAAGGGAGAAACACAACTTTTCCAAATTTGGGAGCGTGGAAGAACACAGAAATTTCTCTAGATGTAGTTCTTGAAATAACTTCTACCATTAGTAATGTGTCAAGTCAAGTTCAAAGCCTCTAACAAGACTCAAAGTGATCCTGTATCAATACAAAAGATTGTAAGATAAGGAAATTTGTCAAAGGTTTGAATTTTCAAATGATCTTATGAAGCAAAAGCATTAAGTTAAAATTTCAAGGATATTGAATTTATGATCGTTGTGAAGTTTTTCATATCCAAGGAAAAAAATTCCTTACCTAGCTTGCCTATCTGTCCATTATTACAGTGTGTTTGTAGATAAATGACACTCTACTTGTGTTAAGGAATGTGCCAATAAACTCCGTGAAGAAGCAAAAAACTACGACTTTAATTTGGATGGAAATTTTGGTGATGTGTGTGATACAAAGTCAGTGATGAAATTTGAACAATTTCAACCAATGGAGGGGTTTCTACAAGAATTATCAGCTTCAGCCTCTAAAAACCGAAGTACTGAGCATAGATGCAACACATTGTTTCAAGTTGCTTATTTTCTCATTCATAATGGGTTGAAAACAACTGCAATGCACATTGCCAGATCTCAAGCTATTCACAATTCAAGTAAATCAAAAAAGCTTTATCACTATGTTCAACCGTCAAGGACTCTATTGCTGTTCTTATATTGTCCTACATCAAGATCAGATGTTAGCTAACAGAACTATCTTGAGAGCTGAAGGATACCACATATAATAAAGCTCGAGATTCTCATACGTGATGCTACAGACAGTTATCATAGAGAGGAAGCTACACTGTCAGGTATGTGTGGAACACACGGCACAATACTCGTTCTTTTTCAAGATCGTGAGGTTCAAAATTACGAACCACATTCTATACTGGAAGAAATTGATAGTCCAGAAAACTATGTTGGTACATTTGATACGTTTCACCTAGTGAAACAAAGAAATGGAAGCTTAGCAATTGATTCACTATTCTAAAGTAAAGAGAAGATGCAGGATTTCTAGTAATTTTATGTCAAATAGTGATTTATATACAGCATCTGACATTAGATAGCCAGAAAGGGATTTGGAGTATGTGTGGTTTCCCTCGTGATTTCTTAATTCTTTTAATGTGTCTCAACTTGACTTCCCTGAAGCAGTAGACATACCATAAAGAAATTCCCTTGCAAGTGTATTGTTTAATCATCCATATCAATGAACAATCACTGGATTTACTCAAAATCTTCCATACACAGCAACACAATATGATTATATACATTCAACCATGGTCATCTTGCGAGATGTTCTGTGTCAGTCGAATGAAGAGGGTTTATTATGGCGTGATGAAGGAGTATATCGCATAGTTGAGGAAATTCAGTTTCTTTACCCGGAAAAGTCTTAGAATATCTCTCTTAACCTAGGAGATTTCATTTGCAAAAAGTAGTAACCTCATGTATAAGAATGTATCTCAAAACCAGCGGAAGTTTTGAATTTCATGTAGAAAATTGAACGATAGGCTCACGTTCAGCTTAAGGAGCTGTAAATGGACATCATTATGCTCAGGCAGCTAGAACAATTCGGATGATTTATGGACTCATAGAAACACTTCAGCAGAAAACTTTTTAGATAATTTTCAAGATCAAAGTATTCAGGGATGTTTTAAATTATTCACGTGTGTAGTTCTTTCTCAATGCACAAAGAAAATCTTTATTGTGTGAAACAAAATATTGTCCACATTCTGGTCAGAAGCACAATAGATTTTAGGGAATTCCGACATAATGTCCTCGAATTCAGTAAAGCATTTTGTCCTTAGGACCTGTTTCTGTCTGTATTAGCACCGCTTCTTTGAGACCTCCTTTGAGCAGACAGACAATAATCAGGACTTCCGTGTATGCAGTATAAAAGTGCTTACAACTTTTAATTGCATTTGATAGAATTATGCACATTGGTGTACTTCATACTACAATGATTGCTTGCTTACAATAAGCCATTTAAGGGACAAGGATGCATAATTGAAATTGGACGATGGTTCAATATGCAGAACAATTCATTGTAAAGATACTTGCCTCATCTAGATAAACAAGTGACGAAGTGCAGTTCCAACAATACAGCCAAGCAAAAAATGTTAACTTTTCGAAATGTTTTCCCCATTTTTCAAACATGCTCTTCCACACTAAGCGTACCTACTTTCAGTGCTATTAGATGAATGTGCTGGAAAACAGCCCAACACTGGGTCCTTTAATTATGATTATATAGAAAAGACAGTACTTGCGATCCTATTATAACAACATTTAAGACCTCCTGATTTTGCTCCACCCTGTACATGCCAGAAGTGCCTATGAGCTACGGTATGACCTTGCAGATTTTGAAACATCAATGCTGTACATTTTTCAAATGCAAAGGAAACAATTTATGTTTAAATGTTTGTTTGAAATGAAAAATAAAGCACAGGGAAACATTACATTTCTCTTCAGTCTAAATGTCCCCTCCTTCAAAATTTAAAGGCCACATTCCATATATTTTTATTTGCAGAGCATAGTATGTGCTTTTTTTAAGCTCAGCGTGCTTGAAAACCTATAAAATAACATACTACTCCCCCATATTACTCCACAAAAAATTAAAAGAAAAAAAATTCAAAAATTCAAAATGGCGGAAATTTCTAGAAAATGACCACAAGTCAGATCATGTGACTAGGGTTACCAGATCGCTGTAAGGGAAATGTAGGACATGCTGTTCCAAAATGTAGGACACAAAACATTCTCAATAAATAATACATATTTCTATAGAACACGTTAGAGAGTAGTTGAAAAATGACACTTTTCAGTTTTAAAATTGGAATTCTTAATGAATTTTTAAATGCAAAATTTCAAAACTTGCAATCATACTAATCAATATTTATGTTAGAGTGGACAGTCAAACTCTTTGAAATTATAGGGACCAGTACCAAACATTTTACTAATTTTATGAAAAAATAATTTCTCTCGTGAGTCTGTTGTGCTGATTGTAATGAAAGAACTCCCTCAACATTTGAATTATTACCTGTAATGGCAAACAAATATTCAGCAATTACCATAATTTAAAATGGTTCGAGAAGTTTAATCTTGGGTAGTTTTTAGTTCAATAACAGGGTGTCTACCAATATAACACATCCATAATTCTTGACTTTTTCTGTACTTTTCTAGACCTTTTTTCCGTCTTTTATTTAAATATTTATTTAATGAAAAGCCCTACCAAAGGGTCAGTTAAGATAAAATCTGAAGCTGAATTTAAGAAGAGAATTAGATCTGCTTTCTCGTATTAATGCATCCTGAACTGTGTTTGCAGACAAGCGAGGCTTTGGCGTCTGGACTCACAGCCAGTATAATCTTATGTGGTGCTTGTGTCGCTTGTCCCTATATGTTAGTGACCGTCCCTTCATCCATCTTATCTTACCACCATTCATCCTCATCTTCGCGATTAGCCAAAGGGACAGAAAAAAGTTAAGTAAAATAAACTAAATCAACCAATCAGTCATTATGCATTATGATATCAAAAATTCTTGACCACAAGAATAATTTATTGCCTTTTTATTGACTTCTTGACCTACTTGTTGATTTCTTTACTTTTTCCTGACTTCCATGACTTTCTTGACTGGCAGCTACCCTGAATAACTTTGCTTTCTATACCCCTGATTTCCAAACAAATTATATTGAATATTGAATAAGAATGGGCAACACCTTGTTCCATCAGTATAAACCGTAAGGCAAGAAATTCTGCTCAGGCACTGAACAGTGACGTTATCAGAAAGTGGTCCCAAAACTTTGTTCATTAAATGCTTCCGTTTTCCCGTTTGTTTAATAGCAGGACAAAAATGTTTCTATCTTTTTGGGCAATGACAATCAAAATAAATGTCAATATTGAATTTGAAAGCGCAGTCCATAGACTTGTAACTTGCATGATTTTTTTCTGTTACGTATTTTCCTAATTGATATTATGTGACGCTAAAAATGTAGGACATTTATGATATTTTTCAAATTTCTCCCGGACGCCGGACATAAGGCTTAAATGTAGGACATGTCCGGGGAAAACCGGACGTCTGGTAACCCTACATGTGACCAATTTTTTTTGAATGCCTACATGTAGTAGAAATCAAATAAACAAACAAAATTTCTGGCACTCAACATTCCAACAGAACTCTTCTAGTTCCTAGACTACCACCCACTGCCCATACAATAGGATAGGGGGAAAAGGCATATATAGCAAATGAAACATGAATAAAAGAATAGGGAGGCTTCCAATGCCTTCTTGAAGTGGCAGAAGCCAAGTACACCACCATGTGGAAAGACAGAGAATTCCATCCCATGCATTGGAAAGGAACAAAAAATAATCAGGAAATAATTTACTTTATGATTACATTATGTAAATATTATTCACTATGAAACAAGTTTAATAATTATCTATGTAAGTGCAGAAATATGTTGTGGTTGTGCAACTTTGCCACTTAAGGAGCAGCCTCCGTTTCGCTGCAGATTGTAATAAGTATACTGCATAATCATGTAGCAATTTAAGCTAAGAGATGACTGTTATTTTGTAACATTTAAAGTATTTCAAATAAGGCTATTATTTTTCATCATTACAACCATACATATACAACATGGGACATGTTTTTTTTTCCTTTATTGAGAAGGTGAAAAGTAAGGGGATCAGGGTGGAAAGTAGTGTGTCAAAAGTGCACCTTGCCCAGGTGAAAATTTTATCTTGAGCTAGCTCTGAAAGTATCAGCATCTTTTTGTCTAGATGCTCCCCCTCCCCTTCCTCCTATTCCTAATTTCGTTATCACACAAATGTTCCATAGCTAATATAAGCTGCTACAAACAAATTAACACAAACAAAAGATAAAAATACACGACTCTTACCTATTGCAGGAACAAAAACACTTGCAGCATGATTGGCTGCATGTCGTTCTAAGATTAAAGTAATATATACTGCTCTGTATGTTGAATTAGGACAGCATCAGTAGCGAGAAGTTAACACTTGAACTGAGTGCTCTGTCCATCTCCAGGCTCTGTTGGCATTATGATACCAAGATGTAATATTCTAGAATCAACAAAATTTACATTAGGAACGTGTTACTTATTAAAAATGTAATCAATAAATGGCATCACAAATGAATTATTGAAACTTGAAAACTTCTCTTCATGCAAAATTTGGTACTTTTTACCATACAAATTATGCTTTATTAAGGAAAGAAGCTCTCTCATGTTCATTGCAGGGCAGTGTGGAGGCAGGCATCCAAACATTCTTGATGTAAGCCGTAGAAGAAATGATGTGATCAGCACCATGCTCCAGCTGCCCTTACCACCAAAAGTTGCCCCCAGGTAACCATTTGTCAGCAAATAATAACATTCAGAATAAATAGTTCAAAACAAATTATTTTCTAGGATAAATTGCCAGTAAATGATTTTTTACAAAGACTAACACATGCAAAGGTGAAATAGATAGGTCGAAAATAGCCAACCATGCATGGAACGAATCACACAGAATTCAATGGAGCAACGTAACAGTACTACACAAAGAACCAAATTGGAAACTGAGGAAAATCAAACAAGCAGCCTTCATAGCAATGGCCCAAAGCCCTATAATTCATCCCAGTGTAGAATTCAAGCATATATGGTATTCTTTCCTGTTTTTCAGAAAATCGAAATACTATTATAAGTGGAGCCAAAAGTAGTTGGAGAAGTTGGTTAGTGGACTGTATATGTATTGTAGTTTTGATCCCCACCACTGGCAAACAGAAATTAGTTCACCTGAAGACATGAGAAGAATTGCTCTCACGAAATGCTGTGTCAGAATAAGGATAAATAAAAACAAGACACGCAGGGCCGGCGGAAAGGCAGGGGGGGGGGGGGAAACCGTGCCACCACCCAGAGCGGTAAATTTTCAGGGTAGCAAAATTTGAAGAGAAGAAAAAAATAAGCCTATTGAAAACTTGAAAGTTATATAAGTATATTATATAACTTGGAAGTTAATATATGCCAACCCACCATTTTGAAGGAACATATAAGTAGTCTCATTTTTAAAGCACTGAGTGCCACAAGGTGGGAAAGCAGATTTGATGCCTTAACTCCATTGAGATATCAAATGGGAGAGATCTATGATGCGCTCCTTCAAGTAATTGCCAACAATAAAACTATCCAAATGGTCGCACATGAGGCTCAGTGTATTGCAAACCAGTTGTGTTGAGTCCTGGTTGATGAGAAAGAATTGGCATCAAATTTAGATATAGATGATCCAAAGGTAGAAAACACTATACAGAGCCGAAATTAAAAGAAGAAGTAGTTTCAATATGATGAAACAGTACAAAGTTGATTTTTATTACCAAGTCCTAGATGACTATTTTAACTCTAAGGCGAGAGATTTGAGCAGCTCAAACATCATAGTGAATTTTCAATTTCTTTTATGATATTAGTAAGCATAAAGACATGCCATGTGATCATTTGTCTGAAAAGTGTAGAAAACTTGCCGGAATGTTAACACATGAAGGCTACTGAATTAAAATATGAACTAAAAGTGCTTTTGGGTATAAAACAATTACACCAAAGGAAACCTTAAACTGATAAAGTGTCATGATTTTGCACCTAATGTGAGCATAGAACTTCGAATTTATTAACTTTGTCGGTAACCGTGGCAAGTGGTGAATAAAGTGTTTTTTTGTTTTTTTTAATTAAGGCTAATAAAAATACTATTTCCGGCCAGTCATGTCTGAAACACGCTTGTTTCCATTTTATACAAGGTAGCATTATACGAAAAGAAAATATTACATGCAAAGGTAAAGGTAAAGTTCCCTGTGCATATATCACCATGTCTTCAAGGCACATTTAGGGGATGTGGGGGTAGGGCCACACACATTCTCGATCTCGGCCATTTTGAAGGTTATGTGATCAGGACCACTCTCCAGCCCCCTTTACTTCCCAGGGTTGCCCCCAGGTACCCATTAATTTGAGGCTGGGTGAACCCCAGAGCCGGTTTATGCGGTGACAAAGCAGGAAAGAATTCATACTTTAGATCACCCAAGCGGAAGATCCTGGAATATTACATGTAATTCCTTTTAAAATCCATTCATATATCACAGACGTACTATGGTAAACATATGAACTCAAGCCTTCATTTCTTTCCTAATACTTGTTACATTTAAGATACGTGTAAGAGAGAGAAAGAGAGTTTTCATAAAATATAATAATTATATCAAATTAGTGTCGCATTTTTAAAAGTTTAACTGTGGTCGAGCGAGTTATCCTTTTGTGCTTAATAGTATTGAAATAGTGTAACAAATCTCAATATTTATTTTATATTTTGACGTTTTACTTAGGAATATATTGATTTTCAATTTCCCGTTGCTGTGTTATGATGGAGGGGGGGGGGGGTTGAAAGCGAGAGCGCCATCTACCGCCACTGCCCAGGGTGGCAAAATTACTAGCGCCGGCCCTGACTACACAATGGATAACGTTCAATTAGCATTATATGCCCAGGACTAAACATATGACAAAATGTTATTCTCAGCACATACTTACAGCAAAAGAAATGTTCATCTGCTCTGACCAATAAAGCCAAGAACCTAGGCCAAATGTACAGTTCTGTGAATCAAAGGGCCATTTTCTAAGATTAGCATCACAATACACTGAAAAGTAACATTTCGTGAGCCATGCAACAGCTCCTGTATTACTGACTTCAGGTTTTGCTTGTCCAAAAGGGTAGTCATACCTGTGATCAGCCCTGTGAATAAAAGAAAACAGATACAATTGATATTTCTCCGATTCATTATTATATAACATTTCGGTAGCCATACAACAGCTCCTGTATTACTGACTTTGGGTTTTTCTTGTCCAAAAGGGTAGTCATACCTGTGATCAGCGCTGTGAATAAAAAAAAACAGATACAGTTGATATATCTTCCGTTTCATTATCATATAACATTTCAGTAGCCATACAACAGCTCCTGTATTACTGACTTCGGGTTTTGCTTGTCCAAAAGGGTAGTCATACCTGTGATCAGCGCTGTGAATAAAAAAAACAGATACAGTTGATATATCTTCCGTTTCATTATCATATAACATTTAAGTAGCCATACAACAGCTCCTGTATTACTGACTTCGGGTTTTGCTTGTCCAAAAGGACGCAGAGAATATCCAACACTGGTTATGCCCTGTTTGAACTTCTCAGCCCACTCGTACACTTGTGATCGACTCATACAGTTGTCACCATACTGAACTGTCATGTGGTGATGAATTACTATCGGTTTCATGCCTTCACTCAACAAAAATCTCACGACACTTTGCTGTTCCAGTTTGGAGCACTCCTGTAAGGGTGCTGCCATCTTGTGTAACTGTTTCCCAGCATCCTGTGCACGAGGCAGGCATGCTTACAGGTGCCTTCACAAAATAACAAACATATAACAATCATGGACGTATTTTAGATTTTTTGTACTACTTTTCCAGTTATTTATTGAATGCACCTTGTATTATTATTTTTAATTTTTTTTATACTATTGTTTTAAAATTTTTCTTCATTGTTTTTTTATTATTTTAATGGATATAAGTATAGGTATAAGTAGTATAAGTATCTGGTACAGGGGCTCCTGCATAGCCAAATGTTGTGGGCAGTACCAGCTTCGATTCTCAGTGAAAGCTCCAAAGTTTTGGCATGTTGTGAGGACAATTGGCAAGCTACTAGAAAAGAAGAAGTAGGATGCTCTGGTTTCGAAAGGCAGTAACACTGCAGTGATTGGACTCGATGCATTGACCATGTGTCATCCAATGAAAAAGCAAATTGGCAGGCCCTGGCCTTTAGATGACTGTTGTGTTTAGTTTAATTTTAGAATCTGGTATTAGTGGGTTGATAACATCTTAAAATCATTAAAATGTTCCATTCAATGATTTCAAGGCAATGGCAAAGAATAGCATAAAGTTTGACAAAAATTAATTACCTCATCTAAGAAGCCGGATAACCTTGCACAATAGGTGATTTTTCTCCCATAAACCATAATTTGGCTATATTGTTGTACATTTTGTACCTAATTTATATTTTTCAAATTTCTAGTAGTATTGTTTGATTTTATTAAAAGAAATGATAAGAACACAAATTGAAGGTCTTATTTATAGGATTCAAACGAAAAAAAAAATTGAAATTGGTTGAGAAATAGCCGAGAAACAATCGATTTAAAAATTCGAATTCCACTATCTTGAATCCGATATGGCGGCTAAGCGAACAAAAATCATGTCATGTGACCAATTTTTTCTACATACTAGGACCACCTATTAAAAGCCTGTGAAGTCAAACTGAGAGTACATTTCAGGGCACACGAAAGTGAAGGCAGCTCCTAGACTATTAATAAAAATAGAATTTCAAGTTTGATGGCATTTTGGACTTAACGTTTGCCCTATTTGCAGAGCTTAGAAGAAAGTTTATTGGTCTCATCACTCCAAGTTTTAACTAAAATTATCCATATATTGAATTTGCTTGTATGGTAACTCACTGTAGGCTTAAGTACCATGTGAATAATTTGGTACGCGTAGTTGCCAACACTAACATTGTAATTTGAGATGGATGAGACAGAGGCAAACAACATTCACTTTTCTGCAAATTTGAACACTCCCCAGCACCAAGGAAATTATCTTTGTTTTAACACCTGAACGTTGACATTATTGAAGGGTTTTACAGATAATGAAACTTAAAAGTAATTGCTCCATAGCTTATCTAACAGCTGTAAAGTTCATAGGCTGACTCATAGATGGCGTTACTAGAATTAAATCCATGTGATTTTTACTTAGTACTAACCTTCAAAAGATACGTGTATAAATTTCACAGCTGCCGGATAATTAGTTCGTGAGATATAGCATTGTGAGTGAAGCAGCTTTTGTTATTGTGAAAAAATGGATAAAAAAGAATTTTGTGTGTTAATAAAGCATTGCTTTTTGGCGAAAAAAAATACTGTTGAAGCCAAGGCTTGGCTTGATAAACATTATTCGGACTCTGCACCAGGAAAATCAACCGTTGAGAAGTGGTTTGCTAAATTTAAACAAGGCGAAATGAGCATCGAAGACGATGCACGCAGTGGACGCCCCAAAGAGGCTGTTACCGACGAAAACATCAAGAAAGTCCACAAAATAATTCATCGATTACCTCAAAAAGGGCCAGACCATCAACAGCGATTATTACATAGCGTTGTTGGAGCGTTTAAAGGATGAAATCACGAAAAAAACGGCCCCATTTGAAGAAGAAAAAAGTGCTGTTTCATCAAGACAATGCACCGTGTCACAAATCAATGAAAACGATGGGAAAATTATATGAATTAGACTACGAATTGCTTCCCCATCCACCATATTCTCCAGATCTGGCCCCCAGTGACTTTTTCCTGTTTGCAGACCTTAAAAGAATGCTCGCTGGAAAGAAATTTAGCACTGATGAAGAGGTAATTGCCGAAACTGAGGCCTATTTTGAGGCTAAAGAGAAATCGTACTATAAAAATGGCATCAAAAAATTGTATGACCGCTATAATCGTTGTATCGCCCTCAAAGGCAACTATATTGAATAATAAAATCGAATTTTGTCAAAAAAATATTTTTTACTATGTTAGCCTACGAACTTTTCAGCCCAATTGTTACATGGAAATAATAACAGTTGTAATTTTATTTTTCAATAAAATCTTCATCTTCATAATTGTGTTAACACTTATAATGCAGACTCAGTGGTGCAGGAACGGGGGGGTACAGGGGTACATTGTACCCCTGCAAATTTTTGAAGGGGGTACTGTACCCCCTAAATCCGTAAATCGAGTTGTACCCCCCTTTGGTAATTTGACAGCAGACGGAAGGTGCTGCTGTTAAAATTACCTATTATCAATTCGCCCAATAAAAAATGTATTATTGTTTATAAATTTTAAGCATTATAGTCCTTACCACAGAAATTCAAAACATTTAATTGTAAACTTATTATACTACATTGTGCTTGCTACTAGTTAGTTCATTGACCTAAGTTCTTGGAAACCTCTTTAACGAGATGAAAATTGTTTAAAATGTGTGTGGAACGATGGAATCAGATTGACTCTCAGACAATTACGCTGCAGACGATTGCTGCTTTGCGTAAGGGGGGGTACACATTTCTAAAGCAGTGGTCGCGTCGATTCAAAGATAAATTACAAATCTTCATCAGAAGAGTATATGACTGACCCCATTTTCATTTGAATATTTATAATGGAATTTTCCAAAACGGAACACTTACACGAACGAGACGAGACACGACAGACCAATTGGGGGGGGTTTACAATGCACTCCTGTACCTCACCCATATTTTTCATAAATTTGTAAGATGGTGTTGGGAAAACTATACTTAAACCTATATATTAAGATATATTTTTTTAAAAAAAAATAGAGTGCCGATTAGCCTATCTGAGAATGAGGTAAATTTGGAATAAGTTTTCATAACTTCAGAGTGGAAACCGAAAGAAATATAAACACAAACAAGAACGAGAAGGACCTCACCACACAGGATACAAGATGAGGCTGTGACAATTCTCGACTCATCGCATCGCGATACCATTCCTAGGTGAAATGAAATATTTCCTAGACATTTAAACAGGGTGCAATTTGCGATTTTATCAGAGGGGGGACTATTTTTTACCTATGTATTAGATATACTTATAATTGGACATAAATTGCTTAAAATCTAATTGTGATATCGAATGCAACACAAACACAACGCCTTTTATGTTAAACTCTAAAGTCAAATTGTAAGAAAATTACATTAGTCAGATGAATGCACGAGATAAATGAGACTCACTGCAGGTTCTATTGGTAGATTTTGGATTGGATTTACAAGGTCTCTGGGAATAAGATGGGAATATTTGATTGATTGATTTGGTTTATTTTACTTCGCATTTCTGCCACTTTTGGCTAATCCGAAGATGAGGATGAGTGATGATATGATGAAATTGATGAACACTCAAAAATAACACCCATGGGCAGGCCAGGATTCGAACCTGGGCCCTCAGGCGTCATAGCGCGCTATGCTAACCCCTCTGCCACGGGGTACGGCGAGGTGGGAATGTGTTTTGGATTTTCTTTGTAGATGCGAAAATCTTTAACTGCACATGCTTCTGCTTACATTAAAGTTTACATTTTCACATAAACGAGAAATTCACATGTCATCCTAAAACACACGCATGTATCTGCATTTAATACCACTACATACGAAAATAAACCTTGGCCGGCTCTTCACATTGTCCACCAAAAATTGAAAAGAAAGAATAAACTTTTGAGGGTATGGCTTTCCTTGCTACTTCTGAGAGCTGAAGGATTTCGGTTTTGTAAATGAACCGAATGATATTACTTTCAGTACTTGAAAAGAGCGTCATTAGGTACAGCTAATTATATTACAAATAAATGATTTGTCATATTTTTCACAAATATTTCAAAGTTAGACTTCTTACGAATTGATTGGGAACCATCTGAACTCATTTTTTTCTTTTTTAATACAACACCCTATAGATGTCTGAGAAAATACCAAATACATGGCTTCTAAAAGGCATTGGATATGGTACACACCTGCCATAAATTGTTTAAAGATATTTTTATGCGTAGCTATGGGACTTTTAAAATTAGAAAGAACGGAACTGAAGTGGAACTCTATATAATGTAGTTTCTATATCCAGTAGGTGGGAGATGATTATTACTGGTTGGGGTGGCTCAAGATCCCCCTCACTTCTGATTTTCTGTTCCTTGAAATCCAAATAAGCCCAGAATGAGGTCCAGAGCTTAGCCTTATATGTTTCAGAATTGTTATCTGATTTTAAAATCTGTTTTGTTTTTTTTTTGTTTGTTTTTTTAAACTTAAATTCTAATAAAAACAATGAAAAATATTTATGCATATTTTGCATTAAATAACAGGACATTCGTGTGTGCTGTTCTAAAAGAGAATATTTCTCATGGCTTCACATTATACCTATGTATCAAGGACGTTTTTGTGGGGGTCCAGGGTGTCCGGACCCCTTCCCCCCAAAAGACTTACCAAGTAGTAAAAGTAATTTATCCAAATATAATTGTTTAGCATTTGTTATACTCAATTTTCGTCATTGTCAATACCATGCTTGAACAGCGTAACAATTAAAAGTTAGGGTGCGGCAGAAATATCTCCCGGATTTCATTTGTGAATAACAAAGCAACGATAGATGTTATGCAAAACTTTATTGCACAGTTGGAAAGAATAAGGTTTACCATTTTATTGCACATTTGCAAAGAACAAAATGTTCCAATTATTTTTTACAAAATTGCCACAAGTCACCATTTTGGGTGACATAATTGACTTTGTTTTAAAATGCCAAATGCCGATCTGCACGGTGTACGCATTTCTGAAGTCTCACCCTGAAGTTCTGCATTACCCTCCTAGTCATGTCTGGTCGGTATTGCCGCTCTTTCCTGTCTGATACCATCTTTCAGATCATTGGCTGTCCTCGGCCTTCCTTGGTAAACTTTAGCCTGCAGGTACTCCCACAGAAAGAAGTCGCAGGGTGCGAGCTCGGGGGAATGAGTTGGCCATGGAAGGTGACTTAAAAGTGAGATCAGATGCCCTGGAAACATTTCACGTAGCACGTTCATCGATAAACATGCTGTGGCACCATCCTGCTGGAACCACACAGCCAATTTGCCACGTTCGTTCGATTGCGGCTGCAGAAAGTTACGTAACATCCATACATAACGGTCAGACGTTACATTAACTGCGTGCCGTCTTCCTCAAAGTTGTCTCGGTACATATGGGAAACAAAATGGTAATCATTGTTCTTTCCAACTGTGAAATAAAATTTTGCATAACATCTATCGTTGCTTTGTTATTCACGAATGAAATCCCGGAGTTATTTCTGCTGCACCCTGTATACTCGATGGTTTTATCCGCTGAACTTATTGGAAGGCAAGGAATTTGGCTCATACGGCTTTGAAGGATTCCAAATAGTGTTGCCCACGAGACGAGACTTTGGCCTGTCTCGTCTCGTGGAAATGCTGTGAAATGCTGTCTCGTCTCGAAAATATTTGTTTGTCTCGGGACACATGATCAATCTCGTCTCGTCTCGAATTTTTAAAAGCCTGTCCCGTCTCGTCCCGTGGGCAACACTAATTCCAAAGATTTATGCACACTACTAATGATAATATCCATAAAATATTAATCAGGAACTTTACTTTTCGTTAATTGGATCTAACTCATTTTTTGTTATTCAATAAATATTCAATTCTTTTTCTATCTGACATTAAATTCCTTGCCAGGGCAGTTGTTTTTGTGCAAATCTTGGCGATCTTAACTACACGTAAGCTAGATAATGAATACTTGCTGTTATATTTCTATTCTTTTACAATTTTTACCTATTCATGTAATAATAACAATACAATATTAATTAATGTACATATTTAATTAATTAATATATTAATTTAATTAAATTTAATTATCCTAATTATTATTATTGTGACACTTGATTGGACATATATATATGGGAGGCTGAATTTTGTACCCCCCCCCCCCCCAAATGAAAAACGTTCCTGCGCCACTGTGCAGACTACAGTATTTGGTTCGACTCAGGCTGAAAAGATGCAGAAAGCAGAGCTTTCTTAAAAAATGTTTGTCAACAATAGGGCTTATATTTCATGAGACTTCACCCTTTTTCAGGTGGTGCTTCAGGTGCACTGGTTACCAATATAGCCACCGAAAGTAGAGCAAGCTGGTG
Source organism: Lepisma saccharinum (assembly GCF_977018435.1). Taxonomy (NCBI): domain Eukaryota; kingdom Metazoa; phylum Arthropoda; class Insecta; order Zygentoma; family Lepismatidae; genus Lepisma; species Lepisma saccharinum. Next base: position 149,794,089 of record NC_139229.1, on the reverse strand, counting down.
CTTCCAAATAAGCTGTTAAATTTTCCCAGAGTCGAGTGAAATGGAAACTAAATGCTAAAACTTTAACTACATCAATTAATATTTTAGTGCAAGCAGTGCTTGCACTACCTGCATTACATCTCATTTTGTAGGGAAATTACATCAAAGATCAAATATAAATGTTCTTTTTACAAAGTAAAAATTATTTATAATTGCAAAATTCACCAGCGTAATATGGACCATAGCCAGTTCTCCCTAACATGTAGAATCTCATTGTATGAATACAACTTACCTATTTAGTATTATAAGATCAGGTATCCAAATATCATTAGCCGAAACAAAAATATGTTTGATGTTATCATATTTAGTAGAATCCCAAGTGAGGTGACTGTCATTCCAATTCTAAAATAAGAAATAATATTTTCGTCATATCCTAGTACTCAAACTTTGCTTCAACAACATTTTCTGCTTTGCATATGTAAGATTTCTTCTAATTCATCTATGTTGATGTAAATTTCTTCATTTTCTCGCAATGTAGATAATCTAATTTAGAATACTGAATGACTTCTTTGGAATTCTGAATTATTCACATGCTAATCTCCTAATAATATCTAGAAAATCTGCAAAATTCTCTGATTTTTATTCTAACTGACTTTCAAGATTTGTGACCAACCTCAGGTTCAAAAAGTAAATTTTGGTCAAAGTTCCAAATAAATCTTTATGCATCTAACATAACTGAAAATTCTTAGAAATTTAAATAAAGGTTAGTCATTACCACTTGGTACACATTTATGATACCTGTTATTTCTATTGTGGTTAATATGTTGCTTTTCTACCTCATGATGATGATGAATGATAAACTGACAAAACAAATGACAGAACATCACAATGACAAATCAATATTTTATCCTGTAGTCAATCTTAAGAGTTCCTGGTATCATAGCATGCTGCACTAACCACTCTGCCACAGAGGCTGGCATACATGATTCCTGTTGATACCAAACTAACTAACTCTCTTAGCCTTCTTAAACCTCGAGGTATATGGCTGCAGCAACACAGGCCTTCCATCTGTCCCTATCCTGAGCAAGATCCATCCACTCTTCTCCATCTCTACTGATTTCCTTTAGGTCCATCTCAACATTATCTCTCCATCTTCGTCTTGGTCTTCCTACTGGTCTCTTACCATCAAGCTTCCCTACAAGAATCCTGTAAACTCCTCTTTCCTCTCCGATTCATGCTACATGGCCTGCTCACCTAAGTCTTCTTGATTTAATCATTCTACCGTGCGTCCATTTCGATCTGCAGCCGAGAGATCGGGAGAAGCGTGGCGGGCGGCGCTGACGGAGATGCCGACATTTGCGGCCTGAAATGCCCGCTTATTTTTATGGACATATGCAGACATTTATATAAATATTGCAAAACGAGCACTAACCTGTGTTATAAGAGTATAGTTTTAATTTTAGTAGCTTAGTGACTGTATGTGCCGATGATTTTGACACGCCCACCTCTTGTGAAACACGGCGTAGAGGTTTGTTTGGAGAACGTTCTAACGCTGCACCAATATCATCGAGTTTTGCTTCGGTTAGAATCCGTCGTTTTTGCTTAGGTGTTTTAAAATTTAACGATACAGTTTCTCGTAATTTAAGGACAAGATGTCTAACCGTATCTCTGTGTGGAGTTGAAACGCATGGGAATTTCTGTACAAATTACCTACACACGTCTCGACACGAGTTTGTTTTCACGTACGTGTCATACATAAAAAATCTTTGTTCTAACGTAAATCTTGCAGCTGGCATTCCAATCGTCTCACTGACACGTCACACATACACACTACAATAACACAAACAAGTAACTGCAAGTAACCAAGAATAACACTCTTGCGCACAGTACGAAATTAACACGCTCTTGGTTTACATTGCTCGCCACTATATTTACAACTCTGTCTTCATCTAGTCGCGAAGGAACAAAAAACTCGAGCTCGGATATTTCGGATTGCAAGGAAGCTCACGAAAACCATTCACTTTTATCGGTTTCGTCTGCAATGTAATCCTGATACAGTGTTGCACATTCGAAACCTCCAAACGATTCCCATGGCCACAAAACTCTTTCAAGGATATAAACTTAAACAGGACGTTACTGGTCAAAACTATAATTAAAATGCTTTATTATCTGTGGCTCTTAACATCGTTTCTATAGCGTATTTATTTGTGTATATAAGAGCAGAACTTGGATGAATTACAGAAGAACTTTTGCGTGTTATAACACAGGTTAGTGCTCGTTTTGCAATATTTATATAAATGTCTGCATATGTCTATAAAAATAAGCGGGCATTACAGGCCGCAAATGTCGGCATCTCCATCAGCGCCGCCCGCCACGCTTCTCCCGATCTCTCGGCTGCAGATCGAAATGGACGCACGGTAATAATATCTGAATACAAATTTTGTAGTTCTAAATTATGTAACCTTTTCCACTCACCTGTCTCCTCATCCCTTTCAGGTCCAAATATTTTTCTAACACACTTAATTTATGTTCCACTTTCAATGTAAAAGACCAAGTTTCACATCCATATAATACTACAGGCAAAATTACTGTTTTGTATATTTTAACTTTTATTTTCTTAGATATTATATTAGAAGATAAAAGTTTATGAAGAGAAAAGTAACATGCATTTCCTGAATTAAGCCTGCCTGCTTTTTATTTCCTCTTTAATATCATTTTCATTGGTTCAGGGGTGCCCATCCCCCAAAGTCGTTCATCGAAATCCTCCCCCCCCCCAAAGAATTGTTCATTTCAACCCCTTCCCATACACAAATATAGTTTGGATAAGCACACAGTAATTGAGTTTTGTTTGAATGTCGATAATTTGATTTTTCTAAATTAAAATTTCGAAATTCGTAAGCTTTGCACAACGAAAACTGACAGTATTTTACAATTATCCAGTCAGTCATAGCACAGGAACACAAATCGTGCCTGAAATCATCCAACACTAAAACTAAAATCCACAAGCCGACTCGGAACTACCACAAAGAAAACACCAGACATTGTTTACAACTGGCCAAGATGCCAACAATCGAAAGGTACATGACATTAGAAATCCTTCATTGCAGTTGAAATTAAAAGACTAAAGAAAGAAAAAGCATGGCTCAGTTTCATGTTTGCTACAGGAAATAGTGTTCTTGTGGATGTTAAATCATGAAGTAGATACTGAACATCTAATAACCATAACTAAAACTAAATAACAAGTCAATCAAACGAAATGATCCCCCCATTTTTGTATGAAGATATAGTAGCTGAACTATAAAATTATGTCCCCCCCCCAAAAAATTTGCATGACACACTTGCATCATGAATCCCTCTTGTGGGCACCCCTGTATTGGTTAGTATTACTCCTAAGTACTTGAATTTGGAAACTGGTTCAAGCGAGTTGTTATCAATAAATAGATTTTGATTATTACCAACACTTGGTTTCTGACTGTAAGAATATATTTAGTTTTCTCTTTGCTAACTTCCAAACCTATCTCCTTAGCTGCTTTTAAAAATACTTTAGGATTATTCTTAATTGTATTTACATCATCCCCTAGTAAGTCTACATCATCTGCATATCCTAACAACTGAGTCACGCCGTTTAATTTTAGTCCTTCGTTAGTTTCATTTACCTTCCTAACAGCGTATTCTAAGGCAAAATTAAAGAGCAACAGAGATAATACATCTCCTCATTTCAACCCATCGTGAATCGTAAATTTGTCAGACACATTAATACCCACACGAATCTTACTTTCTGTTTCACTGTTGCATACTTTTATCATATTAACAAGCTTCTTAGGTATTCCAAACTCGCCTAATATATTACATACTTTACCTCTTTTAACCAAATCATATGCTTTTTTAAAATCATAGAACAGCTGATAGACATTTTGATTATATTCCTACTTTTTCTCAAGTGTCTGTCTGATGTGAAAAATTTGATCTACAGTTCATCTGTTATGTTTCAATCCATATTGATAATCACCTGTAATTTCATTAGCATGTAGAGTTGGTTCCTGTTGATACCAACATCTATATTTTTGATCAAGAATATGTGGAGCTCTATCTCCATATCACCCCATATGCCTTCATGGCATGTGTGCACATGCACAGGGGTGCCTTTACTTTTACCTTACTTTTAGAATAAAATAAGCATTCATATTTAAAAACATAAGAACTCAATAGTACCATGTCTCCATAACCATATATAGAAAGAGCATTGAGGCCATCATCCTAAAATGAAAAATATATGCATGTAAATATTAGTAAATTTCACTTCTACTTGTAACAATAATCTAAGAGACTAAAAAAATATCACAAAACTTTATGTAATTTTCATTCATTCATTATGAGGTTAGCTTAATATGTTTAAACCCAGCAGAAATGAATTTAAATACTGTTTATTTTTGTAACACCATTTAAGTCTTGTTTCCATGATATGAAAAACTAAATATGCTTACCAAGGCAGTAAATTATTTTATTAAAAACATAAACGTAACGTTTCAACCTTCTAGCAAGGTCTTCTTCAGACTCTGTAACTAGTACAAATGAAACAAGATACAAAAACAGGGCATTATATATACACAAACATTACTCCTTCCAGACTATTAGAAAGTTGTTCTGGAACTTTCTAGCAGGTGGCTTTCCATTGTCAACTGTACTTTCACCTAAAAGGCTAAACTTATTTACTTCCATATAGAATGTGGTTAGAATTTTATCTCATCATCTTTTCCCTTCATTTTTCTTCCTTCTCCTCTCCTCTTTCTCTCTTGTCCTTTCCACTCTTTCTAACACCTTCTTCCATTCTTTGTTTAACTTCAGTCCCCCATTCCAGTTTTCATTGTGTCTTCTTCACCTTTTTTCTCTATTTCCTTGGCCTCCTTCCATTTTCTCACTAGCATTCTCTTTTCCCTTCCTATTTGCTTAGCCTCATCCCACTCCGTCATGTCCTGTTTCTCTCGTGTGTTTAAATATCGCATTTCTCTCTCTCTAAAGTCGTACATCATCCCTATGTTAATTCAACCTGTCTCTCAGCCTCTTTTTCGTTTCTCCTATGTACACACTCTGACATTCTTTACATTTCACTTCGTAGATAATCTCTTCCTCTTCTCTGTTTTCCTTTTTCTTGTTTGCATTCTTTGCTATTCCTAAGATGCTTCTCCCTCCCTTCCTGTAAGTTTTAATTCCCGCTTTCCTAAGCACTTTGCATATCTTTTCGGTGGTCTTCCCCATACTCCTTATTCCAAACCTCCTTTCTTTTTCATTCTGTTCCAATTCTCCCCTGCCACTTTTCTTCCTTCTTCTGTTTATGACAAGTCTATCCTCCTTCTCATAGCCATTCTTTTCTAACTGTTTCCATAGGCTATTTATTTTGCCTTCTTTTTCACATTCTTTTTTGCATATTTTCTTTATTCTGTCCTCCATATTCTTTATAAAATTTATTTTTGTCACCTCACTTACATCACTTCTTTTCTGGCAGAATACCCATGCTGCACACTTCTTCTGATGCCAAGCGGTTTCAATATCTTGTCCTCTCTTCCTTTTCATCAATATATCTAGGTAGCTTATCTTGTCTTCTTCTTCTATTTCAAGTTCCAATAATATCCCTCTTTCTTCATCTTGTATTTATTTGGCAAAAATGTCGAGCTGCCTCTTCGTTCCCTTCCATATTCCAAAACAATCGTCCACATATCTGCAAAACAGAATTAACTTGTCACCTCCTTTTTCTATCACTTTCTTTTCCCATTCATTCATAACAAATGCAACCAATGCTGGGCTTAGGCTAGAACCTATATTCAGTCCTTCACTCATTAACATTATTTTATCTCCCATAATACTGTAACCGTTATTCCAAATGCTTTCCAGCGCCTTCACTACCTTTCACTATCCCATTCTCCTATAATTTCTTGTCCCATTCTCTTTTTAATAATGTCCAAAACGTGTCACCTCTTGATGCTCGGGAACATACTTTTCACGTCTAAGCTAAACATTGTCGTCTTCATCTCATTTAACTTAAGTCATTTTATGAGGTCCAAGACTTGTTCACTGTTCTTAACTGCTCTGCTTTCTTGCTGTGTTACTAACACTTCAATAACTTTCTTTAATTTCTTTTCCAAGGGTTCCAAAATATTGTTTCTGCAGTTCATTACTGGTCTTAACTTTATCTCCTCTTTGTGTATCTTTGGAAAGCCTTTCAAACTTGGTAGTCTTCCTGTCTCCTTTATGCATTTCTTGAATGATGTACGACTTTAGAGAGAGAGAAATGCAATATTTAAACACACGAGAGAAACAGGACATGACAGAGTGGGATGAGGCTAAGCAAATAGGAAGGGAAAAGAGAATGCTAGTGAGAAAATGGAAGGAGGCCAAGGAAATAGAGAAAAAAGGTTAAGAAGACACAATGAAAACTGGAATGGGGGACTGAAGTTAAACAAAGAATGGAAGAAGGTGTTAGAAAGAGTGGAAAGGACAAAAGAGAAAGAGGAGAGGAGAAGGAAGAAAAATGAAGGAAAAAGAGTGTGAGATAAAAGTCTAACCACATTCTATATGGAAGTAAATAAGTTTAGCCTTTTAGGTGAAAGTACAGTTGACAAGGGAAAGCCACCTGCTAGAAAGTTCCAGAACAACTTTCTAATAGTCTGGAGGGAGTAGTGTTTGTGTATATATAATGCACTGTTGTTGTATCTTGTTACATTTGTACTAGATACAGAGTCTGAAGAAGACCTTGCTAGAAGGTTGAAACGTTACGTTTATGTTTTTAATAAAATAAATTGTTTTTTTTTGTGTTTGGGGTGGGGGTATTCATGTACAAGCCACAAACATACATAATAAACTTGCATTAAATAGTAATTACTCTGGGATTCTTTCAAAAATGTTCTGCTTCTTCTCTGGTCTATTTTCATGAGTCCATGTCCTGTTCTTATTTTCACATTTTAACACTAGAATGGCGGGAGGGGTCAAAATGACCCCTACCTTCACCAGTTACTTTAATAACTATCCCGTTTTTCTTATTTTTTCCTGGAAATTTTGTGATATATCATAATTCACTGTCGTTTTTAAGATGGTATATTGAAATCTACAAAATATGATTTATTTCTGTGAAATTTCATGTTATACCCCTAGAACAGCAGGAGGGGGTAAATTTGACTCCTGTAAATTTTCATTTATGCATGCAGCAATATCAGCGTTAGGTTGCGGTTTCTGTGTCATCCTGTCTTTAGCATGTTTCCACTTGTCACAATTTACATGTCATCATGTAGGTAGTCTTCTTGGACCAGGATGGATGTCTTCAAACGTGTGGCATCAAGTAGCAGTTTCGCGTAGTAAAATGTTGCGTATTCTGGAATGTTCAGTTGTTGATTATTATATTTTTTTTGTAATCAAAATGTATCACACCACCTAAACACTTTGATTATAATTCAGAAAGCACAGAAAATAATATAAATTAAAAATATATTCCCATTCTAAAATAATTAGAATTTTTAAATGCATTTCTTACAAGGGGTCAAAATAACCCCTTCCTGCTGTTCTAGGGGGTATCAAATCCTTCGCCATTCTAGTTTTAATCTACAAAGGTTGGAAGTGACATAAAATAATAAAAAATATGAAATGGGGAAGTTCTATATATTTGGTCTGCACTACAGAAAACAACTATTTGTAATTCAAATCTCACTGTTCTATTAATACACAACCAAAAATTACCTCATATAAGTTTAGAGTTTGCTAAACTGGCATTCATATTAATTACAATAACTACAGGGTGTCTGGAAATTCCTACACAACAGGCCAAATGGTAAAATTGACTTGCACTATGCCATGGCTGTGCAAGACTGGCTCGATACCACATTTCTGAACACTGGATTGGTCTCAGAGGACCTGTTGAACGAGCCTCATGCATCCGCTGCACTTTGCATTCTGGGGGTATCTGATATCCAGGGTGTACAGTACGAAGAAGATTGGCGATCTGACCCACATCTGCACTAGAACTGATGACAAATGTCATGCCATAACCCCAGACAGTGCCGGATCTATAAACAGCGGAATCCTGCAGTACGGGGAGACCCGGGGATGAACAAACCTTTAGGGGGCCCTTGCCATGCCCTTACATACTCAAATATGTGTACTTAAAACAATAAATGTAGTAATCTGGAGTACAAAAGACCACCTAAATATTTTAAATGATAGGTTATATCATGTACAGATGCAATCTGGAAGTTTCTTTGCAAGTTTTATAAGTTTCATCTGTACATGATTTTGCAAAACCTTTGTATGAGAGGTAGAATACCTAGCTCCCCAGAGGTATATTAATCTCCATGGCGAAGTGGTTACTTCAGCTCGCTATGATGCCAGGGGTTCCGGGTTGGAATCCCAGCCTGGACATAGGAATTCTTTGTGAGACTAATCAATTTCATCCTATCATCACTCATCCTCATCGTCACTATTAGCCAAAGGTGGAAGAAAACAGACGCTAAATAACAAAAAACAAATTAAATCTTTCCAGAGCTATGTGTTTACAGTCCAGCTGCCTTAGCCGAAACCATGGACACAAGTGGGTATGCCTCACCTGGACTTGTTCAGTGTCAAAATAGGGGTGATGGCAGAAATCATAGACCTCTAATTGCAGACTGAAAACAATGAACTTTTCTTTGAAGCAGTGCATAGTCCTAGGTCTAGAAACATGGTGGAGATGCACATTAGAGCTTGTTAAGTTTTCATTTTAGTGAAGAAAATATTTGTACTCACGTGTGGAGTGTAATATGTAGGGTTATATACTTCTTAGTAGACTTAAAAATTACAATCTTGTGTGATGCAATAACTCAGAATCTTGAAAATAGTTGTTACAAGTAGAAATATGAAGGTATGCTCGCCGCCATGATAGTATCCCCTCTCTACGAAATTTTTGGCTTAAAGTTGACCCATATAAAAAGGCTCACGTTTCCGATCTGGTACCTGGGTATCTGTGGCAGCAATTACAAATTGGGAAGGTGAGGGTTCCGTGAAAATCGTTTGCTGTGAAAACATCAATGAAGTAAGTATAGATATGTTTCAAATTATGGAAGGGTTCAGAATGAAAATAAAAACAAGCAATTCTATATAAACAAAATATCACAGTGTAGTTTGGCTGGTGCTTCTACCTGCTTCCCTTCTCGCATTTGGAATAGACCTTTCCAGCTAGTTTTGTCTTCCCTGTCTGGACTGTATGTATACATCAGTAGTGGTGATTGAGTGAAAAAACTGTGTGTATGTGGTGTGTGTGGTATTAAGAGGCCATAGTGCGGGGGCAAAAGTGGAAAAAGTGGGAAAAACAGTCCCCCTAATCGCTGCCACTGCACATAAACTAAACAAACTTAATAACAGCAAAACTTTGGCATTTCTTTTTACAAGTGCGTGTATTTTACATAGAATGGGCTTTTAGTAATATCTTGCGAGAGGGCCCAAAATCTGTAGATCCGGCACTGGCTCCAGATTGTGTTCCCTCTATGCTCAAAAACCTGCAATTGCACTTAGTGACATTTATAACACCATTAAGCCTTGTTTCCATGATATGAAAAACTCAATATGCTGACCAAGGCAGAAATTTATTTTAAATATAAAACATAAACTAAACGTAACGTTTCAACCTCCTAGCAAGGTCTTCTTCAGACTCTGCAACAAGTACAAAGTACAGCAAGAAAGCAGTGCAGTTAAGAACAGTGAACAAGTGGTGGACCTCATAAAAGGACTTAAGTTGAATGAGATGAAGACGACAATGTTTAGCTTAGACGCGAAAAGTATGTTCCCGAGCATCAAGAGAGGACAACTTTTGGACATTGTTAAAAAGAGAATGGGACAAGAAATTATAGGAGAATGGGATAGTGAAAGGGTAGTGAAGGCACTGGAAACAATTTGGAATAACGGTTACAGTATTATGGGGGATAAAATAATGTTAATGAGTGAAGGACTGAATATAGATTCTAGCCTAAGCTCAGCATTGGCTGAATTGGTTATGAATAAATGGGAAAAGAAAGTGATAGAAAAAGGAGGTGACAAAATAATTCTGTTTTGCAGATATGTGGACGATTGTTTTGGCATATGAAAGGGAACGAAGATGCAGCTTGACATTTTTGCCAAAGAAATACAAGATGAAGAAAGAGGGATATTATTGGAACTTGAAATAGAAGAAGAAGACAAGTTAAGCTATATTGATGAAAAGGAAGAGAGGACAAGATATTGAAACCACTTGGCATCAGAAGAAGTGTGCAGCAGGGGTATTCTGCCACAAAAGAAGTGATGTAAGTGAGGTGACAAAAAGAAATTTTATAAAGAATATGGAGGACAGAATAAAGAAAATATGCACGAAGGAATGTGAAAAAGAAGGCAAAAAAAATAGCCTATGGAAACAGCTGGAAAGGAATGGCTATGAGGAGGATAGACTGGACATAAACAGAAGATGGGAGAAAAGCGGCAGGGGAGAATTGGAAGAGAAAGAAAAAGAGGAAGAGAAAAAAAAGAGAGGAGGTTTGGAATAAGGAGTATGGGGAAGACCACAGAAAAGATAAGCAAAGTGCTTAGGAAAGTGGGCATTAAAACTTACAGGAAGGGAGGGAGAAGCATCTTAAGAATATCAGAGAATGCAAACAAGAAAAAGGAAAACAGAGAAGAGGAAGAGGAAGGGGTTATCTATGAAGTGAAATGTAAAGAATGTCAGAGAAACGAAAAAGAGGCTGAAAGACAGGTTGAAACAACATAGGGATGATGTACGACTTAAGAGAGAGAGAAATGCGATATTTAAACACACGAGAGAAACAGGACATGACATAGAGTGGGATAAGGCTAAGCAGATAAGAAGGGAGAAGAGAATACTAGTGAGAAAATGGAAAGAGGCCAAGGAAATAGAGAAGAAAGGTGAAGAAGACACAATGAACTGGAATGGGAGACTGAAGATAAACAAAGAATGGAAGAAGGTGTTAGAAAGAGTGGAAAGGACAAGAGAAAGAGGAGAGAAGAAGGAAGAAGAATGAAGGAAAAAGAGCGTGAGATAAAAAGTCCAACCACATTCTATATGAAAGTTAATATGTTTAGCCTTTTAGGTGAAAGTACAGTTGACAATGGAAAGCCACCTGCTAGAATGTTCCAGAACAATTTTCTAATAATCTGGAGGGGAGTAATGTTTGTGTATATATATCGTCCTGTTTTGTACCTTATTACATTTGTACTTGGTGCAGAGTCTGAAGAAGACCTTGCTAGAAGGTTGAAATGTTACGTTTAGTTTATGTATTAGAGACATGTGTAAAACTCAAATATTGTGATTTGGCCTATGGTGTGGAACTTTCTGGGACACCTTGTCAATAAAAACTGTATTATTATCTCTATTTATGATGTGTGATAAATATATAAAATGTTAAAGGGTAGAATGAACTTTGATAATTTAATATTTACAATGTGAGAAAAATTTCAGGACTGAGTGATTCATCCATACATACCCACCACTATTCCCCTCATGCCCCAATTTCCCCCTTAAACTTTTTCACAAAGGTCCAAATTATGGACTGTAGCAGGAAAAAATAGAATACTGTATTTAACAACTAATGGTAGTTGTCCCTTAAAAACATTTAACCTCACACAGATGGAAAATTCTGGATATACCCCTACAAGGCAAAAACTAATATATCACCTGCAAAGTAGTTACTTCAGCTGTTAATACACCGTTACCAGCATCTCTAGGGGATTTGGAAGGAGCTGGAAAGAGATTCTTACAATATGCTCATCAGCTTATTCACAACTGTCATTTGGATTACTGAAATTTAACTATGCTGTCTTCGAGTCAGTGTTTTTTTGATACGGGACACAAAAATCACATGGTGCATTAATTTTTGGTACTCAGCAAGAAATTCTCACACTGGAAGATCAATGTGGGGCCTGGCATTATCATGCAACAGAAACCAGGGATCAGATGTCCTTAGGTCAGCATGAAGTTTCTCTTTTCCAAATCCTCTCACAAAATTTGGCACATGATTAATGAGGTGTGCATTTTGCCTATTTGCCTTTTATATTACATTGTAGTAAAGCAAAGACAGTAATATAATTAAGCCTTGTTTCCATATTAAAAACACTAAGTTGCTGACCAAGGCAGTTTATTAAGATATAGAAAAAACACTTAACAGGTAACGTTTAGTTCTTCATCTGAGGAAGACCCCTGATACAGGGTTGAAACGTTACCTGTTAAGTGTTTTTTTCTATATCTTTGGTCAGCAACTTAGTGTTTTCAAAGACTATAATGTTTTGAATTTATACCATGTTGTTTCGAGCACAATAATGCATTTTTCCAGTGCCTGTAAATGCCTATTTTGAGATTTAGGTCCTATTTTGTATTATCTAGCCTATCTTTGGTATTTTTTTTTAGTTATTCCCACTATGATTTGCTAATTTGGCTCTCTCTACAATACACTGTAGAAGTTAAGCTTTTTTTTGTTAGCATCTCTTCATCACTTTCATCTGACCACCATTCATTATCATCATCAAGATTAGCCAAAGTAACAAAAAAGCAATGCAAAAACAAGAAAAATACAATAGAATACAAAAATTTAGTCAATGTGTTGCACTAATGAAATTAATAACAAGTTCATGTTTATTGTCTATTTTGGAGACTATTATACAAGTTTTTTTATAGGCTATACATCAGCATGCTAATAATGCTGCTGAGTTTTTTAGACATGTGTACCAACTAAATATGATGGTGTACATACAGTCTAGTCCTGCTGGGGTGACCAACTTTCGACTATGGATTTAAGGGAGATTTCCAATTTTCAGCATTGAATTTAAGGGAAATTTAGTCGTGACCAATTTTGTACATTTTTAACAGTGCGGCATCAATCCAACAGATGTTCATGGGATGGATAATATTAAACAAAAGAATTAATTTACATTTTATGTAATATACAGGTCAAAATACAGAATAAAAAATTACAAACTTTGAGGTTTGTCCACTGATGCTGCAGAACAAGTTCTTTTATCTTCTGGTGCAAATCTCAAAAACTCTTTACAACTATACTCATAAATAATTGCTTTCTATGGCTTGCCAAACTTGCATTGTATCAGAATGAATTTAAATTTCGCAATTTGATCAATAAAAAAATATACGGGAGAAATAAAAAGTGAATATGTGAGCTGGGAGGATAAAAAAAATAACAACCCTAATGTGGGAGTTCCCGGGAAATATGGGGTCCTGCTATGAACCATATAATTGAATATCTTAAATCATCATTCACTGACACTTTGCTTTGAATAAGATTCTTGTGCCATTCAATAGTGGGTCTCTGTAGGCCTTTTGCAAAAGTTTCAAGATATCATTAAATTGGTTGTCTTTCCAGTTCAATACAAAATTTGGACACACCATATGGTAGTCAGGGACTTCCAGCCAGCTGTCAGAATGTCTCTGAACAAACTTTCAACTATGTGCAGGTGTAGACCACATGACCTGTCTTCAAATAAAACAAAACCAAACAACAGTGTTCCAGAACGTTATTTGAACAAAGTTATACTGTTACTTACACAATAAGTAATGTAAATATCTACATAAATGTGATGACCGTAGATACTTACAAATTCAATATGCGATAGTTCAAGTGTAATTGTAAGATTTGTGACATTTTTGTGGTACAGTACAGGTAATTCTGTCTTGTCATAACCACAAAATAAATCTCTTTTCAGCCTGTGCTCGGTAGAAATTGCAGAAACATTCGGCCCACAATTGAAAGGCGAACCTGTAAAATATGTATTACAGAATATAATATGTATCAACTTTCACGATTAAATACATGTGTCCCACTTGCTAGTTTGGAAAAATTACATACAATTCATATACTGCATGATGTGGGTGATATAATTTCAACACCATACAGTTTATCGAAAAGATTGGAGATGCATATAGCTTTCCAAGGATGTAAGAGCTGGCACATGGTAAGTGATTTTACATCATTTAATCATAGGGTCATGTCCCACACCATGGCTGTGTGGTCTAAGGCATCTTGCTTTGATCTCCGGCTACGGGATGCATGCAGGTTTGAGTCTTCTGAGCACTAGCTTTACGAGATTACTTTTTCTTGAAGTTTAATAAACTATATTTTTATTTCTGATAAGCAGATTGATTGCAATATCTCTCATGATCAACGTTCTAGAACATCTGCCTTCAAAGTATTATTACTGTCTGCTATATATATTTCAACAGAGCAGTAATATCAGAAAATATCCTGGGGGTTGTGCATATTCCCGCTCCACTTGCTGTGGCTACATGGTACCTTGCTTAACTTCGCAATAGAAAATAGGTAACTTTACTATTTGAACACCCCTCGCACATCATTTTAAAGTAATATCATCTCAAAAACTGTAAAGCGTTATGAAAGAAATATGTATTCAAATGTACATGAAGGTTATGTGTCTTCTTTGTTATATCTTGGTAAACTGAACTGGAGAGTCTGAAATGCCAAGTTTAAAATCTCCGTTATAATACAACGCCGACAAATATGTTTCAATTCATAACTCTGGAACTAAGAAAGATAACTTCCTCAAACAACTTGCAACATAATCATGAGAAACTGTACTTTACTTTTTATCATAACCATATTTTTGATCTGATTGATATTTACCATGTTATGAAACAAAATACAATTTCAAGAGCAAGAAAAATATTTATCATTGAAAGTTTTTTGTTTCTATATTCAACGGGTAACAATAAAACCTAAGATTAATGGTAATTTTATACTTTGGAGTTTTCTCTTTCGAATGACACTAGTTTTGCAAGTCTGTGTAGCATAGCAACGTTTCTATCATGAGAAACAGCAGCTAAGTGTATTTGACCTGCCGCCATTTTCAATCCAATATGGCGGCCACTGTCCCAGGTAGCAAAGTTGGCAACATCACTTTTTTAACTCTCCATGATGACCTCTTTCAGAAAAATAGTGTTGCCGCTTGTGGCGGTGACGTTCCTACGAAGTGACAAGTTTTGGCCAGTTTGTCTCCCTACTATATGCACAAATTTAAGTCAAAAATTCTGACTCGACCAGCACTTGTACCTGAATCTCTAGTAAAAATGTGCATTATAAACATATGGTAAACACTGACAAGTTTGCTCAGGACATAAAAACTGTGTATATAACTTACCAGCAGGCATGTGTATAATAATAACAGCAATAATAATAGCAAAGTTAGTTCTTCTGCCTAGCATCTTCCACATTTTCACTCAATTAGTATAATGCATTGCTTCCAATGGTGTTTCAGTGATACATGATACCAGTTCACACCCACCATGCTAGCATCTGCTTTTTTTCAGCTCCAGAAAATTGTAAATACACATCTCATGTTCCACAGTCTATGATTTCAAACTCTCATCCATAATCTGTTTTAGGATTTGACAGTGACAGTATCTTGTATTTCTTCATACGAGGGATAGTCGAAAAAGAAGTTTTCCATATGTGTATTTTCAGAAAATGTGGAGATTTTTGGGTTGGTAATACGCTATATAGCCAAAAGTCACCAGCCACTAAAGTGCTGCATCGAGGTCTTTTTGCTCGATTATCTAATAGTTCACACGGATGATGCTAGATGGCTTACATAATTCTTTCCTTGAGCAAATAATGCTCCAAGAGGCAGATGATCGGTATACGCTCGTTCCCATATAACCGTAACTTGTGTGTGGTAGTGGGTCTTCAAATATGGATCGTGGAGTGAAAAAAACAAAGTGAAATTGAAACTAAAGTGAACATAGTGATCATCTCCATGTTAAAATGTAATTTTTTCTATCTTACCAATACATAGCAATATATGAAAATGAATAGTTTTTATAAGCTGAAACTACCAGGACAAATATTTACACATATATTTATATGATTATTGTCCCATTGATATGATATTTGATATTTTATAAATTCGAGCGTATCATGATCGAGTGTGGGAGATTCGATCGAGTATTTTCGAGTGAAAGTGGTCAAAAGCAGTACTCTACCAGATACCCAAGTGAACGTAGCGGTAGTTTCACGGTCTGGGGCTGTTTTAACTGGTTTGGACTCGAGCCATTAGTTTTGGTCAAGGGCAACATGAACAGTGGTGTTTATGAGGACATTTTAGTCAATAGCATGCTGCCCACATGCTGCTTTTTAAATATCTTAGAGAAGTACCAAAAAAGAGAGTCAGAATATTAGCATATTTGTGCAAAATTAGTTAAGTGACAACATGAAACAGCTAGAAATACTCAATAGATTCGCCCAGATTAGCGCATCAAAATGAGAGGCCAGGTTCGAGTGCAGTGCTGTTACCTGGGCAAAATCTGATTCGCAGATTTGAACAAATCTCAACTATGTTCAGTAGTGTTCGGCTGATCTCAGAAGTCACAGTGCTTGAAACACGAAGCCAGCCATTGTTTATCATCCCCTGAACAAAGATACAAAAGGATTCATTTTTGCAATTATTGACAACCTACCTCTTGTCATGTAGCTGGTCATTTTTATCATTGCAGAAATTGCTGTATTTGAACTTTTAAATCTCACAAAATTCTAATCATATTTGGAAATGGACAATTTTCCTGAAAATCTGCTTGCTGACTTGGAAATCCAGTTTATCCAAATGTTTTTGATTTACAAGGCCTTAGTAACGAACTGATTGTGTTCCACAGAACTGCAACATTCCAGAATAGAAAGATAATTATCTAATCTTTGATCCATGAGATTCTTTTGGTTATTCTTACAGCAAACTACCCTGATTCTCTGCATGTAAATTGTTCTAGATTGAAAAGCTGCTTAAATTGCGGTTTTCGAATTTGCCTATCTACACTAGAGGATCAGGTGGTTGGTAATAAGGGGGTAAAAATACACATTTCTTTTTACAAGAGGTTAGAGATAACTGTATTTTATGACTGTCCTTGCTGGTGTGATGTGGTTGTTGCATCATAAGTAGTAGTAAAGAGCACATACTCAAACAGTTCATTTTTTAGTAACAAGAGAAATGTTTTTTTAGTTTCCAATTCTGGCCAACAATCAATCATTTATTTCCCCTGACTTTTCCACATTTTTAAATATTTCTACCAAATACCTTGAATTTTCCATGACTTTTGACTTCCGAATTGATTTTCCTGACTTCTTCAAGTTTCCAGGATTTCCAGGTCAGATGAAACCCTGAGATGTATTCCAACAATCGGACACTTTGTCTGATGCCATAATCTAGGCGTGCAAGCTGATTCCAGAACATCATAAGCGAGATTTTTTGTATTTGACTCTGTATGATGTGATGTATTGAAATAGCCAAATGTTGATGACTACTGCATAATTTCAATAATTATGACCTTCCTTCCTTTCCTCCTATATAAAAAAGAATTAAATCAAATGCAAATTTCAAGAAAAAAAACATTTGGTCTACAAACATACCAAAACACACAAGGTTTAGTTAGATTTCTGCTTCTATGTTTACATGATTATTATTATCAAACATCAAAATAATATTAATGATATATTTGTCAACTTACCTTTCAATTTATTAGAATATCCTTAAATGTAATAACAATTTCTTCAAAATTGACTGAATAGAAGTTTCCTTGCTGTGGTGCCTTTTTTAAATGGCACTAGTAACTTAATGAATGAAGAAAAGTTGGCAAAATAGCAAAACCTTACCTTCTTTCCTCCCTTAGCGCTCATATCTGTATGTAATACATTATTTTTATGATTAAAACATTTTAATGAACTTAACCGACAGTCTGTGTGTTGTACATATACACAGAGTGAGGAGTCAATCCTTATTCCCTGGCATCCCAAAACTTCTCCTCCAACCTGGAGGCTTCTGTTTCTGGACACTGCTATTTGCTCTACTTTAGCTGAGCACTCTGGCATGGGTTGATGGTGATTCTCATTGAACCGTTGTCTCAGGGTCCACTGCATCTGTTGAATATTTTTACTGCCGTGATTCATGTCTCAACTGGCCAACGTTTCATGGCAGCCTGATAGTGAGCCTTGCAGCTGTCTAAGCATAGAAGATTCTTATGCATGCATGCCTGCATTCAGACAGGATTACCAACTGAAACTGATGCATACAATATTCACCAGCTGTACTTGACACTCAATTGATGCCGGCACTGCCTGATCTACAAACTTCGGGCCACCACGCAAAATATTTATTTATTTATTTATATATAAATAGATGGGTGGAAAGAAGGTATTTTCAGGCATCGAGCCTTAGTTAGCTAGCTAAGATTTTAAATGAGAACTATATAGTATGATATAATATGGGTACAACTACTCTTTTGCAAGTTAATACACAAGGCATCCCGTTGTTTGAACAGCTTTACTTTGGATTGGCCATCTCACTTTTTCAGCTTTTCTCTAGTATTACACCATCAAAAAAATACAAAAACAAAGCTTTAAATACAATATTGATGAAAAATTAATCAACTGACTTCTTGTAATATTTTTAAAATGTGTTCTTTCTTGATGTAATGTTGACAAAGTCACATATAAGTTCTAATTTCTATCCAAAGCAATAGCTTCTTTGTGATTTATTGTCAAAAATACCAGATTATTCAGTCACCCCTTGCCTTAGGCCATACAAAACTTTAGTTTGTGTTAGGTTGGGTATGCAGCGGTAGTTAGGTAAGCAAAATAGATTTCACATCCCCAAAAGTAAGTAATTTCATTCCATCAACGGATTCTTTTCCCTTGCTCTCTCGTTTTGGACTTCTAGTAAGACCAGCTTCATCTCAACTCAAGTGTATGTACTGTACAGTCTCAGTAGTAGCCCACACCAGAGCTAGGGAAGAGAAACTCGTGGTTAGAAAGAAATTAATATTTAGCTTGTGTTACACAGAAACTACGCATGTTAGGCATGTTAGGCAACCTTAAATGAATAACAAATCCTTTTACTGTATAATATTTAGGAAGATATTTTCTTCTTTGCTCTGCGGTACTGGACAAATTATTATGTTTATTGTTTTACATACACATATTCGAGTATGAACCCTACATTACATGCATTAGAAGGGCCCCCTAAAGGTTTGCTCATCGACCCCCATCCCTGCACTGCAGGGTTTTGCGGCTTATTGATCCAGCACAAGATGCCGGCCTCCATGGCATATATCATGCAACGATGCCAGTGGTCCCTGGTTTGAATCCCAGTCTGGGCATGGGTGTTATTTGTGAGTGTTCCTTCATCAATTTCATCATATCATCACTCATTTTCATCTTCGCGATTAGCCAAAAGTGGCAGAAATGCAAAGTAAATTAAATTATACCAAATTAATCAATCAATGGTCAATTGATTGACAGACTCCAGTCCATTAAATGTGCTACACCAGCACATTACATTACCATCATAACTCAAACTTTCATTGATTGATTGATTGATTTGTTGTTTTTAAGTCCACTTTATGCACAGTAAGGCTAATCGGGACTGGACCTACAGTTTAAAGTGGGATTTGAACCACTATGTGCCTCCACAGGGAATCAAACCAGGGACCCCTTGATTACAAGGTGATGATGCTACACTTGCACCATTGGGGAGGTCCCAACTCAACCTTTGAATACCGCAGAACAGAAAGATGAAATAAATAAGTGAAATTGTGGCAAAGAGGCACATGCACTAACTGATTGATTGATTGATTTCGTTCATTTTACTTTGCTTTTCTGCCACTTTTGGCAAATCGTGAAAATGAGGATGAGTGATGATATGATGAAGGGACACTCACAAAGAACACCCATTCGAACCTGGGACCCCTGGTATTGTAGTTCACTATGCTAACCACTGCACCACAGAAGCCGGCACACATGCACTGAGTACAGTAATGAAATTCCTATCTTTATTCTCCAAAGTGGCAGAATTTGAATGCCAGATGATCAATGTATTGATTATAACACAAGTTTCCAAAATTATCAACAGACAAAGGATGAAATTGATAATATTGTATATCTCCTCATACTTCTAAATATATATTGTCATTATTGTCAAGCTCCTCTTCTCCATATATTTTACACACTGGTGAATCTAAATTGGATATTCATATTACACACGTTCAAATGTTATTCTTACAAAAGAAAGTCAAAAGAGAATTGACATGAATAAATGAGTTTAAAGATCTTAAGAATACTACAAAATATAGAACTATTTATACAATGTAATATACTTATTCATAAGTATTAGCTAAAAAGATAATAGATAGGAACAAAAGGAAGATCAGAATACCATCACTATAAACGAGATCTTTAAAAAGCAATCTGGAAAAGAGGACCCCGATGGCATAGTGGTAACATCATTGCCTTGTGATCAAGACGTCCCAGGTTCGATACCTGATGGAGGCACAAGTGGTACAGATCCCACTGCAAACTGTAGGTCCAGTCCTGATTAACCTTACTGTGCATAAAGTGGACTTAAAACACCAACAACTCTTGAAAAGAAGATCTTCATTAACTTAGGATATCAATATTAGAAAGTATGCATGCTATTTGAAGTTTTTCCTTCAATTGATGATATTAAAGTAAGCGTTGCTACCTCAAGAGATTGAAACCCATTTTGGATTCATCTGACTCTGAAACCAAAACAATTTAGTAATTCTTGAAGCTTTCCTGGCAGCGAATGATGAAGATGTTCTCTCACGATATCAGCCAGGTGATTTCTGGATAGGATTCCGAGCTTTCGAGAGCTAACGTCACTCTCATCCTCAGGGATTGAAGTGTCAACAAGATACTAGAGAGAGTAATGCACAACAAGAACAACTAACAAACAAACCCGGAACCTCCAGACAACCAAGAAGAGAAAAAGATAGCCATCATCCCATACACTGGAAACCTCTCCACAGTCATCAGCCACATTCTGTCAAAGCCCAAATTAAGACGATCCAAACCACCACAGAAAGTCCTAACCCGGCTTCGAAACCATAAAGACGACCTACAACAGAAGACACCCAGGGTTTACCATATCGTCTGTACCTGTGATAAAGCCTACATCGGGCAAAGGAGAAGGACAATCAAGCAACGGTGCGAAGAACATGCAAGCTACATAAATTGTAATTTTCACCTACAAAAATCCGAGTTAGCAGAACATTCCATCCAAGAGGACCATAGAATCGACTTTACAACCACCAAGATCATAAATAAGTCATCCAATTACTGGGACAGAATCTTCAAAGCAGCAATAGCCATCCATGGGGAAAAGGAAAACCTGAACATGGACACGGGACTAGAACTGGACCCAGTCTGGTTAGCGATAGTCGATTGGGAGCACAGACATATCTGATTGGACTGCCACCTGCACCATACCCCTCCCACATCAAATACATAAATCCATACCCCAACTTTTCTCTGCACTTCAATCCCTTAAGATGAGAGTGACATTAGCTCTCGAAAGCTTGGAAGCCTATCCAGAAATCACCTGGCTGATATCCCAGAGAGAACATCCTCATCAAAACAATGTGTTCAAAACTTAAGTTTCCATGAACAGCTACAAATAACAGAGAAGAATACAGATGTATTTAATATAAAACGAAAAACGGAAGGCTTGTTTCAGGAAGAATTTTCAATAATTTTTGTCCTCTTTATATTTCAATTAGCTGCTATCATAAAGTTAGAGTCTATTGCATGATTTAAAAAAATAAAAGTACACTTTATGTGGTACAGGGTCACATAAAATTCACATGCAATTCCAGGGTAAAAAAAAGCAAGGTAAAAAAATAACAATTGTAAAAAAAATAGTATGTATTAACATTATTTTATGGTAAACATTTGTGAATAGATCCTTATACAGCTTACTTAGTACCTGAATAATTAATAGATATCCCACGATATGTCAAAAACAAATGATTAACAAAATATAATAATGACCATCAACGACTCTCTTCTTTACCTCATTGACATCATTTCCTTAACACAAGTAATTAAAAACTAAAAAAAATCAATTAGTTTAAATTATAATGTCTATTGGCACTTCTGAAATTTAAAAAGGTGATCACCCTCACCTTTGGAACCTAGAACTAACTCATTACCCCCAAAAAATCCAAGTAATAAAAGAAAAGTAACTAGTAATTAGTAAATAGTCACTTCGCCTATTTGGTGTCTCAAATACAATGAAACTAGGGGGTGACAACTAAGAAAAGTTTCCAAAAAGAGCGTAAAAGTCCATCTTGAATTAAATATTGTAATATTTCACATCTGTGAAGATTGCATACTTACCAGAATTCAAACAATTCTGACAGCAGTTACCTTGTAGCAATATTCAATGCCATATGGATCAATTTATTTGTATATTACAGAAACAATTTTTTACAAATGATATACATATATTTTTCACATCACCTTTCTGACACTTTTAGCAGAACATACCTACTCCTTCATAAAATTTCTAGTGTAATGTGTTACAACATGAAAAGCAATGTGCGAAAAAATATAAAAAATAAATGCTAAACTAATGCTACAATTAATATAAAAAAAACAATGAGGTATAACAAGAAGCATAGTCGATCAAAAAATAAAGCAACCATGATCCACTCCTTTGAAGTATTTCCTGCTGTTGTTGTTACCAAAGTTGTCTTATCTTCCCCACCTGATTCTTCTGCAGCTGCCTGCAAATTATATGTATAAAAACAACTATTAGTATAATGCGTCTTCACCCAAATATATGTAAACTGATTGCTTTAGGAAAACATATTATATGTACTAATTTGTAATTAATATTAAAAACTTTCAGTCATGTTTATTTATTTATTTTATTTATATTTACTCAAGAGTTTTAGATACAGTCTTATTTGGCCATTTTACACTGAAACAACATAAAGTAGAAACAAAAAATAACAAAAGATAAAAACAATAACAAGATGGGATAGATTTACATGTTCTTGGTCAGTAATGTACAAAAATTTCTTTCTGGAAGGAAAATATCTATATCCAGGGGAAGTTTGTTGTAGATTTCTGGCAGCCTGTAAAACAAGGAGCGTTGTAGAAGGAATAGCCTAGTGGTTGGGTTGTGGAAGAGTTGCAGGTTGCACGTTTGCTTTTGGGGTACCCTAAGTGTAAATTCACTGATTAGGAGATCAGTTCTGATTTTGCCATTTATTATCTTCTAAAAAAATTTAATGTCAGCTAGATCACGACGAAAGGATGAAGAGTGAATATTTAGAGCAGCCATGATTTGGATACATGTCGGAAAGAAGGTATTCTATGGTGAACAATGGCAAGAAAGAAACTGAGAACAGAATCTATTCTGGTGAGATTGGTTTTTGATGCCACTGCCCAAATTGGGGAGCAATATTCAAGGATGGGTGAGATGAAAGATTTAAAGAATAATGCAGGAGATGATGGGTATTGAATTTCACTAAATCTGTATAAAATACCAAGAAGGTGCATGGCTTTTTTAGTGGTAGCTATAATATGACAATTAAAAGTGTGTTTTTCATCCATGATAAAACCTAGGTCGTTTTGAGTGGAAACTTTTTGGATTATTGTTTTCAATAGCATAAGCAGACACCACTTTGTTCTTTTTTAGGGAAAAGTAAGGAAAGAACATTTCTGAGGGTTTAATTCTAGATTCCACTGACAACACCACTTAACAAGTTCTGTGAGAGCATTTTGAAGAATCGTCACGTCATGATGCGATGAGATCTCCTTGAAGAGTTTACAATCATCCGCAAACAAAAGTATATTGATAGGGAGGGAGGACAGTTTTTCAGGGAGGTTATCCATGTACAGAAGGAATAGGAGTGGGCCTAAGATACTCCCCTGAGGAACTCCAGACAAAACGGGAAGAAAGTTAGAAGAGGTATCCGAAAGAACAACACGTTGTACATGCTCATGGAGGTAGTTCTGCAGTAAAGGGAGAAATTTTCCATGGATGTTAAATCTGGATGATAGTGTCAAGTTGGGAGTTATTATCAATAGCTCTGGCAGCATGTGAAAGTAAGACAGAAAGATTTGTTAAGCAAGAGCTGCCTGGAAGAAAACCATGTTGTGCTGTATTGATATACGGTGACATAAACTGAAGTAACCGGTTTTTGATGATTTTTTCACAAATAATTGACAGTGGCGATAGAAGTGAGATTGGTATATAGGATTTTACACAGTTTTTATCTCCAGTTTTGTGAATGGGCAAAATGTTGGCCTGTAAGAAGTTTTTCGGAAACAGACACTCAGATAAACATTTGTTGAGTAAGGCAGACAGGGGAAGCCAAGGAGTCAACAGTTTTATGCAAGAATATTGTGGGGATTTCATTTGGACCTAGGGACCGGTGGAGGGGCAATGAAGTGAGAAGGTATTTTACTTCCTCGGGGGATGTCTTGATTGAAGATAGTGTGTGAGGACAGACAGCATTTAAGTGGGGGAGAGGGTCGGAAACTGAGAGAAGGGAGAAGTTCTCATGAAAAAAAGCATTGAAAAGTTCGGCTCTTTCTTCTCCACTAGCAATATCAGTATTACGAACAAATTCTTTAGGTATACGTGGGCTTTGTTTTCTTGAATTTAGTAATGTGAAGAATCTCTTTGGGTTTGTAGTACATTCGGTTGTTATGTTATTTATATGTTCACTATATTTTGGGGAGGGTAGGTATTTTGAGTGACGTCTGATGCCCATGGGCGTCTGGAAGGGGGGGCAAGGGGGGCCATAGCCCGCCCTGGAAAATGAAAGTCAACCAAAAATATGTATTTCACACATATAATTTCATTTTAGCCACAATAATATGTGTTAATTATTGCATGAACACCATAAATTCAAATTTAAGCAATATTTTTTAGGGAACAACCCTATTTTTGGGGAAAATTTGCCTTCGTTTGCCCCCCCTGGAAAAAATACCTTCCTTGCCCCTCCTTGGAAAAAATCCTGCGGACATCCATGCTGATGTCACAATAGGTACCGTGAGTGTGAACATTAGGGTGCTGCATCCATAGGTATCAAGCCTGTTTTTTATTATTATTTTTTTAACACAAAGAGAACTTCTCTGTCGAACCAGACAAGGTATTTGGTAGATCTCAGTCTCGCAGTGGGCACGAAGTCTTTTATCGTGGCATGCAGAATTTCAACTAAGTTCTCAACGGTTTCATTCACTTCCTCTTCCATCAACAAAAACCAAGGGTAGACATTGAGCGCACACTTGATGACATTCCATGGAGCTTTTCACCATAGGTAGTGGGGGGTTGGTTCCGCTTGGCAGATTCCTTGTCTTTCTTTATGGTAGGCAGGTGCGTTGTGACATCGAGTGAGTCATAATTGAGGTTAGAAGATTCTTTCCTGGAGTTACCTGCATATCAGGCAGGGTTGCCAGTACATAGTCAAGGTTGCTGTCACCACGTGTTTTATGCATGTTGAACTGGTTTAACCCAATTCCGTGAATGAACGTATCAATAAACCACTGACCATTTTGACAGTTTATAGTTCCCGTATTTGGGCTTTCCCAATTGATGGACAGGTTGAAATCACCAAATAACGTAACATCACCACTTGCCATTGCTGCTAATACGGAATCCCTGCAGGCTTCGAGGATGGAAATGGGAGAGTTCTTATGTGGGCGAAAATACGATCCAATGAGCAGTTGTTTTTTTTTTTTGTTTTTTGAATACTGAGTTCAAATAATTTCACAGTCCTTGATTAGGTCGCCTCATATTTTGCAATTCCATTTAACATTAACACAGATCTTCACTCCTCCTCCATGACGACTTGCACGGTCATTTCTAAATACATTGAAATGTTTTAAAAATGGAAATTCACTATCCATGTGGCTGAAATGACTTCATTCAATTCACACTCAGCAGAAATGACCAATTGCCTTGTATCAAATCCATGCTACCTTCAAATCTTTACAATTATGATACTAAAATGTTGATATGGGGGTATCTGAGATACAGCTGACACATTTCAAATTGTTGCAATAATGCACTATTTTCTCTGAACACATGATGCAGTAAATAATTGCAAAGCAGTGATGCTACAATCATGAAAGCCAAAAAGGCAACATCTCAAGACAAGAATTCTACTGTGTAAGTTCAGCATAACTTTCACCTTTTGTGTGAAAAGGATCATGTAACATCGTCAAAATATGGAAGAAACCGTTTCTGTTCATGGGATATGTGCTGGATGCTTGCAGAGGCTGCAAACTGTGCTGTCAAACAGCATTATAGAGGTGATTATGAAGCTTTCCAGCAGAGTCTATGGAAGTTTGGCACAGGCAGGTAGGTTTGATTGATTGATTGTTTATTTTACTTCGCGTTTTGTGCCTCTTGGCTAATTTGCGAAGATGAGGATGAGTGATGAAATGATGAAATTGATGAATGGACACTCACAAACAACCAAGCCCGAGCAGGATTCGAACCCGTGACCCTTGGCATCACAGCACGATGTGCTAACCACTCGGCCACAGGGTCCGGCACAGGCAGGTAGGCAACTAAGAATTCCTCGCTCCATTGTTCATGCTCAAACTACATGTATGCATATACAGTCAGTCACAAAAAAATAGCACCACCTCCATTATGAATCATGTGATCTTCCGGCAACTGGACGATATAGAAAACACTTTTTTATTATTCTTAGCCTGTGAATCAGACAAGAGCAAGGGTGGAGCCATGGTCACATACAGGGTGGATAAAAAAATCATGATTTTAATAAATCATGCTAAACATGCACTTTTTAAGAGTGGTGCTATTTTTTGTGATTGACTGTAGTACAACAAATTGAGCCTGGGCTAGCCTCCATGGCAGAATGGTTAGCACACCACACTACAATGGTAGGGGTCCAAGATTCGAATCCCAGCCTAAGCATTGGTGTTCATTGTGTGTCCCTTCATAAATTTCATCATATCATCAATCATACTCATTTTTTCGAAGTAAAAAAAATCAATCAATCAAATTGGGCCTGACAATAACTACAATTCTTTCCTCTCAACATGCAGAGATGGGTAAAGAGTCATTTGCTTTGTGTGTTGCTTTATCTGATGAAGCTACTTTCCACACACATGGAAAAGTAAACAGGCACAAAATGCAAATGCTGATGAGAACTAACTAACATCATTCGATTGTTTTTCTTCAAGGAGCCAACAATCGCAAGAAATTCACCTCTGCATAAGCTTTAACAATTTGCAGTGCTGCAGTTGACCCAGTTGATATGAACTGTTTTCTACACGTAGGACTGTGCTCCTCCACACTGAAGCCATCACATGAGATTACTGGAATGGATGCAATGGACTAATTCCATGCCTCCCAGAAACCCCAGATTTTACAGCCTCAAATATTTCTTCTGAGGTTAACTCAAGGACAGGGTTCATACTGGCACCAAAATCAGTGACCTCCAAAATCTTTGTGTGCATGTACAGAGTCTTTTGCTTCTGTCACACCCTATATGTTGGAGAACATGTGTCTACTGACTAGATATAATTTAGGTAACAAAAAGAGCACACATGAAACTGCACTGATTTTGTTAAGTTTACGTATATTTGTATTGTACAATTTTTTTTCAATAAAACTTGGTGAATGACTTCAATTTGTAATTATTTAGTTTTATTGTATCCCTTTGTGTATTTTACTTATAATTAGACCTCGGATTTTTAGGATCTAAAAAGTGCACTTTTAGGTTCCTAAAATAGGCTCTAAAAATCCTAAAATAGGTACTAAAAATCCTAAAATAGGTTCTAAAAATTCTAAAAATCTTAAATTAGGCTCGAGAAATCCTGAAGTAGGTTGCAAAAAAACTTAAATCGGTACAAAATTCCTGAAAAATACTGATTAGATACAATCGTTAAAAACAAAATTTCACATGAACCGTAATAACCAAATATTAATTTTCTAAACAAATTTTCATTTCTTTATATCATTTTCAAAATTATCTACAAATTATTATAATACTACACTTCTACTGTTAGCAAAAGTTAAAATGAATTACATATGTAAAATTACTGCACAATATCAGGGTGGCTACTCACTGGAAATTCCATGAATTCCAGGAATTACACTTGAATTATTGGCTCCGGGAATTATGTGTGAATTATTGGCTCTGGAAATTATTCATGAATTTTGGGAAAACATTAAAAAGGTACAAGCGGATGTTTTCTCTATTCCCATTTTTTCTCCGTAGACGTGAAAAATTGCAACTTTTATTAATCCAAATCCCATTAAATGTATACATGTTTATAAATACCCTGAGGCAGTTTAGCTTTAACTTTTATTTTTTTTGAGGAAGAAAAAGAAGGCTACATGAAAAATAAAACAAAATTTTCTGAATCTGTTTACTTTGTTAGTGTCTTTTGCAGAACAATCTATCTGACAGACGAAAGATTATTGCAAAATAAGATATCTTGAAGTTGATTAGGTAAATTTTTGGGTACATTGGAATCACACAAACCCTTTATATTGTTAATATTTGTGTGTGTGTGTGGGGAGGGAATGAGAGTCAGTAATATGTAAGGTTGGAATAGAGAAAACATCTGCTTGTATCCTCGAATATTTGGAAAGTTCGCCTTGATAACCAGAAATTATACTTGAATTTTATCATGGTCCTAGTGACCACCATGAATCTTTTTGCATATTATCCACACGTAAACTCCGCCTTTTGTCTGTGAGGATCATTTCATGTGCTGAAAATTATATTTCATAGTCAATAGTGCAAAGTTGAATGCTTCAACTTTACTTTGCAAGGCAAAAACGAACAAACTGACGAAAAAGTGAGCAAGGCCACTCAGATCAGGTTTGCACTTTGGACTGTGTAGGCAGTACAGACAATTGGGTGCCAAAACTGAAAATGGGGAGGGGGGGGGGCAAGGACAGTTTACTTTATCTTAGTATGCAAGGCTTAGCATTAAGAGTCTATAGTGCAGGAGTAAAAATGTAGGGGGGGAACTGTCCCTTTAATTGCCGCGCCGCCACCGTGTGCAGGTAACAGTGGCATCAGACATTTTGTTTTGTTTAGAGCTTTGATAAACATCATATACTTGGAGGGAAGATAATTACAGCTGTAAATGATAAAATTAAGCCTAATCTTGATACAATATTTCATGTTGTATAGGCGTCTGGAAATCGGCAGAAAACATGTTTCAATCATGCCAGTCATTGATTATTTCGCCACCAAACCTAGTAATAAATATCTCTGAGAGATAAAAAAGTCCCGTAAAATCTAAAAAATACATAAAAACCTTTAAAAAAGGTTTAATTTAGGCACATAAACCTAAAATAGGTTTTTAAAAGCAAAATAGGTTATTTTAGGCACTATAAAGCTTCGTCAGTTGTTGCGTTTTCTAATGAAACACTGACCTAACTTGTTATTTCTTATTTATATGCAAAGGAAAAAATAGGTTAAAAACCTAAAATCTGAGGTCTACTTATAATCAATCTCAATGTGGACACACTTATTGTATTGTAAATGACACACTTACCTTAGGATCTACCTTCCCAAGAACAAGGTACTGGCCAACAGAACTCCCAAGCAACCAGCGATAAACAGCGACAATACAGTTTGGAGCATCGAGTTGAGTTTTTGAGACAAAACCTAATATAACTGCGATCACGACCGATAATCCCACCATCAGTAGAGAATCACGGAAAAAAAGAACTGCAACGAGAATATAATATTAATTCACTAATGACCCTACACAAATTAGCTATGGGTTTCATTTAAAAGTAAGAATGGCATCATCAGTAGACAATGCATATTAAATATATACTTACATTTCACATATATTGCATCACTACCTTTTTCATTAACTTACCTATCAGAGGTGATGAATCTCCATTAGGCGGCAGTTTGTTCCCCAGATACTGAAGATACAAGCAGTGGATTAAAATGTTAATTGTTCCCAGAATTAGTCTTTCCAAGCATGTTGAATCAATCCAGAAAGTGATGAGAGTCAGCATGGACAGAACTGAAAGATATGTAAGGTCTGTATGTTTTTATGAGTTAAAAATGAACTATGAGGCTAGCTAATATGTTTGCATAATAATAATAATGTAAAATGAATTCAAGAAAGCAAACATTTGGAATGCTTGTCCATAACATGCAAATTAGAATATGCATCTATTTTTTCATCCCCACAAATCCGAATCAAAATTGAAAGAATTCGAAGTGTGCCAAGTAAGTTTCTTAAAGTTCTAAAATGAAGGTAGATGGTATTTACACTAAATATGCTCTTGTGTGACAGCTATTGCAACTTTAACTTCTAATATAATCAAAGACACGTTCATCGGCTACTTTTTCACTACGTATTAAATAATTCAATAGATTCCTCACACCTGTTTTTGGAAGTTCAATATTATGCAAGACTGCAAAACTATCCCTGATTCTGAGAGTTCAAAGGAAATCTGCATATATGGCACCCATTTGGAAATTACAAAAATAAAAAGATATGGAGTATTTTTCAAAGCATTCCCGAAATTTAAAACAGAAATTCCAACATACTGAAATGATATGTAATGCTATTTATTAGTTTTGCTACTTCCTACTATTTTTGAACTGTTACATTTCTATTTTTATTGTTATTTTCTCTATTTTTCATTACTTTCATAACTCGTAAGACTTACATACTATGTATGACACTATAAATTTGCCATACATAGATCTAAGCAGTTAAAAAGTGTGTCACTTTATCTGTACACCATTATTAACTAATGCAATATTCATAAAATGTGGTTGATAATTTTGTTCAACATGTATTTATTTCAATATATTTAAATTCATTAATGCCTCCCCAATGGCATAGTCGTAGCGTCATTGCCTTCTAATTAAGGGGTACCAGGTTCGATACCCAGTGTAGGCACATAGTGTTTCGGATCCCACTTTAAACTGTAGGTCCAGTCCCGATTAGCCTATGTGTGCATAAAATGGACTTAAAACAACAATTCAATCAATTAAATTCATTAATGTCTTCACTTTGTGTCGATTGCAGTTGTGGCTTATTTTTTATACAAGTAAAAAGAATACATCATACCTATAGCTGGAATAATAACAGTGGCAGCATGATTTGATGCATGGCGCTCCAAATCAAAATCAAAATTGATGTACTGATAGGAAAGGTTATTTGTACTGTTGAATACGGATACTTTTAAGGAACTGCCAACAAGCTTCCACGCTTTACTTGGTAAATACACACCTAGATAATCACTCTGTATTATTGAGCAAAAAGAAAAAAGAGAAACACTTAATTAATTGTGTGATCAATTATTATACTAATATATACACGTATTCACCAGCAATAGTTCTTCTAGAGGAAGGAGGAGGCCTTCCATTTGACCAGTCTGCATCCCCTACCCACAGAAAACCAGAAAGACTAAATCATCACTCTCATAGCAAAAATTTGCATTCTTTGTATCAGGGTTCCTGCTGAATTGTGCAAAACTTTTCCATGTTTTTCAGTCAATTTCAAAATCAATTTCCAGACCATTCTCTTGTGATGGAACATGCTCATAATCAAGTTTTTAAGTCTTAAACTGGGCTTGCCATTCAAGAGATTAAAGTTTTCCAACACTTCTTGAAATGAATGGACGAAAATAAAGAAAGGCATTTTTATATAAAATACCTCTTCCAATAAACAGATTCAAGGGGCTAAAATGGACCTTACTTTCAGTCCTAAATAGTAGCAATTAAAAAGGAGACAGACTTTTCCTGGGTGTTCTAGGTGTAATAAAATTAGACACTATTTAGAAAAGAAGCCCTCTTTATTCATGGGTGAAGTTTTCTCACATCAAAATGTGAGTGTATGCAGTGACAATAGCTTAGATTTTTTTCTGGTTATTTTTTTTCTTTTTTAAGTGTGTTATCAGGGAAAATAGTAATTAAAATAACAATTTGCAATGTGTTTGTCACTAAAATAAAATTCTGTGGTGCAACAGCCCTTTGAAGGTCAGGGTATGCCAAGGAGCATATTGATGCACATCATCAATCAGCACATCAGGTTCCATTACTGCTGTTTTCTGGTTTTCGAGACCAAGTCCATTAGAATTATTTTCAAGAAGCTCTGCAACTGTCCTTGCAATGCTGGTCCAAACCTGAAATTTTGTACATACCACCAGAGAACAAATCCAGGACCACTCACACCAAAGGCCAAAATGGGAATGCTAAAATAACCATGAATACAAATGAATAGATTTTCAGGTTTTCGTCATTCAAAATCCCCTACATTTGTATGTCCTTTCTTTTTTAATTTAACGTTTGTGGGGTTGTGATCTGTAAGTTCCTGTGCTCAGTTCTCATGAACACATTGGTCACCACAGTTTCAATTGATAACAGGTGAACAGTCCTTTTGACCACACATCTATCTTTCTTTTTACCAAAAATCGCTTTTCATTCAATAAGTTCAATTAGTTGGTCATAAACGTCATGATTTTCTTCCACTTAAAACTGAAATTAAACATGATATTTAATATGACAGTAAAAAACTTTTCACGTCACGTGCCGGCATCCACTTTGTCGTCACTCGGCCAGCCCTGATGATGATTCCAAGATGGAATGGAAAGCTTGGAAAAACTTCTAAAAGTGTTTTTATCTTGTTGTTTGTGTGTTTTGTGTTAATTTTAACAAGTATGATATTTAATATCGGCACTGTATTTGTTGCAGTCTTTATGTGTTGTCATTTACCAAAATTTCAGTAGGGGCCCACACCTGGTGAATCCAAACATTGCTATGCCAATGAGTACATGGTAACTGCTGGAGCAAGTATTCCCTGAGAGAGTAGATGCTCCTTGTATGAGCAGATTCTCAGCATTTCTATTCATGGTAAATGGTGTATGTGCTCTAAAATGTTGATAAATAATTAGGTGGTCAGTTTTATGTTGAGGAATGATTAGGTGCTCAGTTTTATTAATGTTGAGAAATGATTAGGTGCTCAGTTTTATTCATGTTGAGGGATGATTAGGTGCTGTTTTATTCACATGATCAATTGTATCTCTTGCCTTTACAAATTTTAAAGATCCTCTGGCAGAGTAGTTAGTTTAACATGCTACAAAGCATGAGGTACTAGAATCAGGATTATTTCTGGTTTGTGCATGAACATTACAAGGATAATTTTGGCTGACTGGTTATTGAAAGTTTTCTGTACATATGCAAAACTTACTTACTTAGCAAATTATTACACCAGGAAATGTCCTCATATGCTCCTCAGGTATGTTGACATAGGTGGTAGGAGAAACCAGAAACAAGTAAGACCACTGCTATACATTCACATTATATTAACATTTATTTCAGTGTTACAATAATTAAGTCTTTCATACAGTACTTACAGCTTGACGAATATAAAGTTCATTGGACCAATGATGCCATGAGCCAAGAATCAGTGAACACTTATGAGAATCAAATGGCCATCTCGTAAGATCAGCATCACAATATGCAAGAAAATAAGCACTTGGAGTCCAAAAAACATCTCCATTGTTAGAAATTAGAGCATTTTTTGTTACAAAAGGTATGTCATTCCGATGATCTGCACTGAGAAAGAAAATGGTTTATTTTTCACACATTTTATCAATTATTTCTAGTTTATCTATGGTTCTATAGAACAGAATACAATGGGTCTTTATTTAAGCAGGCGTGTTTTAGCCTCATGGGTCATTCTTACAAACAACCCTTATCATAAATGATTCAATAAAAACAAAGAAAGAGAAAAAGCATTATGACCATTATAATACAAAGGTTATACAATGACAGAATACTACAAATTGAGAATACTGTGAAGTAAAGATATGTAACAAGTAATTAGTAGTGTATTGTGATTTGTGATTGTGATAAAACAAAGCTAATTTAACAGTGACCTTCATCCCTCTTTTCCAAGAACTCCACAACTACCTGACCTGGCATTAGCGTGGCGGGTGGTTTAAAAACATCCACCTATCTTACCACCACGAGCTTCAAGCAAGAATTGGCAATGAATGGTTTATTTCCTACAGCTTTAACTAAGCAGTTACCTGCCTTCATGGTCACGTATGGGTTCAGCTTTCACTTACCCATGCATTTGATCTTGCCATCTACTTCCCAGGAGGGTGGGGTTTTATCCAGTGTTTCTAGGAAAATCTATGGAACTTCCTGTGCTGGTCCCCCAATCTGTCACAAGGAAGGGTGAACGAACTTTTCAAAAGGACAAATGTTGAGACGAGCTGTTGCCTTTGCCTGCTTTTCTAGCCACTGAAAATCTTTGGCATCAGTAAAAGAAAATCAACTGATGCCGATACATCGGTATCGGTATCAGCTCAACCCTAATATAAATTAAATCACTTTAAATATTATATATTCTTAATTTCATAATTTGTGAGTTGAACAGTCTACTGAAGCTTCACCTGCTAGCATCTATATTGCAGTAGAACACTGGCATGTCGAAAATACATTATTGTAAAACTATTTCACCTAATAAAATCACTGCGAACAATGCCATTTAAAATAAGTTTCATTGTAATATTTGTAAATTGAATTATTAATCTTCTGCAATCTGCTGATAAATACAAATTATTATGGAATTTCAACAATTTCATTTCATCTCCTGGGTGGTAGTTGTATCTTATCGATTTCTGACTTTGCATACGGATGAATGAAGACTGGTTGCAGTTTAGATGAGTCTTGATATGGTCAGTTTGACAATTTATACTCAGGGCAGTGCCCCTCTTGCCCCCTCCACTAATGCCAGATCTTATTTACTATGTGGTTCTCCATCAATCATTGTTCCTACGAATCAAATTACAGTATATGTACCAACAGATGATGACATGTAGGCAACACAATACACAATTTCTATGCAGCTGTAATACGTAATATATATACTTGTCTAGTAATAATACAACATATCTAAGTGCATGCATGCTATCATACACTAGAAATGCAGTTGAAGAGAAACACTCCCAAGCTACTTTCGTTATGTGTCTGAGCGTGTAGTTGTGTACATATGTAGCTCCAGCATGTATATGCTATTAAATTTATATATGCATTAAACCCTCCACCCTAGTGACACAGTGTTATTAGATATCTCAAATATTTTCATTACTTAACCATTTACATTAAAAATACAATAAAATATACAAATTTGGGAAAACATACACACACAAATGTGAAGGACAGTGACCTGCCCAAAGGGGGATTGGTGGGGGTTATAACCCCTCCCCTCCTTTTTGGTCCAGTATTGCTAAAGAAAAGAATGACAAAGGCAGGAAAATATGGCAAAAAGGGACTGACTACTTAAAAATTGTACACATAACCCCTCCCATTGGTGAAGGAAATGATAGCATTTCATAGTGTCTGCTCAATCTACACAGCAGAACTCTATGCAGTTCTTTGCTGACGTTCACAGCTTGCAGCGAGTCCTAATTTGAACTGATTCACTTAGTATTCTCCAGGGTGGATTCACCCCACCCATTTTCCGACGACTTGTGTCCCTCTCTGTCAGTGCTGAAGTCTGCTTCTGCAGGGTCCGCAGCCACGTTTGCATCACAGGGAATGATCGAATGAGCACATGCAGAAATTTAAGCATAAATTTTAAGAAATTTAGTGTCTGATGAGTGCTACATGGTCCTTCTTCCTTTCATTCACTACATAGATATGTTAGTGTGTGTGTGTGTGTGTGTGTTTATATATGTTTTACATATTACAGAAGAATAAACTCACCTGTCTAAAACAGTGAGATCAGGCTTCCAAATCTCAGTAGGTGGTACGTGAATGAAAGTTAGACCATCATATTTGGTAGAATCCCATGTAAGGTGTTCATCAGACCAAATCTAAAATATACCAGGCATGCATTAACATGGAAAATTCTCACCCTTGTCCTCATTTAATATAATTTGGTCAATACTAAATAGTAAAAATGCAAATGGAATGTGTTTTCATTTAATCTAAATATGTAACTTAATGATATTCTACATGCTAGTAAGAGAATACTAGTAGAGAGAATACTAGCCACTTACCATGGCTACCCCTCCCCAAGCCAAAAATACTGCATATCCATGATTCTTCATCCAAATTCAACTTAAAGTAAAAAGATGGAAAGTAACTAAAATACCGGCATATTCAATGATCTGGTAGACTTTGGCCCCTAAACTGACAGTGATGCTTCAGCACAAGATAATTAGACTAATTTAGTTCTACGGCAAATAGTTTTACGAGGCACATGTCAAAAAAAAAAAAAGGGGCCGATAATTTGTTACTTGGGACTGGCAACATTGACGAAGCTGCACGTGCACAGAAGCATGCTTTATTATTCTGTGCCTGCAACAGAGGTATATTTCTCAGTGTGGAGGTGCATACGTGCGAGTAGCAGGAAGTTGAAATGGCTGCTGTAATAGAAAATCCTACCAAATGTGAGGTGAGGTCGGTGATAAGATTTCTCAATGCAAAAAGACTGAGTGCAGCTGACATTCATCGGGAATTGTGTGCCATTTATGGACAAACAGTAATGAGTGAAGGAAAGGTAAGACAATGGTGCTGTGCTTTTTGGGAAGGACGTTCAAATGTTCATGATGACAAGCGGAGTGGCAGGCCTAGTGTTGAGATGGACGACCTTGTGCAACGTGTTGATGAGAAAGTGCGATCCAATCGCCGTTTCACCATTACTGATCTAGGCAAGGAGTTTCCTGAAGTGTCTGATAAAACATTGCACCGAATTGTAATGAGCAATCTGGGTTATCGCAAACTGTGTGCGAGGTGGGTGCCAAAAATGTTGACAAACACTCACAAAGATGAAAGAATGAAATCAGCACGTGATTTTTTGGTACGCTGGGAGAAGGATGGGGATGACTTGTTTTCTCACATTGTGGCTGGAGATGAAACCTAGATATCGTACATCACTGGTGAGTTGAAGCAGCAATCCATGCAATGGTGTCACTCCGGTTCACCGAAACAGAAGGAATTCAAGCAAACACCAGCACATCGCAAAATCATGGCAATCGTGTTTTGGGACCAAAAAGGTGTAATCCTCATGGAATTCCTGGAACTGGGACGAACCATCACAGCAGATGTGTATTGCCAAACACTGTCTAATCTGCAACGTGCCATCCAAAACCAGCTAAGAGGAATGTTATGGTCTGGAATTCTGCTTATTCGTTACAACGCCCACCCACACACAGCTGACCATACTGTTACGACAATTCAAAAATTCCGATGAGAACGTTTTAATCACCCAGCATACAGTCCTGATCTTGCCCCAAGTGATTACTTTCTGTTCCTTCACCTCAAAAAGTGGCTTGCTTCGCAACGGTTCGATGATAGTGAAGTTCTCAAGACATCAGTTCTCGACTGGCTGAGATCCCAGGTGGCAGATTTCTAGACAGAGGGCCTACGTAAACTTGTTCCACAGTACCAAAAGTGATTGGAGCATCATGGTGACTATGTAGAAATATAGCCAGGGTATGCACTTGTGTAGCATCAAAAATTTTCTCGCTTCATTTTATTCTCTGTAATAACCAAACGGCCCTTTTTTTTGACATGCCCCTCGTATTTTCCATTTAACTTTTAAATGTCGGCTGGTTACTGAATCTGTGTGCATAAATACACGACAGAAAATACTGTTTTTCAAATCTTGAAGCATCAAAACAAGGTTTGTAGCATCAAAAAGACGGCCTCAATGAGCAAAATGTTAACAAGAAAAGTTGTTCATTTTTATGCCTTCTACTTGCAATGGTAATTTGTCCATATTGTTAGGTGACACTGTATTAGGCATAATTTCTAACTAAGAATTAGTACTTAATATCATGCAACTAACATACCAGATGAAGGACACCATGGATTGTGAGAACATTGAAGTCTGCATCCTGTAAAGATAATATTTGAAATGTTTATACATTTTCATAATAGTTACTTTCTAAAGTATTTTAAGTGGAGCATTCCATAACATGAGAGAAGGAACCACTGGAAACCTTATTATTATTATTAATTGCTTCTTTTCCTTTGCAAATGTTTGCATGTCAGATTGCACCAGCTTATAATTTTTCAACATAGATTAATTGTTGATCTATGCAAATTTTCAAGTGTTGATTACCTAAGGAAAAATAATCTTTGGAATGTGCTTCCGGTCACTGCAGAAGTCAATCTATTATCAAACTTTCTCCTCCATTTCCAAGCTTGCTGGGATGGTAGGCGCATACGGATGTTGAATTTAAATGTTCATTTGCTGAAGTATTTCTGTAAGGTTTAGCCTTCCTCAGTGAAAGAAACTGCTCTTCGTTGCTGCAGCTTTGTAGTGGTCTCTCCATTGTTAATACTGCAGTTGTTGTGCGGATCACAATAGTGATCCACTTGTTCATTTTCACGAGCTACTGGAGTTTGGAAACACTCTTGATCTTGGCTCCTTGTGTACCTTCCTGGAATAAGTTCAGGAACTCTGTCCATTTACCTTTATTTGAAATATACTCATTGCTGACTTTTTATGGAGGTCATAATTTCAGTGGAGCACATTAGTGACCATGTGGGAGTATTTTCAGGCACGTAGCATTTCTATGCATATACGTATATATCAGTAGTGTACGGTGACCAATTAGATAGCCAAAGCACTGAATATATAATTTTTAAATAACAATAGTACATCAAGGGGCAGGCTTGCCTTGATAAAAATACCACACGCGACTGCTTTGCGGCATTTTAGTCTTTCACGGGCTCCGTAAAAATGCCTCTCGACACTTTCAGGGGAGTCTACATATCCTGGGAATTATGCAAAATTTGAATTGCATAGCTTACCTTGTATGCACGCCACTGGTATATATCTAGTTTATAAAATCTGTTATAAATGTATGAAGTGGGTGTGTTCAGACAACCAAAAACCTGTGTGAATCTTGTGAGGAAAGATAATAATAAAAGTAAGATTTAAAATGTGTATTTTTGTTTGCTTTCATCAGATTCAAATCTAATGCAATAGATTTAGAATTTTACTTCCTGTGTAACGTGTTGAGTGAAATAACTTATAATTTTTTGTGTTAAATGAAACCAGAATACTTTATAAAGGGCATTCTCGCTATAAACCAAAATAATGCGTAAAAATGATATTCTATGGATCACAATAGTGATCTACACAACCAATGATGTATTTTTTTCCACACGACCACAGCAGTGTTAAAATGACAAAATTCCAAAATACTTTCCATACATTTGAGATGCATAATTTTTATCGGGCTTTTAAGTCTTTTGTTTGACTCACCCTCATACATACTGGATTCAGTGCAAAAATTGAAATTTAAGAACAAAATTGTGAATTACAAATGTGTAGAAATGTTCAGGAGTCTCCATGTCCACTGTGTATGGACACCACTTCAAATATAATATGTAGCATTGATGTGATGGGCATGAGAATACCTCAAATTTGTTTCATACAATAAATATTAAAATAAATTAACTAGTAATGAATGAATTGTTGTTGTTGTTTTAAGTCCACTTTATGCACAGACAGGCTGCTCAGGACTGGACCTACAGTTTAAAGTGAGATATGAATCACTGTGCAAAGTGCCTCCACCGGATATCGAACCCAGGAACCCTTGACTTGCAGATGACACCCTCATAAAGTCTGGTAACAAAGAAAGTTTCAAGAGGGTTCAACACGCTGCATCAGTGTCACTCGCCAGTTCAGTATGTTTGACATAGCTCAAGAGGAAGGCGACCAGACACGTATATGGTTTCAAGCCAGCAGCTGTTTTTCTGAGAAGCACTGTTGTCACTTTTACCTCCAGTGTCTAGACATCCAACACGAACTGTGACGACGTTACACTCCCAAGGTCTCCACATTGCATAAAAAAAAAATAGCACAACACAATAACACAACCTAGTAAAGATAACCGCAACCTCTCTAAAGAAACTGAATTGGCAACATCTCATTTACTCCACATGGATTTGACAAGTACTGTCAGTTCGTAAAATGAATGGTATTGGCGGGAAAGGTTTGAGGGGAGGATATACTGAGTTACTAGCCTTCAGAGTTAACAGTTTTCTGTTGAATTGTCGAGTCGAAAAAGCATGTTTTACTTTAGTAACAGAATTATAAAAATCTTTAGTAATAGTTTTAGTAGTAGCACTTTTCAACAATAAATCTCATCTCCTCAGAGATTTATCTTTGACAGAGAATCCAAAACACAGTAAATAGATTATTAAAATTCTTGCTGATATTATAAAATACTAACATAAAAATTTACCGACACCTATAACCTGTTGATCTGATATAAAATTGTGGATGTGGAAGAACATTACCCTTCTTAATAGGCAACTGAATGAGTTTTTGCTTTGAAAAAGGAACTGCATATTTAGACACACACACACGCACATATATATTCATAAAAATAATAACAAAATGGCAAAATGCTGCACAAGGTTACAGGATACTTGTAGATATATTGAACTAGTCAAATTTATGAGCACTTTTACCAATACACTGATATATTTATATCAGTCAATACCAATTGTAGCCTACACCAATTAACCTGGCACATCCCTAGAACAAAGTAACTACATTGTGTCATGCTACTCTCCACAGAGGAAAAAGAATTGTAACACATTTCACAAATAAAGCACAAGCCTGTAAATATAGTGAATAATATCAATATCTATGCACAATATAAAGTCAGGTATTGTACTATGTCAATCTAATGCTGTCCCTAACTACCTCTTTCTATCCTTTCTGGGACTATGTTAAGTACAGTCATGGACACTCATTTACTTTCAATGGAATCGTTATAATCCAAAAGTGTACAAGTTCCTAAATGCCAGTGGTGCAGCATTAGTGTAGCATTTGGACATATGATGGTGAATCTGTAATGGCAGGTAGACAAGGAGAGTTCAAAAACTGGTGAAACACTTTTGCCCACATGCTCTTTTAATCCATTGCTATGACCACCAATTAAATTTGGTAGTTTTGCATGGAATGAAAACTAAAAAAA
Source organism: Lepisma saccharinum (assembly GCF_977018435.1). Lineage (NCBI taxonomy): Eukaryota > Metazoa > Arthropoda > Insecta > Zygentoma > Lepismatidae > Lepisma > Lepisma saccharinum. The sequence continues at coordinate 149,753,301 of NC_139229.1, read as the reverse complement.
CAATTTTGATTATTTGTCTGTGCCCTGACTGCTTTTTATAATATATTCAGTAAGTGCTCAGAATGAATTTGTTGACTGAAAAAGGAATAAAGTTTCTATAAGCCAGTCAGTGGCGTACGCAAGGGGGGGTTACGGGGTTTAAACCCCCCCTTGAGCTTGTGAAATATTATGAAAAATGCCGTGGAAAAAAATTTAAATGGTCAATTTACCACAGTCAAAGATCTGGGGCAATACTATTACTATTACTACATCTACTACTACTACTACTACTACTACTACCACTAATAATAATAATAATAATTTGAATTATTATTTATATGTAGCATGGAGAAAAGCACAGCATTCCAAGCACATGGGTCTTTCAGAGTGATGCCTTGAAAATAAGCACAAGTTCTTGAAAGTGAAATATGAGGGTAACTATGATTTAATAGAGAAATAAAATGTTTTGTATTTCAGTTGCAACAATGTTCAATACTCTGGCGTACGCAGTTTTTTGGGGGGAGGGGGCGGAATAGTAAATGTGGATAACACATGGCTTCGTTTTGGAGGGCAGGATGCATAATAAAATATTTCGTATTTTTGAAGCTTTTCAGTCTATTAAAATTGTATTCAAAGACAAAAATGGTAATCGGGACTCACTTTAAAAGAGGTTTCGTATTTACACATTTTGATTTTTTAAAGTTCTTAACGGATTTTTATTTGAAAATTCTGATTTTCTCAAAATTTTGGTAGGGGCTGTAGCATCATCGGTAGAGGCATGCATATTTCGTTTTTGACAAAAAGAAAACTAAATTTGAAATAACACATTGCAATGATAATAATAATAATTTTTATTGTAGAAACATGTGAGAACATCACATGTATTACAATCGTCAGAAATATACATATAAAGTATCTATAGATCTTACAAAAAAACATCCAAAAAGCATTTTAGAAAAGTAACACCACTTACATAAATTTAGTTGTTAACATTATTGTTTTACAATCATAACTATTTTACCTAATACAATTTATTTCAAAGAATTCTTCTACCCTATATATACAGTTATCGGTTAATATTTTTTGTACTTTTCTTTTGAATTCTAAAAAGTGCAGTTGCCTTAAAGACAGAGGGAGAGCATTGTGAAACTTAACTGACATGTAGTAGAAGGTTTTTTGTGTCTTTTTGTAATTACATCTAAACAATCCTAAACAATCCCTATTTCTGGTTTGATAGGCATGTGAACACCCTAACTCCTCATAAATGTGAATGTTCTCTTTTATATAGAGTAGGCATTGGAATAGATAGCAGGAGCTGTCATAATACCTAGTCTAACAAAACTTAACTTACAGTGGCCACGGCTTGGAAGACCACACATTAATCTTACACATATTTTTTGCATTTTTAATAACCTTTTTATTGAAGGCTGATGACCCCAAAGTAAGGTACCATAGCTTAAGTGACTGTGTATCTGTGCATAATAAACAGTTTTTAGAACCTTCAAGCTTACACACAATCTTAACCTACGCATTAAATAAACCCCTTTGCTAACCCTGGATTCAACTCTACTGATATGATCCTCCCATTCCAAATGATGATCTATTAAGAATCCCAAAAAGGTGACAGAATTCTTTTCATGCCCTGTATTATGATTATTACTATTATATGTAAGTTCCAAGTTTTGGATCTTATCAGTGTTTATACAAAGCAAGTTAGCAGTACACCAGTCCTGTACAATATCGGAAGTAGATTTTAATGAGGACCTTAAAAGATTATTAGAATCAGAGTTCAAACAGATATTGATATCATCAGCAAATAGGTAACTACTGACCAAGGGTGTTGAAATGTTATATGGCAAATCATTTATGTAAATAATAAAAAGAATAGGACCCAGAATAGATCCTTGAGGTACTCCATGTTTAACAGGTAACAAGTTTGACTCCATTTCTTCAAAAACTACTCTCTGAGATCTCCCACTTAAATATGATTGCAAAAGTGACAGCGCTCCATCCTCAAAACCATAAAATCTTAACTTTTTTAGCAGAAGAGAGTGAGATACAGTATCGAATGCTTTGGACAAATCATAAAGTTTCACATTAACAACTTTCTTACTGTCTAACCCTAATATACAATTTTTCAAGAATGAGACAGCAGCCTTAACAGTACCTAGCCCAGTTCTATAGCCAAATTGAGAGTTACTAAATAACTTATTTTGTTCAAAATAATCAACAATCTGATTATTTAGGACAATCTCAAAAACTTTTGATATGACTGGAACCAACGAAATAGGTCTGTAACTATCAGGAAAGACTTATTACCCTTTTTAAATATGGGTATCACTTTTACAAGCTTGAAATCTTCAGGGAAAACACACCCAATAATACATGAATTTATAACATGAGTTAAAGGTTCCTTTATAAAATTTACTCCATATTTCAATATGATAGAGCTTAAGTTATAAATATCCTCACATCTACTACTATTCATTTTAATGATTGCTCTTTCAATGTCTTTTACTTCAACAAGATGAAAATTAAAGGTAGTTGTAGGTTTTAATAATCCATTTAAATAAAAACTTGAATCATTTTTACTTGGGCAAGATGAAACTTTGTTCAGGATTTCTTCAACTTTATTAATAAAAAAATTGTTGAGTTCAGACGCGCTAAGTTGGTTATTAAAATCTTTTCTGGTCACATGTATGGAATTACTCTCTTTTTTTACAATATCCCACATTGCTTTCGACTTATTACTAGAGTTGTTTATAAAATTATCATTAACCTTAATCCTAGTTTCCCTAACTAATCTATATAATTTCTTCTTACTATTTATATACAGATTCTTCATGCCATTTGAACCAGTACTAATATAGTAGTCATAAAAACGTTCACATTCTCCTTTGAGTTTGTCAATTTCTTTACTTCTAACCCTTGTAGGTTTGGGTTTAGTAAGTTTGCCTACAACATACTTTAAAGGAAATGCCCTTTCAGCTGAATTAGACATTTCAGACATTAAAAATTTTACTTTGCCATTTATATTATTTACAGAACGATACATAATTTTCCAGTTAACAAGTGATAGTTCATCGTGAAATTTTAAAATATTTTCCTCTTTCATTAGTCCGACCCTTAACTTGCAGTTTTTGGTGTCAATTTTAGATGAGACTTTAGGAAAATTAACCTGAGACTTAAGTAAAACTGCCCAATGATCAGATACAACAGTTTTAACAATTGAGCTTTTAATTAACCCATCCATAACAGTAACTATGTTATCAAGGCAACTTCCACCTCCGAGTTTGGGCCTAGTAATCTCGGTTGTAGTTATAGCTAAATTGAACGTGGAAAATAGATTATTTAACATAACACCTTCTAGATTCTTTACTAACCTAAAGTCAATATTGAAATCTCCACATAAAATAATCTTAGCATTAAATGTACACACATGTTCTAAGAGGTTGTGCATTCTATCAATAAATAATTTAAAATCTTTACACTCAACATTCGGCCTATATACTGCAACTAAGATAGTGTTTATTTCTACAAGAAAAGATGCCGTAACCTCAAATACCATTTCAATAGACATGCTGTTTACACTGTGGACAGGCCTGTGAGAAAAGGTTTTCTTGATGAAAATAGCACATCCTCCATGTTTTCTAGTGGGTCTACAATAACTACTACTCAAGTTGTAGCCCTTAAAACCGTAAAGATCAATTTCGCTGGGACGTAGCCAGTGCTCAATTATACATAAAAAATCGGCATTCAGTGTAGAGACATAGTCTTCAACAATGGTATATTTATTTGAGAAGCCTTGGATATTCCAGAGAAGAGTTACAATTTCATTAGGCTTATATTGATTATTAAAGCTACTACTAACAACTTCCACAAGCTTTACTTTTGAATTTATTGGATGATCTTCAAGGATATTAGACATAGGCCTATTATTAAAACTACTAGGACTACTAATAACTTCTACCGGCCTGACTTCTGAATTATTTTGATGATCTTTCGGAGTATTAGGTATAGGCCTACCTAATGATCTAAAAAAGTATCACTATTGAAACTTAGAGGGATAGGCTCAGAAGGAGCACACTTATTTGCTAATTCCAATATCTTATCACTAACAAATTTTTTACCTAAGGTTTCTGAAAGGTGTGAGGTGCATTTTCCTACCCTGTTTTGTCACGAAATGATGCGAAATGAACTGCAAAATGCGAAATAGACTCTTAAACACGAAATTTACAGTTTATATACCGACGCGACACTTTCTGAAGTCTGAAGTATCCTGTGTGTTATGCAATTCACGGAAAATTGATTAATTTTGCTGTAAATATTTGAAAAGCAAAAATGGACTCCTCTATACAGGAATAAAACTTCGTAGTGAACAATTTTGGTATTTTGGGGGGTGCCAGATCCGAAAATTTGGAAATAGATAAGATCCGAAATGCCATTAAGGCAGTGTTTCTCAAACTTTTTGCCTGAGAGTCCCCCTTGACATAACTGAATATTTCTGTGTACCCGTCATTAGGGCCGTTATTTAAAGATTATATATAGATAGTTGGGTCATTCCATGTCAAATGATTTGACTCAAATCAACACAATTTCTCTAAAAGTGAAAATTTTACAAGAACAGTGAGACAATCCAGATGTGAATTATCGGGGACATTTATGCGGGGAAGAAGCCGGAAAAATTCCAACCAATTTCGGGAATCTCATCCGGATCTCCCGCATGATTTTCAGATGCTCTACCGACCAGACCACCGCAGCTTCTTGGATGAGTTCCATACTTTAATTCTTTCAATTTATTTTAATATATTTTCTTGTTTTATGGATTTTCTTCACCCTTAAAATGTCACCTCGTTGACCAGACAAAAAACAACAACAAAAACAAAAAATGCTCCCACGATTTGATAAAAATTGAATGATTAGAAAGTAATTTCTTTCTATTAATTATAAGTATTATTAATTAATTGTGATTATTATTATTTAATTAAAGTATAATAAATCAAAGGTAATGTGAATTTAGAGAAAGTTTTAGATAACCCCCCCCCTTGACGAAATCCTGCGTACGCTACTGAAGCCAGTAGTACCAGATGGAATTTCCACATGAAAGCATTTCACAGAGTTGTATTGCACTTTTAATTAAATAATTCATGATGATAATGATCATCATCATCATGGATGGGACAATGAGTCTGTGAACTGCACAGTAGAACTCAAGAGATACATGGATGATCCAATTATTATGTATATGCTCCATATTTTCGAAGCTTTTTTTTACACATTGAACTTCTTTCCAAGTGCCCACAGTCATCAACAGTGACTATATTAACTTGTCATAATGAAATAAATGTTGACATCAAAAATATAAGAATATATATAATATATATAAGAATATAACCTAAGAAACAAGGATTTTGTTGAGAGTTGCATTGAGAAGGGACTGTTGACACTGTTTATTGGAATTCTGATGAATAATGCTAAAAAGAAAGACACTTTGCGAGTACTGTGTTTTGAAATCGTAGATTCTCAAGAATGAAATGCCAATTTGAAGATCTTTCTCATCTAAGTTTCATGGAATTAATGTATGAAAATATATTTAAACACTATAGCAAAACATTTCCCCAGGCCAAAATAGACAGTTAGCAAACCATTATGAATTCTTAATAGCAACCAACTACAAAATGAATCTCATAATGTACATGCAGTTGAAAAGTTCAAACAAAGCACTTGGTTCTAAAGATCTCCTGAAATATTTTGTTGCACATGGTCTAGACTCCCATCTATCAGGAAGTAACAAACTCCTCCACTTAGTTCTGACCATGCCAACCACTACAGCCAGCAGAGAATGAAGTAGGAGCATCCTTAACAGGACCAAAACTTAGCTTATGAATCCAATCAACAATAACCTGCTGTCATGCTTGAATTACTTGCCAATTATTAAGTGAACTTTCATCAGTCAACTTTTCTTGACTTCGATACCCAGTGGAGGCCCATAGTGGTTTGGATCTTACTTTAAACTGTAGTTCCAGTCACAATTAGCCTATCTGTGCATTAAGTGGACTTAAAACAACAACTCAACTCAACATTTCTTGAGAGGATTATAGACATTTTAGCAGAAAGAAGAAAAGGAGGTTGGATCTGGAGTACAAGGTTGGGTAAGGTTAAGTTTAGGCTATTTTAATCTATTTCATATGTAACATATTTCTATGCTTCAAAAAATGTAACAGAAACTATAATATAAACTACTACAGTCTGCATGTGCCACAAGTTTGTGATTTGTAGCCCCATTTACGCCATGCCCATAAAAAGAACTTGGGTGTTACCTCACAAAATTGTCTTGCTATGCCACTGCTAACCACATTATTAATCCATGAAATATTTGATTCTCTGTAATTTTTAGGTTAAATAATAATAATGGGCTAATAATAATGTTACTTACAAAACTTATATGTCTGGGAACCAGGTTTACATCCAAAGTAACAGGATCCCCGGGATGTTTTACAGGCCTTGAAGATTTGTCATATCCGCAAAATATATCTCTTTTCAGTCTCATTGTTGTAGTTTTTGCTGTGATGTTCAGTCCACAAAAAAATATAGAGTCTGAAAGCAGGTTGTTCAAGAGAAAGTAACAATTATAGTGTGAGGAACAAATTTATTAATTTAAAAAATTGAACAAATAATAATAAAACAAAATTGTGAAAATGTATACAAGGTGTTCCCAAAAATGCTTACACATTTTGAATGATTATAAAGTCGATGTTTATTAAGATGAAGTTCATTTTCAAAATTTAATAGAATCTAGACATGAAAAATTTTCTTTCTCAATGCCTGCTTTTAAACTGTTGAGCATTCTGGACCAGGCACCAGGAAACAGAACCAAAGGAATCACAAACAGCAAGAGTCATAATTTCATTCGGTATTAGTGTGCATTATCATTCAATGACTGCCTTCAATTCATCGTCTCTTGCTGGTTTTGTTCTTAAAATTTATCTTTTATGCATCCAAACCAGCGTGAGGTCTGATGAACCTCTTCATCCAATCCATCTGTTCAGCACATTTTGCCAAGTACCAGCACTAAACTGAGCTCTCCAGTCCAGATCATCTGCATTGAGAACATGGAACAGGTTACTATATTTTGTAAGTGAGAATCCAGGGGGAGGTGGGGGTCACTGGAACCAATTAAATATAGTATGTATATAAAATATTTTATTATTATGGACAGTCTCATTATCATATTCTTTACACTTCTTAATAAGCAGAAATTTACTTCGAAGTCTACCATTAAATTTACACTTCCTCCTCCATGCCATAATGTACTAAGCTGCTATCTTGCAATGTGAAACTTTATTTAAGAACTGGGGATTGAAAAGATAGGTACCCAAGCATTGACTGGTTACAGTAAGCATCTTACTGTATAATGAAAGATAATCTTAATTGAAATTGAGCACTGCAAACAGAAATAAATAAAAGTAGCATTATCAGTACTGCATTGAGTTGTACTGTTTTGAAGTCAAAAGATCTCAGCAGCACATTATCTTATCTTGATAACTCTTGCATTATTGACAGCGACAGGGTGGCTACAAACAAGAAGAAATGAATTTCCCTGACTTTTCCAGGTTTTTTAGGACAAAATTTACATTTTTCCCTGACAATTACAAAACTAAACTAAATCGATGTTTTTGCAAATGGAAATAATAAACTCATACAGATCCACGTATGGTTTTGTTAAGTACCAATATTATCTTCTATGAAATTGACTTAATTTCTCTATTCTCTATGATTTGAATTCAAACTGCAAAATAGTGAATTTGGAAAATTATTATAATTCACAAGCTAGGGAAGGATTATGGAATGTTGTCATACGCAGTAAGTTTAAAATAAATACTTGATTATTTTTAAAGTTACGACTAAATGAGATAAGAGTGAAGAGTGATTGATTAAGAAATACAATTTGTAATTTATCAGTCTCCTTATACATTCTCGTTATTATATGTTGATATTTCCCTGAGGTTTGGAACCCTCTGCTTGCAAGAACCCTGAGTGCAGACTCATTTTTCACTGCATAACGCTACTTTTCTCTTCTCTGTAAAGCAAACAACTTAACTCTTGCATATAAGTGAAACAATTGAATTGAACAAAATAAAGTGTCATATTTTCTTACATTATCAATGGGATTTCTGCTTCAGTACAGTATATCCAAGTGAAGTACTGTAAAACTGACAACATGCAGTTATACCATTAATACTGACGAAAAGGGTATGTAGGTATTAGAAATTTAACGCAAGCAATTTATAGAATTTCATTGTATAGGTACCTGACTTAGCTAACCACACATTAAAACTGGAACACTCTAATAATAAAAGCTTCTGAAAGTTCATATGCGAGGGGCATCCTGAAAAATGGTCCCTATACGCAGCACTAGTGGTCGGAGAGCAACACACACACATGCAGGCAGGCAGAAGTGGCATGTAGCTGTAATCTGGTACAGTTGCAATGCAGCCGTTTTAGGAAAGTTCTAGGTTAAAGATTGCAGCTCTCATACAGTCTCCCACCGACTGCGATGTTGCCTACGTCTAGTAATAAGATTTTTGCAGGCTCAGAATTTGGCACAGAGCCACCAGCAATCGTGTGATGTGTGCAGACCAGATGTCGTGAATGATAGTATGGTCAGACGATGGTGCAGACAATTCACGAAGGCCAATCGAATGTGCACAACCCCATATAGCTGAGTACACGCGGGTGTTCCATCACTTCAGGTGAGAGATTTTGAACCACTTCCTGTACAGCCCTGGCCTTGAATGTACTGACTTTCATCTCTTTGTCTAACTGAAGAGGTCTCTGGCAGGGCAAGGATTTCACAGCTACACTGTGGTAGACATAGTTCCAGACTTTGCTGTCAGACACATATACCATGGTCATACAAAATTTAGTGCCATGCTACAACAAATGCCAGAACAACGGTGGTGATTATGCCGAAAATTAGGTTAGGAATCACTGTTACTAATGCAATAAATTACAACTGATATTCTTGTTTTATTTATACCTAATCGGTAGGGACCTTGATATTTTGTTACTTTTTTTTCAAATTGGTGTATTTTTTTTTACTATAACGTGTTATTTTTTCCAAAATTCACATTTTCATTTTAGAGCATTTTCTGGCAAATATCTCAAATTATACTTTCATGGTGTTTTATAACTACTGTTTCAAATTGTAAGTCACATGGCTTACGCCTCTTCGTGAGAGTTTGATATCTTGAAAGTTATTTTGGGAAAGTTATTTTCCATACCCCTTTTTTTAATTTTAAGGTATGGATTTTAGATAATGGAAATTTCCCCGTATAGACGGTGTTAAAGGCGGAGCTACTGCGGAGCATGCGCACTCGTCTGGTTCCCCTCGAACATCCGGTTACGCTTAAGGTGCTATGGACGTTAATATGAAAGAGCAAGGTGGAGATTCTTTTAGAAAGAAATAGGGTGTCAACTGTGTAGGATATGGTTTCACAGTTCGATCGGGAACAAATTTATTGAGTCAAGTATCACTTCGTAGGTTTCCGAAGGACGTAGAGAGACGAAACCTGTTGATACAAGCAGAACGAAGAAAGGATTGGTACCCGGAAAGTATTTGTACGATTGCATTTTGTTAAGCATGTTGATCGTTTATCTGCGTATTGTGTTGTGGTGAAAAGCACGCCTCTTAGTGAGGTTTCAAACCGAAGCGACACACGACAGCAGTGGTTCGTATCGAAGTGACAAGCGACACAGGCCCATTTAGTCTATAAATAAGCATTTACCGCTCATGGGAAATCAAGTCTCAGGCGGCACAATACACGCCATTGGGAATCTGAGCGACACGTGCAGCTTGTTGTGTCGCTTCGGTTCGAAAAATGTAATTGATCACTGAGGATTCACTTTTAAGTGGCACGGAGATTACACCCCGAAGCGACAAGCAACAGCCTCTTTACTCTAAAGGAAACAATTCACCTTCCATACGAGTACAACAGACCGAGGCGACACGATGCATGGTGCTGACAAAACAACAGTCCAGTCCAAGCGACACGTGCATTTTCTCGTGATGAATTTGGTTCGAAAGGAAGCTTTCAGACTGCAGCGATACGTGTTTCTTGGAAACCAAAATTCAAAAATAAAAAACACCTTCCGAATTAAAACGACACGACAAATTGGAGGTCGGACTGGACCGTTTTATCAATACCGTGCATTGTGTTGCCCCGACCTGTTATTTGCTCAAGCATGGCTGGTGAATGGTTTGCTTTAGATAGAATGCTTCTGTGCGAAATCCCGATATCGCTTGTCGCTTAAGTCTGAAAACTCCCTTGTTGTTTGAAGTATATTCGTGCAAGTGAAAGTGGCATGCCATATCATAGGTTTTTCATAAATTCCTCAGGCTGAAAGGCGACGTTGAAAGCACATATATTTACTTTAGCATTTGTTATGTGTCATTACTTCTGCAGATTTGTTGGCAAAAATTCACTTAAGCTTTACTTTACTTTACTTTACTCTATAATAATATCACTAGTTTTATACAATTATCTTTCCCTCACTTTTCCATTTACAAAATAATTGAATATATCTAAACTTATGTACGTTTTGAGTTCGTCGTGCGTGTACATGAGACACTTGTATGTACTAGTATGCTATACAACTGGCGGCCGCAAAGACGCGTCATATTTTAATAATCTGCTCTGCAGTTGATCATCCGACGGATTCTAGACGTCCACTCCTTCATAGTAGAACTTTAACAAATGCCTTTCTTGACTATCGTCGCACAACAGATGAAAACAAGCTCTCATTTCTTACTTCGTATGCCGGTGAATCTGCACTGCCAAAAACGGGGACTGGCCTAAACCGGAAGTTCCGGGGGGACCGGGCAAGACCTCACCAATGTTTATGTTTACATTTTTAACACGGTCTATATACTGAAGGGTGCATAATGACCGTAAGTGGCGAGGCACCCAAAAAATTAAAATCAATCAATCTCATGTGACCAATACCGATATATTATGGCACCAAAAATTGGCATTGTATTTTTTTGACTTGTTAGTGTTACGTTTCCCAAAATTCGCGTTTTTGTTTTAGAACATTTATCTGCCAAATATACTGAAACTTAATACTCCATTGTGCTTTTAAACTATTATTTAAATCGTAGGTCACATGGTCTAAGTATTTTCGAGACAGTTTGATATGTTGGAACAGATTTTTGAGGAAGTAAAAGTAAATAGCTTGCCTGCACTTTGCCATGAAGGTGTATAGGGGTTTGGAGTTAGGGCCCCACACTTTCTTGATCACGGCTGAAGGTGGGGGTGATGTGATCAACACCACGCTCCTGGCTACCTTTATCCTTCAAAGTTTCCTCAAGGTACCAGCTTCATATGATGCTGGGTGGTGCCGGAGGAGTTTGAATAGGTGGAAAACATCCCGGTTCTCCCCCGCGGGGGATCGACCCCGGGTCTCTCGCATAGTAGTCAGACGCCCTAACGACTGAGCTCCATTATTACTCGCTCGACAAATGCCGATGGTGCACACTTAGCTTGGTAATTCAAAACATATCTCGTGTGACAAATACTGAAGATGCTGCTCCCGTGTGACGGTAGATACGCACTCGATCTCCTGTTAGAACCCTGCCACTTTTACATGATTTAATGTGGCTTTTGGAATTATTCCATGTACGTATAACTCTATAGTTTACTCTTGAATAAAATGTTGGAAAACTTGCATGTTCTATGTACAAAAACATGGCCTAGAAAAGACAAGCATGTTGGATTGCATGGAGTTTTTCATTGTTTTAGGACATTTCTTTTTAAAAAATCGCTAAAAACGCCAACAATTCGCATTTTATGCCAAATACGCATTATTTCGATATTTCTAACGGGCGAAAAATGTGTCCAGACATCACTGCACATTCGTAAACATAACTTCACAGCAATTACCGTTTTTCACGGTTTTGGCGTTTTCGAAAAATCAATGTCCCTACTAACAGACAGGACAGAGAGTGGCGTTAATTTCATTGCAATACTAGTGTTGCAGTAAATTTGAGATTGGGAGCATGCACTTGCCAATTTTTATAATGTTCACCAATGCAGATTTATGTTTCACTTTTTCGTGATAGTATTCAATATACAGGGTGACTGGTAATTAGATGTATTCCCTGAAAGGGGTTAAAGTAGAGACAATTTGCAATAAATTTGACCATATGATAGATACCCCGTTCGAAAATTAGTAGTTTTCGAGATAATCGAATTTCAATTGTTTTTTTTTTTTTAAATGACAATTTTCCACATAAAAAGATGAATTGAGAAAAAACTGCATATACATCTAATTACAAGTCACCCTGCATATTCCGTTTGGTTGGATTCGAACCCGGGACCCTTGGCGTCGCAGCGCGATGTGCTAACCACTCGGCCACGGGGTCGGGCTGTAATATTTAGAGGCTTAACCTTTACTCCCCCGATGATACCATATGGTATCATCAGAGTAAGGTCGTACTGGCCCGATGATACCATATGGTATCATGGTGCTGATTACGAAATAAATATGCTTTACGGAACTTCATACTCTTATGTTTGGGTGGAAACTCTGACACAGGTCTGGAGCAAGCCTGGGAAATTCATATTAATGACCAACCTCCCCCCTCTCCCCGCAACATATCAATGCTACATTTCCGAACAGAGTTTCACATTTTGGCTCATTATTCAACTTGTATGGCACCCAGGACCATGAAATGTTTCAATCTTTTTGGAAACGTCCATTCTTGGAAGGGAATACTAAGGTTTGCGCCTTCTCCCCCAAATAGCGGGAGAAGAAGGGGCAAACTCCAGATTTTTATAGTTTTCCATTGAAATTCGGGGGTCGTGCCCCCAAGCCCGCTTCCTCGGTCCGGCGTTCTGAATTGTACACGGTTGCATGCTATGATGTTTTAGCTGCAAAACAAAACTTATCCGAAGTAGATTGCTCCCATAACAATTTTCCTCCAAAAATGCAAATTACCTATTTTTCGTAAAAAAAATAAATCACATTTTGGCTTATTATTCAAGTTGTATGGCACCCAAGAACATGAAACATGTTTCACTCTCTTGAGAAATTTCCATTCTTTGAAAAGAATACTAAAGTTTGCGCCTTCTCCCCAAAATAGTGGGAGAAGAGGGGGAAACTCCAGACTTTTCTGGGTTTTTTCATTGAAATTCGGGGGTCGCGCCCCCCAAACCCCCATTCCTCGGTTCGGTGTTCTGAATTGTACATGGTTGCATGCTCTGATGTTTTAGCTGCAAAACAAAAGTTATCCGAAGTAGATTGCTCCCATAGTGCCCGAGTTATAACAATTTTCCTTAAAGAGTGTTCGAATTTAAAATTCCCGCCGAGAAGTCCGGGCGAGAGAAATCTCTCTCTCTCTCTCTCTCTCTCTCTCTCTCTCTCTCTCTCTCTCTCTCTCTCTCTCTCTCTCTATCCTCCTGCCATCACTGGTTTCTGGCGCCGTGGTGTGCATAAAAGGGGCCTAAAAGTTGAGGCTGAAACTTACGAACGAGATTTTCTGTTCCCGTGCAGAGTTCCATAATCATATTAAAAAAATAAATAAATAAGAAGAAATTCCTGACATTTCCCTGACTTTTTTTGACACCTCAAATTCCCTGACTTTTCCCGGTTTTCCAGGTCTGTCGCCACCCTGCAGCGAGCAGTTCAATGTACAATTACGTGTATATCGTTTTATAAAATGAGCATTTTAAAATTACTTTCACACATTAATAGAAATATAGTCTTGCAAGGGATACTTGACTCAATAAACTTGTTCCCGATCGAACTGTGAAACCATATCCTACACAGTTGACACCCTATTTCCTCGTAAAAGAATCTCCACCTTGGTCTTTCATATTAACGTCCATAGCACCTTAAGTGTAACCGGATGTTCGAGGGGGACCAGACGAGTGCGCATGCTCCGCAGTAGCTCCGCCTTTAACACCGTCTATAACGAACAGTTATAGCTGCTGCTGTTGACGAATGTCACGTTGGGTGCTACATTAAATTGCGAGAAGCCTTCGGGCTGTTCTGCTTCACGGTAAGGTAACACGCTAAGGTAGCACACAATAAAACATTTTCACGAGCTAAACACAACTGAAAATGTACATAAACCATGCCAAATTTTTCACGTTCTCGAGGGGGTACAGAGGGTTTAGGTACCCTTCCGCGTTTGCTTTTCCGTAGGCTATGATAAACATCCTTACCTACAGATTGTTCTTAGTTTTTAATTTGGGCATATTGTGACACTGTTGTTTCATCGTTTCACATTCTAATGATACGTTAACTTTGCCGCCAGTAAGACATTGCAAAATGGGTCAACGGATGAATAAAGATTATTATTAATAATTTGTTATTATTATGTACACCAGTGTTGGAGGGAGCAAACGACATATAATAACCTTCTAGACGACACTTGTAGCACGACACGACACCTACAGTATGTAACATTGTTATTCGTACACATAGAATTTCCGAGGAAAAAACGTCATATCTACTAGTAAATATAGTCATTTTCATATGTACCTGGAAATTAATGTTAATGAAGGTTTCACCAACAAATGTCAATAAAAATGTATGTTCAAAGTGTATAAACAGAGCATATAATTTGTGTGAAAAGAGAAAAACACGCTGTTTCATGCAACATTGTTATTCGTACAGGCAAGAGTTTCAATCTTCCTCGCATTCAGCGCCACCGCTATTCGGTCGATTTCCTGCAGTTTGCAACTTCGTAACAAGTTTGAACATGCAGGCGCGCTCCCCGTCAAGCGAAATGCTAGCGTAGGTATTGTTGTAGGCCTATCGTCTATCTATCAGCGTGTTCGAAATGGGCAAGGTGAAGGAACTTAGTTCCGATCTGAAGGATATTATTATAAATTTGGCCATTAGAGGTTATTCGTTAAGAAAAATTGGACAAACAATAAATAAATCACACTCCACATTTCAATACATAGTAAACAAATTTAGAGAGGAAGGTTCAACACAGAATGTGCCGAGAAAACCAAAAGAGAGACGGTTGAATAAAAGTGATGAACGCTTTATTTTAAAAAGAGTGCGAGAAAACCCCCGACTAAGTGTTCCTCAGTTACGACAGTTAGTAGAAATGTTGCTGACAAGATGATGTCCGATCAAACTGTCCGACGTGCCTTGTGGAAGCATGGATATCATGGCAGAATACCACGAAAGAGGCCATATGTAAATAAGGTGAATCGCAGGAATAGACTTTCATTCGCGAGAGAGCACATCCACAAGGACCTGGAATTCTGGGATAGTGTCATATGGTCAGACGAGTCCAAGATTAATATATACGGGTGAGATGGGAAAAATAGGGTCTGGAGAAAATCAAATAAAGACAATGATCACATTAACACAGTTCCAACAGTTAAACACGGTGGTGGGTCATTAATGATTTGGGGCTGTATGTCGTCCAAAGATGTTGGTACCATCCAGTTTATTGATGGTATCATGGATGCATATGTCTATTTGGACATATTGAAGAACAATGTAAAGCAGAGTGCCCAAAAAATGGACATGCCGCCTATCTACAGATTCCAACATGACAATGACAGTAAGCATAAGGCGCGAGTTAACATGAATTGGCTAATATGGAAATTGCCTAAACTACTACAAACACCAGTTTAAAGTGCAGACTTAAATCCCATTGAGCATATATGGGCAATTTTGAAGAGGCGAGTCCATAAAGCAGGCGTCAAGTCCAAACAAGAGTTGAAAACTGTTGTGCAAGCCGAGTGGAATAAAATAAGCTCTGAAACATGTCGGAAACTAGTTAATTCTATGAAGAACAGGTGTCAAGCCGTAATTAAAGCCAAAGGATACGCATCAAAGTATTAGAACTGTCAGTCAATTTGCTCTGAATATACTTTTTTCTTTTATATTATTAAGTGTATGAATAGAAAAGTTGTACAATAAATGGCATGTTTCTCTTTCAGTTTCATTTAATTTATTATTGTCATTGGTTATACAGAATTTTGGTAAGATTTTATGTTCCTCATGATATTAGTTATTGAATTGTAAAGAAACAATTTCAATGGAGTGTATTTCCTTTCAGATATTAAAGCATTTTCTTTGAAAATCCGTGTGTACGAATAAGAATGTTACATACTGTATTAAAAAGCGTGAAATAAATTTTGCTTGCTTGTGGCGCCAGCATTGGGTACCAACGGAACTACTTGAAGTAACTGTTAAGGCGAGGAGATACAGTTACGCACCAATTGTGCATTTATTTCAGTATCGCCCGAATGGGCACTGCTATTAAAAAAAAAACCTGGGTGTATCCAAGAGTATGAATTTCTTTCCATGTTGCAAGTGCAAACATTTTATGTTGATTATTAAGATGGACACGATGTTTGAAAAATATGATGAATAATAATTTTCGGAATCCCATGTATTCCTTATGGGGAATCAACTTCAACATCAAGTTACGACTAATCAAATGGAAGTTTCGACTTTTCCGCTGGTGAAATTCATCTTCAAACTGCCCTCTTCGCGTTGACATCTCTTTCTATTCCATCGGAAGTTTTATATTCATAAGAGAATGAATCAAATCATACTCCCATATAATCAATGCTTTTTTCCTTGCGTCCTGGCAGTGTTGCCAAACCTGATGGGCATAAAAGAACTAAATTTCACCTTAAATGGGGTTAAAACTGGCTCTCATGGAGCTAGATTTACGATGGCTGGATAAAGTGCCTTCTAGGGTATTGTTAGTTGTCAAAGGGGTAGGGCACTGCTATTATCGTTAACTCTAAATTGATGACAATTTATTCTTAGTTTTCAACATCTAGATCCGGCGGCATCGCCCATCTCAATAATCCACCGATGGTGGTATGAAATCGAAAGTAAAGAATTCCCTGATAACAATATTATGTCAAGTTCACGTCTAACATTGCGCTATAAAGAAGTAGCTGGGGAGATAAGAGAGAGTGGGGCGACGCAGCCAATATAACAATATCACGTCACGTGCAAAATGTATAATTATGACGAAAGGTGGTCTATGTGGGTCGAAACCAGAGATGGCATCATAGTGGGGCACGGAGGGTGGGCGTCCCAGTTCACAGCCGAACGAGTGTACGAAAGATTGATTGATTGATTTAGTTTATTTTACTTTGCGTTTTGTGCCTCTTGGCTAATTTGCGAAGATGGGGATGAGTGATGAAATTGATGAATGGACATTCGCAAACAACCAAGCCCGAGCGGGATTCGAACCCGGGACCCTTGGCGTCACAGCGCGATGTGCTAACCACTCGGCCACAGGGTCCGGCTAGAGTGCATGAAAGAGCCAGATCTGGCTCCAAGAGAGCTAACTTGGCACACTGCCATGGACGGAAGGGCTTCGGAAGACTGCCGTGGAAGTTGTATCGCATGCCCTTAAAATTGGCCTCCTGTGTGTCCGCAAAGGTATCTCAACCGGGGAAACTTTGCTTTGAAAATATCACAAAATTTAAAGAAACTAGATATTTGAAATGTGTAGGGATGTGTGAGGTCCAGAAAAGTCGGGATGGGCTGAAGAATTTCCCGTTAGGGTGCCGACCTGGGGAAATGATTTCCCAACTTTTTTCGACCCAGAGCTGTCGAAAATATCAAAACTCCTTTTTCACAATAAAGGCCTGCATTTTATTGAAATTAGTAGTTTTTCGTAAAAACAATCACAGGAGGAAGGAAATAGTGTGTAAAATTCTAGATATTAAGTGTCGAGAAATTTTGAACATAATCCCCTTCCAGAAAAATTCCCCCATAGCGAAATGGCGAGCTTTTCCCGTCCCTCACACCCATCAGATACCTGCCAATGATCCTTTTATGGCTATTTTATGCTCAACTCTAAATTTAAACTTCCATCCTCACCTCGCCTCCGGTGGAATATTCTGGAGAAACTCTTGTCAATTGCGCTGATCGCGATAAAGTTTTCAGATAGGGATTAATTTAGCACGCAATAAAACTGGATCGAAAATATGATAGACCACAGTGCGCTTGATAGAAGTCGTATCCCCTCCTCCCGCCCCCTTTTTGCTGAACAAGCTAAAAATAAATTGAAATGTAAGACAGACTACTTAAACACCCTTACAAAAATCCTGGACACACCCCTGGATAACAAGGCCAGCCAACTCCAAAAACTCCAAGGAATAACACACACACAGAAAGAGAAAATACCAACTGATATTTTTAATAACATGTCAACACTACTCATCAGTGGCAGCGAAGATTGGGGGAGGGGTGCAACTATCTGCTATGGTAAGCACTTTGGTTTAAGTCTTGTCTATCAAGAGGAAGTAAACTAAGCTTGCCCCCACCCCCTCCCTAAGTTGTGGCACTCAATCACCACTACTGCAGCTCATATTCCGATCAGGGCCGGCGCTAGTCATTTTGCCGCCCTGGGCGGTGATGGCAGATGCCGCTCCATTTCGAACGCCCCCCCCCCCCTCATTACGCAGCAACGGGAAATTGAAAATCAATATATTCCTAGTAAAACATGAAACTATAAAATAAATAATGAGACTTCTTACGGTATTTCAATACTATTAAGCGCAAAAGAATATCTCGCCCGACCATAGTTAAACTTGGAAAATGCGACAGTAAAATTATATTATTATTATATTTTATGAAAACTCTCTCTCTCTCTCTCTCTCTCTCTCTCTCTCTCTCTCTCTCTCTCTCTCTCTCTCTCTCTCTCTCTCTCTCTCTCTCTCTCTCTTAAACGTATCTTAAATGTAACAAGTATTAGGAAGGAAATGAAGTCTTGACTTAGGTCTGTGATTGTATTATTAAAATAATTATACATATAATATTCCCGGATCTCCCACGTGGGTGATCTAAGGTCTGAATTATTTCCTGCGTTGTCCCGCATGCAGCAGCTCTGGGGTTCTCCCAGCCTCAAATTTATGGGTACCTGGGGGCAACCATGGGAGGTAAAGGCGACTGGAGAGTTGTGCTGATCACATCACATCCAAAATGGCCGAGATCGAGAATGTGTGTGGCCCTAACCCTACATCCCCTAAATGTGCATGGCATGGTGCTACGAGGGGAGGCTGATAAGTATTGAGCCTTATACAGAAAGAATTGAGCTAGGAGACTGAAATTTGCAGGATGTACTGGTCAATTCTGCTATATGTAATGGTGCAAGAATCGACTTTCTATGATTTTAACTTCCCTTTGTTTTTTAGGTCCAAAAGTTGCTTCCTGAACACTCCAAATTCTTTTCCCTTTAGGAGTTTTCTCAGATGGGGAAGCATATGATAGTCAGATGGATCCAGGTCAGGCGAATAGGGTGGATGAGGAAACACTTGAAAGCCTAAGGAGGTAAGTGTCGCCATTGTTTCACCTGCAGTGTGTGGCGAGGCATTGTCAAATGGAAGTTAAAATCATAGACAGCCGATTTTTGCAGCATTGCATATAGAAGAATTGACCAGCACATCCTGCAAATTTCAGCCTCCTTGCTCAATTTTTTTTTTAGTAAGGCTCAATACTTATCACCCTTCCCTCGTATATCCACAGGGAACTTTACGTTTACGTTTACCTTTACATGTAATATTCTTTTTCGAATATGCGATTTTGCATAAAATGGAAACAAGCGTATTTCAGATATGATTGACGGAAGATATAATATTTTTATTAGCCTTAGTTTTTTTTTAAAAAAAAAAAAACTTTGTTCGCCACTTGCCACGGTTACCGACAAAGTTAATAAATTCGAAGTTCTACACTCACATTAGGTGTAAAATCATGACCCTTTATCAGTTTAAGGTCTCCTTTGGTGTAATTGTTTTATTAACACTTTTAGTTTATCTTTTAATTCAGTAGCCTTCATGTGTTCTGTTAACATTCCGGCAAGTTTTCTACACTTTTCAGACAAAAGATCAGATGGCATGTCTTTATGCTTACTAATATAAAATAAATTGAAAAATTCACTATGATGTTTATGCTGCTCAAATCTTTCTCTTAGAGCTAAAATAATTGTCTAGGACCTGGTAATAAAAATGAACTTTGTACAGTTTTGTGGATGGATCTTCAACAGTTTCGTCATACTGAAACTGCTTCTTCTTTCGACTCCGCTCCTGTACAGTGTTGTCTATCTTTGGATCATCTATATCTAAATTCGATCACAATTCTTTCTCATCAACCGAGACTCACAGGTCGCCGCCCCCCGACGCCTCCACGAGTGGAGAGAGGGGGGCCCTGCCAGGCTGCCAAGTGGCGTCGAAGAAACTGAAATTTTTCATCACTCCTGCTTTTTTTCAAAACGCTGATATGTTTGCAAGAAATCATCTAACAGCATCTAACACATCGTAGATTAATGTTTTGAAGACATTTGCTCTTTACATTACGTGCAGTAAAAAGTCATACCAGATAACTAATGAGCAAAGGCAAGTAAAGCCACACAACTGGTTTGCAATACAGTTTTATTGTCGCCAATTATTTGAAGGAGCGCATCATAGACTTCTCCCACTTGATATCTCAACGGAATTAAGGCATCGAATCTGCTTTCCCACCTTGTGGCACTCAGTGGTTTTAAAGTGAGACTACTGACATGTTCCTTCAAAACTGTGGGTTGGCATATATTAACTTCCAAGCTATATAATATAATATTATAACTTTCAAGTTTTCAATAGGTTTATTTTTTTCTTCTCTTCAAATTTTGCCGCCCTGAAAATTTGCCGCTCTGGGCGGTGGCACGGTTCGCCCCCCCCCCCCTTTCCGCCGGCCCTGATTCCGATTAATGAGAAATGTATAACCAACCACCATGTTTCTTCGACAAAGAGAAAATGTTATCTGAGAGCAATGTAGAATTTGCAAACTGTGCGCTTCATTGGAAACGCCCAATTCAAAATTACACGTTGCCCCCTTGTTTTATAAGATAGAAAATACTTTAGAAATTTTCTAATGATTTAAAAGCAAGTATTGGACGGAGGGTAAGGGGGGTTGCTTTTTTCGTAAGTTATTTATCTCAAAACGAACCTTAGACTTACGGATCCTATTCGACCATTCTAAGTATTCACATTTTAAAATTATTGTGAGTTTTCACTAAAACATTTTCAACTTACCAGCATGAGATTGGTTAGGCACAACAGCAATGAAAATAACGAGAGAGATTACAACTTTGAAGATTTCATCAGGAATTACAGGTAACATCCTTGTTAATATACGTTAGAACGTGATCCAATCAACACCCGACTACACCTACTCCCAGAGTAATACTGGATGGATCCGTGTGCTTGCTGATATTCGATATATGTTCACACCCACCACAATGTCTCTGTTCTGTTTCATTTTCAACAGGCTAACACGTCACAAACGGACCACGCGTCTGCTCTTCTGTCAGAACTCAGAAGGTATATTTTGTTTTATTTTACGTCGCGTAATCGTATCTTTAGGTTAACTACGGTATCGTTAGCAAATTTGCCTTATTGGTGTTTAACCAAGAGGTAGGTAAGGTTCCCCGTGGCATATGGGGGTAGGGCCCCACACATTCTCGATCTCGGTCATTTTGGTGGTGATTTGATCAGCACCATGCTCCGGCCGCCTTTAACCCCTCCCCCCAGAGGGTTGCCTCCAAGTACCCATTGATTTGAGGCTTGGTGAGCCCCAGAGCCACTTTCTGATCAACCACACCGGGAATCGAATCCGGGTCTCTCACATAGCAGTCAGACCAAGGGATAGACACTCTCTATCCAAAAATTTCTTATAAATTATTTATAACAGCCATCCAACATGGTAAACAGTGGCGGTTCGTTTTCGGAATGTTGGTGGTTGCAGCGGAAAGAAAATTGAAAGTCAGTGGTGAAGCTACATATTGCGAGACCCTGGGCGAGATTAGGATGCGAGGCCCCCATCCGTTCTTTAAATTTCAAATCTCTATGTGAATCGATAGAAAATTTTTAAGTATACGTCAGAAAATTATCATATTTAAATATTAATAATAATAATAATAAATTACTGATAAAAATGATATTTAATAACATGCTACTTAGAAATTTGCACTTGGGAGAGGTATATTCTTGTAACACACTGCGGGAACTTACACCCACATATGGAATTCGGGGTTCCTGAGTACTGGACCACACTCTCTGCTTGGGCGTTGGCCAGCAGCCGTCGCAAGGAAGTCGTGTATGGAACTGTGAAACTCATAATGTTCGCATGATTGATTGATTGAGTTGCTGTTTTAAGTCCACTTTATGCACAGTAAGGTTAATGGGGACTGGACCTACAGTATAAAGTGGGATCCGAATCACTGTGTACCTCCACCGGGTATCGAACCCGGGACCCCTTGATTTGTTCGCATGAGCACGTGAACACTCATGTATATGTCTTAAATTACGTACATATTAAATTCACACACATATATTTATTCGAAAAAAATACTTTGTTTGATGTACGAGTATATACACACAATTTATTCTGACACGACTTCTTTCACGTCTGATCACTTTTCTAGATAGTTGGCAACACTGACTCTCACGGTGTTCCACGGAGGGTGTTGAACACAATTGCTGTGCATGTTGCATAGAACTGACAGCTAAGGGGCTGTTGGCCACTATACCCCGAAGATGTTCACTTCGCTGTGCGATCATTGATGCTAGCGGCGATATTTCTTACATTCAGTACCAGAGCGCAAAATATAGCCAGAGATGTCCAACCTCCGGAGGCCGGGCCTCATGAGGCCCGGCCTCAGCCTCAACCTCGGCCTCCAGGAGCCTTGCGAGGCTGAGGCCGAGGCTGAGTTGTAGTTCGGTGGCTGAGGCTGTGAGGCTGAGGCCGAGATGGAGTTCGGAGGCTGAGGCCGTGTGAGGCTGGAGGTTGGGCCTCGGAAGCAAATCAAATGAACAGCGCTCCCTACATGATAGCAGAATCCGATCTGCATCTCGCTTCCAATGGATTGTAATACGGGAATTTTTATGTAGTTCGGACTTTGTGAAACTGCCTTCTACCAGTTGTTGATATGAGCCATGCCAGAGGTGATTTTTGGCCTCGAGGGTAGGTTGCATTCCTTTATTTGGCATCTCGCTTGGCTCTCTGTGGCGTAGGGTGCAGTCTGTTCCTTTTTCTCTGTTTCTCTTTTGTCAGATGTTATTTCGAGTGTATTCTGGAAAGAAAGTCCGTAACTTCTGGACTATCTAGAAACCACATCCAGAAATTATACAATCGTTGTCGCGTGCCTCCTGGAAAGGAAAGTATGCTCCTGTTCACCACCTCTGTTAGGAAACGCGAGGACAGCAGACCAGTAGCGTACGCAGGATTTTATCAAGGGTGGGGTTATTTCTAAAACTTTCTCCAAATTCACATTACCATTGTTTTATTAAACTTTAATTAAATAATAATAATCACAATTAATTAATAATACTTATAATTAATTAATTAGCTGAATTACTACTAATAATACTACTAATACCACTACTACTATTAAGTACTAGAGATCTACATAAATATAGTATTTACGAAAGCAATAGAACAATATCACTTTCTAGTCATTCGATTTTCATCAAATTCATGGAGCATTTTTTTTCTTTGTTACGAAATAATTGTCTGGTCAACGAGGTGAGACATTTTAAGTGTGAAGAAAATCCATAAAAACAAGAAAATATATTAAATTAAATTAAAATAATCAAAGTATGGAACTCATCCAAGGAGCTGTGGTGGTCTGGTCTGACAACCACGCGGGAGATCCGGGTTCGATTCCCGGAATTGGTTGGAATTTTTCCAGCTTCTTACCCGCATAAATGTCCCCGATAATTCACATCTGGATTGTCTCTCTGTTCTTTCCAACAAAACATTTTACAATAGTTAAGCTTATTGTCGTTTGAATAATTGTCTAGTCAACAAGGTGAGACATTTTAAAAGAGAGACATTCAAACATTCTGCGGTAAACAATGGGAAGGCGGACTGGTGACTGTTCTTGTCCACCTAGCCTTTGAATATACATTGGTCACACAAAAAATACATGTTCATTGAACACTGGCGTACGTAGAGGGGTGGCTGATGGGGTTACAGCCCCTACCGAAATTGAGAATATCAGAATTTTCAAATAAAAATCCGTTAAGAATTTTAAAAAATCAAAATGTGTAAATGCGAAACCTCTTTTAAAGTGAGTCCCGATTACCATTTTTGTCTTTGAATACAATTTTAATAGACTGAAAAGCTCGAAAAATAGATATTTTATTATGCATCCTGCTCTCCAAAACGAAGGCATGTGCTATCCACATTTACTATTCCAGCCTATCCCGAAAAAAAAAAATCCTGCATACGCCAGTGTATTGAACATTGTTGGAGCTGAGATACAAAACATTTTTTCCCTCTTTTAAATCATAGTTGCCCTCATATTTTATTTTCAAGAATACTTGTTAATTTTCAAGCCATTCACTCTGAAAGACGCATGTGTTTGGAATGCTGTGCTTTTCTCCGTGCTGCATGGAAATAATAATTCAAATTATTATTATTATTATTATTATTATTATTATTATTAGTAGTAGTAGTAGTAGTAGTAGTAGTAGTAGTAGTAGTAGTAGTAGTAGTAGTAGTATTTTAGAAGTAGTAGTAGTAGTAGTAGTAGTAGTAGTAGTAGTAGTAGTAGTAGTAGTAGTAGTAGTAGTAGTATTGTCCTAGATCTTTGACTGTGGTAAGTTAGCCTTTTAATTATCTTTTTCCACAGCATTTTTCATAACATTTCAAAAGCTCAAGGCGGGGGGGGGGTTAAACCCCGTAACCCCCCCCCCCTTGCGTAAGCCACTGCAGCAGACTATACCTGAGGTGCTTATGTTCTGAAAAAAGTGAAAAATATAGACATGTTCCATACCTCGTAAAATTCTATGTTAAATCTAACATGATCATTAATATTGTAATCATTAGCCCCTTCTCTTAACACACACAGGATTTTCCACGAACTGTAAAAGAAATTGGCCAACTTCTCGTCAGTTCAGACCAGAGATGTCCAGCCTCCGGAGGTCGGGCCTCATGAGGCCGAGACCGAGTTGGAGTTCGGAGGCTGAGACCCTGTGAGGCCAGAAGCTGAGTTGGAGGTCGGAGGCTGAGGCCGAGATCGAGCTCGGAAGCTGAGGCCGAACTTGAGCTTGGAGGCTGAGGCCGTGTGAAGCCGAGGCCGAGTTGGAATTCGGAGGAGGCTGAGGCCCTGTGAGGCCGGAGGCCGAGTTGGAGTTCGGAGGCTGAGGCCGTGTGAAGCCGGAAGCCGAGATGGAGTTCGGAGGCTGAAGCCGTGTGAGGCCAGATGCCGATCTTCAACTCGGAGGCCGAAGTCAAATAGCCATCTCTGACATATACTACTCGAAAAGGTCTGTGCTACATAGTTGCAAACTTTAACGAGAATTCGCTAAACCTGGCGGATTTTAAGCAAATGAAAGCGCATGTCTAGTGTATGTTCTTGAGCCACTTATTCGGGTAAATCAGCAAGTAGTCTTGTTCGCAATACATACATTTAAAAATATATCAATATATGATCTGAAAGAGAATTGTTAAAGTTAATATTTTATCATCGCACAGTATACTTGTAATTGATCCATTCACCCGAATGCATGGATGGGCAAATGACACATCCTGGGCGTTTGTTACCATTTACACATATACAAGCGACTCTAATCCAAATGACTGCCTCTGGAAAGATTCGTTTCGTGCAATGTATAAGATCAAGGATTGTAAACACGTTAATGACGACGATGAATAGATGTCACTATACGCTTTAAATCAGTGGTTCCTAAAGTGTTCCAATATTTTCACTGAATTGTTAGTCAATGATATGAATGTGTCAAACATGTGCTTATTTAGTACTTTTTACATAAAAAATGTTTCTGAATTTGAAATATGTGTTTATTTTTTAACTTAAGGCAAGCGCCGCGGAAATATCTTGAACACTAAGGGCGCCGTGAAGCGAAGAAGTTTGGGAACCCCAGCTTAAAATGGTCAAAGATCAATCTCTCTGAACCATGGCAAAATAATGCTAGGAGGAAAAATACGAAACACGAGGGAAGAAGGAATATGAACAATGTCACATTGATACTTCAATCATAAGCATCGCAACCGAGTTATTGTGTATAATTGTATAATACCCAAATATGTTACCAGTGGCGAAGCCTCATAAGAGACCAGGAGGCCGGCTATTTGGCTATTACGGATTATTTTATTACTTATATAATTTCATCAAACGACCCTTAATACAAGAAAACTGAAATTCTAGGCCTTACGATAATTCCCACAAATTTCCATCCCTGCCAGGGGCTCTATCGTCGCATGTCGAGCCACTTCTCCGAGGGCCTCAGCTGGTCCCATAACACTCTCTATTCATGCGGGAAAGCATAATTTCAGGGTCGCGTTCTCCCGAAATGGACACAGTGAGTCCGGCCTCAGCAGTGATGACAACCCTAGCATAATTGTGCTAGACGAACTACAATTTGAACTTTGTTGGCACCTAGCACCCTGTGTTTCGCATAATGGTAAAATATAGCATCATCTATAAACATCCACACCATAGATAAATTGAATTCAGAGGAATATATTTTGAACAAAATAAATTTTAAAAAAATCCCAGATCTTATTTGTTTCAAACAAAAGGTAGCATGCCGATCCAGCCACATAGTCCACCGTCTTCTTTTCATCCTTTCTTTATCTTTCCTTACTTAGCTCACAAGGAATATTTTATTGAAGGAAATTGCTAGAAAGTTGGGGTCACGGATAAAACAAGCCGCCGCCTTTTGTAATCCTCGAATTTTCTTAAACTTTTTCAAGCGTTATATTGAACCAATTATATTGGTTAAACCATTGTAATTAATTTAATGGGGGAAATTACCTATATTGTTTAACTAATCAACAACGCATGTTCACATCACATCTACCCCCAAAATAGATGCATAAAATGAACTTACAGTGACGTGCACTGAGGAGTAGCAAGTCTAGCAGAGATAGATCAATCAATCTCACATTTCGAATTATATTCAAATCACAATATTTATTGACTTGTTAAAGCCACAGTTCATATGCAACACTTTCTTTTCCAAGCGCTTCTCGTCCATCGGTGCGATACTCGGGCAAAGCTGGCTGGATACCCTGGCTCGCTCTTCCTCCGCCTGGCCAGTTTCCAGGTATATAGAAACAGCCGCCCGAAGGAAAAAGGAAGATTTTTACCTCTACCTCCCTTGTCCCCTCGCCCCCCGCTGCAATGGTTGAAAGCCCAGGCTTTCAGGTTCCCCAGTCTATCTCCTATAGGACAGATAGGGAATTAGTTTCTCATAGATTTTTTGTAAATCCTCTAAAGAATTCAGGGTAAAATTTTCTGCAATACTTATGTTCTCTGTATTTACACAAGCTTTTACACGTTGTACAATATGTATGTATAATATGGGATGTAGTTTTATTATTTATGAAATGGGAACGTGTATGTGCAGACAATAATGTTATGCTTTCTTTTTTTTCCAAGTATGGAATATATAATGATT
The DNA here is from genome assembly GCF_977018435.1 of Lepisma saccharinum. Classification (NCBI taxonomy): domain Eukaryota; kingdom Metazoa; phylum Arthropoda; class Insecta; order Zygentoma; family Lepismatidae; genus Lepisma; species Lepisma saccharinum. Next base: position 149,725,855 of record NC_139229.1, on the reverse strand, counting down.
AAATTACAAATATGTGCTCGGGCTCTCTCTCACTCTCGTTTCAGTAGTGTTTTATTTAAATATACTACTCTTGACCTCTAACAGTCATTAATACGGATGTATTTATTTGGGCAAGAGAACGCGTGTTCATATTGTTGTTGGTTTGGTTTATTTTACTTCGCTTTTCTGCCACATTTGGTTATCGCGAAAATGATGGGTATGAATGAAGAATATAGAGAATGTCTCTAATTACGTTAATATTTGGTATACTAACTAAATTTGGCCTTCTAATCACGAATCTGTTGTTAAAATGCCGCGGACGCGTGTAAAAATTCAGGGTTAGCCCCACGAACTATGCACGGGTAACCCCACACATCATTGACGGATAGCCCCACAAACCATTGACGGATAGCCCCAAAAAACCATTCACGGATAGCCCCACGAACCATTTCCGGCAAGGTTAGGTTAGGTTAGGTTAGGCAAGCATAGTTAAAATTTTGTTCGTAAAACAATGCGAAATACCTTTTTTATATATAAAAAAATCAACTTACATCAGCTTTTTTCACGATTTCCAGACGTGTCCGCGGCATTTTAACAACAGATTCGTGATTAGAAGGCCAAATTTAGTTAGTATACCAAATTTTAACGAAATTAGAGACCTTCTCTATATTCTACATTCGCTCCAAATGAGGATGAATGATGATATGATGAAATTGATGAAGGGACCTCGATATGAACAATCCAGGCCAGGATTCGAACCCGTGATGAGTGCGCATTCTTGTCCTATGTGTTGTACTCTGCAGTGAATAATGAAATAATTTGGAATGAAAAATGTATCTCAGAACTCAAAAAACCAAATGAATATTATTGAAGATATTAGAAACAAGTGTGTTTTGTAACCTGTTTTGTTTCTGTTCATAAAGTGTACATAAAACACCACATCAACCAACCGTGGGGGAGTGGTTATCACAGCGCGGTGAGACACCAGGAGTTCAAATCATTGATTGATTGCTTGATTTGGTTTATTTTACTTCGCTTTTCCGCTACTTTTGGCTAATCGCGAAGATGATACGATAAAATTGATGAAGGGACACACGCAAAGAATACCCATGGCCAAGCCGAGATTCGAACCCAGGATCTCTGGCTTAGTAGTCAAATCAAATCGTTTTTTTTTTTTATTTTCGAATGTGGGTGAGGTTTACGTGTACTTTTTTTTAGTACTCATTAATCAGTTTGCAATCTTTTAAGAGTTTAATCAGCACACTTTTCCTGATTGGGAGGTTGGCAACGCTGGACACATCTGTTTCTTGTCCAGCGAGGGGTGTTCAACGAGGGGAAAGGGAAGGTGCGGGAAGGTGAGGATAGAAAGGCAAAGACAACTTGTTCCGAGCGCGGACAAAAATGTTTCTATCACAGTGTTCTGCGTTTTCGTTAGTTGCTCGATTTACTCCTGTTGCGTTGTTGTTTAATTGTTAAATTTAACTTGTTTTTCCTTTTCGTTCATTTATTCTTTTTATTGTTCTTTGATTGATTTCTTTTACTTCGCTTTTTGTGCCACTTTTGGCTAATTTGCGAAGGTGGGAAAGAGTGTTGATATGATGAAATTGACGAGGACACTCAGAAACATCCATGCCCAGGCCGAGATTCGAACCCAGGACCCCTGGCGTCGTAGCGCGATGTGCTAACCACTCCGCCACGGGGGTCGGCTTTCATTGTTGTGGGCGTGAAGTGAGCAAGGGGGATAATGACTTGTATTACTCTGGAATGCTACAAAAACAAGCATAAAAGCCTATTACCGGGCATAGGAAGAAAGAAGGGGCATCGGAACATTGAGGACTGCCACTCGAATGGCATCTAAAGCATCAATTTACAATAAAATCAAGAAATACAATTTACGAGTTAGCACACATCAAGAGTTACTATTCAGGTACGTTGATAGATGCAAGAATATGTTCTTACATTTTCAAAAATAACTTTAAAAGTCATAATTTTTATATTTTGAAAAAGTCGCATCCATAACAACACGAACTCACACTCCTCTGCCTACCCTTCCAGCGACACCACGCTTCGCCATTGTATGTTACATACATATAATGCACTTTTTCTGGACTCTTGGGCGGACGCGTTGTCCCCTCCGTCCCGCTAACGACGCACGTGCTTTCAATGCTCAATAAATGCCGTTCGTTAACATATGGTCAGTGTAATATAAAGTACGGTAGTATTGAGTTGTTTACATACCTGAGATTGTATGATATACTAATTAGTTTGGACTAGCCATTACTAATTATAAATAACGTAATTAAAAGGGTGTTAGTTGTATTTAAAAATCTTGTATTGCTTCAAATATAGTGTGATTTTGGGGGAAAATTGTTGAAAATAAGTTTTCAATTGAAGATGAAGTTAGAAGGGAGAGGAGTAAATCTGCATTCAGTACAAAAACATTATTGTTTTGTATATGCCACTGCATACACATTTATACAAAAAATATTTTATATTCTGTTTCATGTCTTGCAGCCTCTAGGTCTTTCTCATTTACAGGAATTATAATTTTAAAATTGTTGTAACCCAAAGCAAAAAGGACGAGAATACGAGGGGAAAATGTCTGCTCAATACAAAGAAAACATGTTATTTATTGATTGATTTGTTGTTTTAAGTCCACTCGTATGCACAGAAAGGCTAATCTGGACTGGACCTACAGTTTAAAGTGGGATCCGAACCACTGTGCCATGTGCCTCCACAGGGTATCAAACCCGGGATCACTTGATTACAAGGCGACGACGATACAACTGCGCCATCGGGGAGGGCTAACATGTGTTATTAATTAAGTTATCTAGGGGTGTGCGGGATCCCGAAAAGTCTGGACCGGAATCGGGGGAAAATTTCCCGTCCCGGTCCCGACTTGGGGTAATGACTTCTCGACTTTTCGGGATCCCGATGAATGGTCATTTTAAAAAGTTGTTAATTCTCGACGTTTTCTGCATTGCAAGTGCTTGAAACATATCGGAAATTGTTTGCTTTTATTCCAGAAATGCAAAAACAATCACTTAACTTGAAAATGATGTGTAGAATTCGAGATTTTCAGACCTTCGGGAAATTTCGAACATTTCCCGTCTCAAAAATCTCCCTACTTTGTAGGGAAATTGCTAATTTTTCCCGTCCCGAATGTGGGGATTAGAAAAATTTCCCGTCCCGACCAAAAAAATTCTGTCACGCACACTCCTGAAGTTATCGGAGAAGGCACAGTGTATAATAATGAATAATCATGCGCTTGCTCACTTAATACATTTTTTCTCCGATTCCTGCTCCCGCCGTTGAATTACATATACTCAGTGGCGTACGCAAGGGGGTTTACGGGGTTTAACTTCCCCCCTTGAGCTTTTGAAATATTTTAAAAAATGCTGTGGAAACAAATAAAAATGGCCAATTTATCACTGTTAAAGATCTGCGACAGTAATACTAATAATAATAATAATAATAATTTGAATTATTATTCCCATGCAGCACGGAGAAAAGCACAGCATTCCATAAGAGCGAAAGCCTTGAAAATAAACACGAATTCTTGAAAATAAAATATATGGGCAACTATGATATTTAAATAGCAAAAATATTGTTTTGTATCTCAGCTGCAACAATGTTCAATGAACATGTATTTTGTGTGAACAATGAGCATTAACTAAAGAAAGTTCTTGGTTCGTTGAAAGCGGCTAATGTATAGACAAAGGCTAGGCCGACAAGAAAAACACAGTCACCAGTCCGTCTTCCCGCGGCACGTTTGAATTTCTGAATTCAAACGACAATAAGCTTAACTATTGTAAAATGTTTTGTTGGTAACAACAGTGAGACAATCCAGATGTGAATTATCGGGGATATTTATGCGGCGACAAAGCCGGAAAAATTCCAACCAATTCCGTGAATCGAATCCGGATCTTCTGCGTAGTTTTTAGACGCCCTACTGACCAGACAACCGCATCTCCTTGGATGAGTTCCATACTTTCATTATTATTTCAATTTATTTTTATATATTTTCTTGTTTTATGGATTTTCTTCACACTTAAAATGTCTCACCTCGTTTACTAGACAATTATTTCGTAACACAAACAAAAAAATGCTCCTAGAATTTGTTAAAAATCGACTGACTAGAAATAAATTTCGTTCTATTGCTTTCATAAATGCTATATTTATGTAGATCTGTGCTACTTAAAAAATAGTAGTGGTATTAGTAGTAATATTAATCAGTGACGTGCGGTGACGTCGACACTTGGGGTAGCAATGAGTGGCGTGCGCAACGGGAGTTGGTGTGGGTCATAATCCCCCCACCCTTTTTAGGACCCAGTATTCCTAAAAGAAGAACGTCAAAGAAAGGAAAAATTGCAAAGTTAGTAATGACTACAAAAAATTGTACACGTAACTCCCACTCACCTTCGAATATCAAAAACGATTTGATTTTACCACTGAGCCAGAGATGCCGGGTTCGAATCTCGGCTTGGCAATGTGTCCCTTCATCAATTTTATCGTATCGTCTTCGCGATTAGCCAAAAATTGCGGAAAGCGAAGTAAAATAAACAAAATCAAACAATCAATCAATGAATGATTTGATTCGCTTTTTTTACACATTTGGTTAATCGCGAAGATGATACGACAAAATTAATGAAGGAACAAACACAAAGAACACCCATGTCCAGGTAGGGGTTCGAACCAGTAACTTCTGGTGTCGTAGCGCGCTGTGGTAACTACTCCCCCACGGTTGGTTGATTTGATGTTTTAAGTCCATTTTATACACAGAAAGGCTAATCGGGACTAGACCTATAGTTTAATGTGGGATCCGAACCACTATATGCCTCCACCGGGTACCGATCCGGGACTACTTGCACTCCCTCAAGGAGGTCGGCCGACAACAAAGTTGAGAGGAGGCGCTAAACATTCGGATACGCGCGTATCGGTAAAGCAAACTGCATTTTTCCTGAGTAGTAATTTTCAATTGAATTTTTGAAATACCATCTTTATATATGATTAACGTTTTTTCAAAAATTTTGCATTGATTGATGTCCCTAATTTCCCCATCTCACGATCTCGTTACTGAAGGATCCGGGTTCGAGCCCTGGCCTTTGCATGAGTGTTTCTTTGTAACCAATCTTCACCCGTTTAATTTAATCAACGTTCATCGTCATGGCAGAAATTAGGTAAAGCGATGGAAGAGAGAAGAAAATACAAATAATTTCCACCAGTGCATCTGCAGGGCGCTGTGAAATCAGGAGCGTAGGATTATCTGTTTATGATTGTCCCTCACGACTTTCATAAGCTCTTAGCTACTTATTGCGATTAAATCTATACAGCTAGAAAAACCGATGGGGGATAAACAAGTAAAAAAAACACACCTTTTTCTACTTTCTTCATTCTTCAATGATATTCATTTGACTTTTTGAGTTCTGGGATACATTTTTCATTTCTATTTTTTTTTTTTCATTATTCACTGCAGGCAGAGTACAACACATAGGAACAACAATGCACGCTCGTCACGAATTCCGGCCTTAATTATTCTTAGTGAGGTCCCTTCATCAGGTTCATCATATCATCACTCATCCTCATTTTCGCGATAACCAAATGTGGCAGAAAAGCGAAGGAAAATAAACCAAACCAACAACAAAAATTAGAACGCGCGTTCTCTTGCCCAAATAAGTACATCCGTATTTATGATTGTTTAGCTTATCCATTATTTTTATTGGAGGCCAAGAGATTAGTATATTTAAATAAAACACTACTAAAACGAAAGCAAGAGAGAGCGTGAGCAAATATTTGTTATTTAATCATTATATATTCCATATTTAAAAAAAAAAAACAAGCATAAATTTTTTGTCTGCACATAAGACGTTCCAATTGCATAAATAATAAAAGTCCCATATTATACATACATATTGTACAACGTGTAAAAAGTAGTGTAAATACAGAGAACATAAGTACTGCAGAAAAAAATTTCCCTTGGTTCTTTAGAGGATTTACAAAGGAACCGAAGGGAATCCAATCCCCTATCTGTCCTATAGGAGATAGACTGGAGGACCTGAAAGCACGGGCTTTCAACCATTAGAGGGGGCAAGGGAGGTAGAGGCAGAAATCTTTCCTTTCCCTTCGGAAACCCGTTTCTACCTGGAACTGTGAGGCGGAGGAAGAGCGAGCTAGACCAGCTTTGCCCGCTGAACGCACCGAGGGACGAGAAGCGCGTGGAAAAAAAAAGTGTTGCATATGAACTGTGGCTTCAACAATACAATAAATATTGTGATTTGAAAATAATTAGAGATTTGAGATTGATTGATCTATCTCTGCTAGACTAGCTACTCCTCAGTGCACGTCACTGGTATTAGTAGTAATTAAACTAATAAATTAATTATAAGTTTTATCTATTAATTGAGTATTATTATTTAATTAAAGTATAATAAAACAATAGTAATGTGAATTTGGAGAAAGTTTTAGAAATAACCCTTCCTCTTGATGAAATCCTGCGTACGCTACTGCACATACACTCGCAAGCCGCAACAAGGGGATACATAAAAGCGTAGTGTAAAAATCTAAATTTTCGTATTATAGACCCATGGCAGCTAGGGACGACCAAAATTACGTCAGGTTTAGTGCTCTTTGTGCATAAACATACGATATTTAACCCGTTTGAGCTACCCTACCGTTGCGCTTTAATATATTAATTCTTAACAGGAGAATGTAATTTTGGGTAACTTATGACTTGCTACATAATCTTTTATCGATTTACACGAGAAATTCTTACCTTCATTGAAAATAACGTTCGCGCTCCAATGTAAAGCTTAGGGCAACCAGATGTCGAAATTCTTTAGGAACACAAGGCTGCCGTGGCACCTCTAGCGGAAAAGTTTGGCAATGAACAGCTCCATTCTCCTGTTTTCCTAGGTTTTTTTTTTTTTAACATGGCAGTGACGTCGTCATAATGATCACCAATGGACGTGACTCTCCAGGCTTTGTCCAACCTTATTAAATTCTCTTATGTACTGGCAACTCTTCATTTTTCACTGACAAAATAGTATTCTGGACGTAAACAGCCAAATGCAACAGTGTAAGTCCAATAAAATTTATTGATGATTGATAAAATAATCTGCTGATAGGCATTTTCATTAAGGTTATACTATTGTGGAAAAATTAAAATTTTATGTGCTGGTCATAATCAAAAAATATTTCAATTGCTTAACTTCAATACAATTTCAACCAGTGCTATGTATAAGGAATGGTAATTTTGAACTTACAAAAGAAACATCCCTGACATTTTTAATGTTAATATGCAAAATAAGTCATGTTATTTCACTGCAGCGTTTTGTACTGGAATTATATAACCAAAAATTAACATAATAAGGATAATAAAGTTCAAAATAATGTAATTTTTAAATACAGTTAATTCAATGCAAAAATGACAGATTTGCAATCATTGAATTACATGACAATATCCGGGGGTGTAAGGGGTAACTCTTCCACATAGTACACCCTGGACTGAATTTTGCAGACTAGTGAGGCTCTGGCGCCTGGATCCATGGCTTATGCTGTGTGTCATCTAAGTGTGATTGTGGTTGTCCCTTCATTTACTTCATCTCATTTTATCGCCTTTCATCCTCATCTTCAGAATTAGCCAAAACTGGCAGAAAGGCGAAGTAAAATAAATCAAATCATCCAATTCATGATCATCTCCTGAACACAACAAATGAATGCCCAAATAGGAGAGCGAGGGGTATTGGAGTCATTTGCCCAATAATCCTAAAAAGAATAGCCTATCTAACTTGCGAACAGAAAACATTCACAGAACATATTTCTTAATTCGTAGAAAAGAGAGAATCAATTTCTGAGCATGTTTTACATGCATCCTACATATAAAAAATTGAATTGTGAAATCATCATGCACATTTTGAAACATGAAAAGCATATGAATGTTCATCAAGTACCCTCCAGCTAGAATAATTTGTTTTAAGCATCCCCACACCTACTGCATTATCTCAATGTTGATCTATACAAGCATCCCCCCTTCCTATTCCCAAATTTCATCAAGCATCCTCCCAGCTAGGAATTTCCATTTTGAGCACTGAGTACATGTATATAATTGCAGCCCTTGACATGGAAAATGTCAACTGGAGGATGTTTGGTTGAACTTTGAGGTTAGTGGGGGAAATACTTCTATGGCTTAACATGGTGACAATGAAACAGATGGGTGATGCTTTACAAAAGTTTTGGTAGTTGGCAGGGGATACCATTCCATGCATCTCCCCTCACTCTGAGAACTGTCCAAGAGTATGTATATATGTATATATATTGTTATCACAGTATGCTAAAATGCCAGAAGTCCCAGGTTCAAATCCTGGCCTGGGCATGAGTGTTCTTTGAGAGTTCCCTTCATCAATTTCATCATATCATTACTCATCCTCGTTGTCACGATTAGCCAAAAGTTGCAAAAAATTGACACTAAGTAACAAAAATAAAATGAAATCTAAATACATCTAAGTATGTGCATGTGAGGCTGTAATAATTATGCAATACTAAATTACAATGTTGGTTTTTGTGTAGAATTTGTTAACAAATAGAGTTTCTTATATTTTCGCTTTTCAAACTATAAAGGCCTCTTAGATTTAATTTGCACAGGACCTTGCATTTCCCAACAGCAGCCTGCTCAGTAGCACGAGAATTTTACAAAAAGTGGAGTGAATAGACTCTATTTCAGCAGGTCATTGTTATTCTCTCTTAGCACTTACCCCTTCCAAATTTTCAGGTTTAACAACATTTATAAGTTCAACTTAACCCTTTGGAACCTGACTCTCATGTTCCCCCTCATCTTCCCCCACAGTTACGCTGTCCCTACCGTTCAAGGTCAATGTGGATTCAGCAATGAATAAGGACAATCCTTTTGGTATTGCAAAGTAAACAAGGGCATATTTCAGCTCTTAATTAACATTTTATGCCAACTTCCATGTAAATGTTGTATATTGAATCAAAATAAATTATTGATCCTTTTTCAATATTCTTCCAGATTGTTCACAAGCTATGGACCAAGATATAAACATTTCTTCACTTCCAGTTGTAATGCAGGAAGTGTCTGCCAAGCAACAACAGCTGGACTTGGATTTGATTTCAGCCAGGTGTGAATTAGAACAGTACAGAAATGAAGTTCTGAGAGGTAAAGAACTCATAGTCTCATGATTATCTCTATATCATAAGTTAGGAAAACACATAATGATGATTTGCTTATTTTGAAGATTAGTTTAATTTTACACAGAGAAAATTAAATAGTTTTAATGTGTGTTCCATTACACTTTTTCTCATACCACAAATTCCAATAAAACAATTATCATTATAATCACTTTTAGGAAACTGAAGTTATCAGAATAGTTGCATTGCAATTCTACCCTTCTATTTGGAGTTACTGATTAAGAGCATTACTACATTTGCAAAGGATTATGGAATAATATCAAACTCTACTATTTTGAAAACTAAATATGCTGACCAAGGCAGAAATTTATTTTATTATAAAACATCAACTAAACGTAACGTTTCAACCTTCTAGCAAGGTCTTCTTCAGACTCTGTATCAAGTACAAATGTAACCAGGTACACAAAGGAAGATATATATATACACACACACAAAAATACTCCCCTCCAGACTATTAGAAAGTAGTTCTGGAGCAATCTAGCAGGTGTCTTTCCCTTATCAATTGTACTTTCACCTGAAAGAGAATGTCACTGACTCTTTTATCTCATGCTCTATTTCCTTCATTCTTCTTCCTTCTTGTCTCCTCTTTTTCTTTTGTCCTTTCCACTCTTTCTAACACCTTCTTCCATTCTTTGTTTAACTTCAGTCCCCCATTCCAGTTCATTGTGTCATCTTCACCTTTCTTCTCTATTTAGTGGACTCCTTCCATTTTCTCACTAGTATTATCTTCTCCCTTCCTATCTGCTTAGCCTCATCCCACTCCATGACATGTCCTGTTTCTCTCGTGTGTTTAAATATCGCATTTCTCTCTCTCTCTCTCTTAAGTCGTACATCATTCCTATGTTGTTTCAACCTGTCTTTCAGCCTCTTTTTCGTTTCTCCTATGTACACACTCTGACATTCTTTACATTTCACTTCGTAGATAATCCCTTCCTCTTCCTCTTCTCTGCTTTCCTTTTTTTCTTTGCATTCTTCGCTATTCTTAAGATGCTTCTCCCTCCCTTCCTGTAAGTCTTAATGCCCGCTTTTCTAAGCACTTTGCATATCTCTTCTGTGGTCTTCCCCATACTCCTTATTCCAAACCTCCTTTCCTTTTCATTCTGTTCCAATTCTCCCCTGCCACTTTTCTTCCTTCTTCTGTTTATAACCAGTCTATCCTCCTTCTCATAGCCATTCTTTTCTTGCTGTTTCCATAGGCTATTTATTTTGCCTTTTTTTTCACATTCTTTTGTGCATATTTTCTTGATTCTGTCCTCCATATTCTTTATAAAATTTATTTTTGTCACCTCACTTACATCACTTCTTTTGTGGAAGAATACCCCTGCTGCACACTTTTTCTGATGCCAATATATCTAGGTAGCTAATCTTGTCTTCTTCTTCTATTTCGAGTTCCAATAATATCCTTTTCCCTTCATCTTGTATTTCTTTGGTAAATATGTCGAGCTGCCTCTTCGTTCCCTTCCATATGCCAAACTAATCGTCCACATATCTGCAAAACAGAATTATTTTGTCACCTCCTTTTTCTATCACTTTCTTTTCCCATTCATTCATAACCAATTCAGCCAATACTGGGCTTATGCTAGAACCTACATTCAGTCCTTCACTCATTAACATTATTTTATCTCCCATTATACTGTAACCGTTATTCCAAATGGTTACCAGCACCTTCACTACCCTTTCACTATCCCATTCTCCTATAATTTCTTGTCCCATTCTCTTTTTAATAATGTCCAAAACGTGTCCCCTCTTGATGCTCGGGAACATACTTTTCACGTCTAAGCTAAACATTATTGTCTTCATCTCATTCAACTTAAGACCTTTTATGAGGTCCACCACTTGTTCACTGTTCTGAACTGCTCTGCTTTCTTGCTGTGTTACTAACACTTCAATAACTTTCTTGCTAGAAGGTTGAAACGTTACGTTTAGTTTATGTTTTATAATAAAATAAAGTTCTGCTTTGGTCAGTTTTTATATCATGGAAACAAGGCTTAATGGTGTTATAACTACTATTTTGCTTCAAGCTTGACTTATGTCATGTGCCAACATGATGTATTATAATTAATAATAATTAATAAGTATTTCAAAAGAAAGAGCCAATCATTTATAAAAAGTGACTGGCAACAGTGATCGAAGCCTGCCTGTGCAATAACATCATCTGGTCCATTGGTGACCTAACAATTATATTTTTGCTAGTCAGCTGTTGGTTATTGTGTGAGTTCATGTTAAAATGGCTGTTCAGAAGTACGGTCTGATTCGATTTGTTAATGCCAATGTGATAATACTGCCGAAATTCACGGAGAATTGTGTAAAGTGTATGGTCTGAATGTAATGAGTGAAGGAAGAGTAGGGGAATGGTGGTGTACATTCACACCCACCAAAGGTGAAAAAGTTCATCTGTACGAAAAGTCATGGCAGCTATGGTCTGGGCCGAACAAGGTGTGTGTTTCATGGAGCGGGGGAAAACAATCTCATTGCAAACGTACTGTGAAAAATTGTATCAAAGCTCAGACATACTATACAAAACGGACAACATGGAATGTTCTGGTCAGGAACTATTCTTATTCATGCCAACGCTAAACCACACACTATTGTCCTCACTCTCCAGGCGATTGAGAGGTTCGAATGGGAACTTTTTGACCACTCCCCGTATAATCTGGACCTTGCACCTAGCGACTATCATGTCTTTCTGCGCACCTCAAAAAGTGACTTGCGTGTCAATGATTTGCAAAATCTGAGATGTTGAAAATGGTAGTGTTGGATTGGCTGAACTCTCAAGCAGCAAACTTCTATGCAGAGGGTATGAAAAAGCTTTTTCAACAGTATCAAAATTCCTTGGAAAATTATGGTGACTATGTTGAGAAATGAAGTAGATATGTATGTGTTTGTAATCACTAATACAGTGTTGCTACATGTCTTTTCTTCTTTGATATAATCAATCAGCCCTTATTTTGGAAATATCGTAACATGGTGTTTCATTGATGATTCTGGTGTGTAACATTTGCTTTCACACAATATTTCAACTGCTCAAAAACGATCTATCCAGTGAGTGAGATTTAGACTTACAAAGTCTGAATCAAGTCACTTGGTCTTGGACCTAGCATCTTTGTTGTTTTTCATCTGATGAAGACTTTGAAACAATTTGTGTAAAAATGCATGTTACATGCCAGAAACACCAAAAAATCCAGTGGGCTCTTTTTAATTCAAACTCTAATGGATATGAAAAACATCCAAATTATCCAAAATATTGTCTCATTAAAGATAATTTCAAGGGGAAGAAACATCTGTTCAAATTAATGAATAATTCAAATAAAAAAAGAGCACTGTATATTTATTATCTAAAATAAATTCTACCTTTTGGTTTGGCATGATTTTTATGATTGTTGTAGTAAATATCTTGTATTTTTACATTATTCACCATGTAGCTGAACAAGAAGTGGAAGAAATGAAAATGGGAAATGCAGTAACAGAAAGAAAAATTAGTGCTTTAGATGTCCTGTTACCTGCAATGGAGAAAAAAGTTCAGCAATTCGTGCAAAAGAATCAGGTAAAGCATACAAGTTATGTATGCACTGCTAACTGCTGTTTTTTTTTCAATTACGCAGGTTGCTACAAAACTATATCTATCATCATATGCTGTCAACATGATCAAGAAGAAAATTAATAAATCCACTACAAGTATTTTGTATGTATTTCCTTATATATTTTCAGCTCTGCCTAGCATCAATAATATGCAAACATTGTCAATTCATGAATTACGTGTAGTAAATTATTTATCTTGTTAATATGTTTATTTTTTGATTACCAAATTGGGTAATGGACTGGAAGCTAAATTCTATTGTGGCATTTTTTTTATTAATATGAAAAAAAAGAGACTTATTTTCCTTTGATTTTGGGGGGCAAGTGTAATTACGAAGATCAGATACTTCTTAGTTCAGTTACGAAAATATACAGTATGCATGTCTCTCTCACCTTTACAAATCCAGTGATGGATTAATGATTTTTTCAGAAAAAGTCTTTTTTTGTGTGTTCTAACAATCTTGGAGTTGTCAATTAAAATTATGGGAAACCAATTATTTGATGATTCTTGTTTATTTCACATGGTATATTAGTAGTTTTTATTAGAATTGAAATTAAACTGAATGTAGGCATCCATAAATGACAAAATTATTGGGAGACCAGCCCTTCCACCTTTAGCCAGTTGGTGCAAATTGGGCTCTGAAATTACAAAATTTCTCAAAAAGAGAGTGCAATAAACTTTAAAAATCTCAATCGAGTTCTAAGCATATTCTTGTTGACAGAAATTAATGTCAGTCAAATTTCCTGAGATTTAATACCATCAGACAGACAAATGTTCTACACAAACATCAAAATTTTCAATTTGCTGTATCTGTGAAAAATCTACAAAACTAAGGGGATAGTCAGCTTTTACATAAATAGGGCTTTTTGACTTTCTCCCACTTTTTCACCAGTTTTAAGATCACATCGAGATGAACTGACCATGCAGTCTAGATTGATGGCCAATGCTCTGATGTTGTATAACACCACAATTAACAAAAATATTGTCAAAAATGAAGCATTTTATGAGCAGTGTTCCTGTGAAATACACACCAAACTGACTTTCTACAAACACAGAGAGAGGGGGGGGGGGGAGGGAAGGGAAGGGTCTGAAGTGACGATATAGAACAAACAACTTTTCTGCCTCAAACATATACCACAAATGCAAGTGTTGTTGAATACAGTCAATATGTCTGCATGTCAGTATGTCTCCACATGCACACCCTTCGTTGCTCGTAGGATATCCAGTTCCATTCACGTAAGCTGCAGACTGTTTGGTGTTACACAACCGAAGGCTGCATGCTGTGTAGGTCAGTGATAGGCTTCACCTGCATCCTGTAGACAATATCCTTAATAAAACACTAAAGAAATAAATCACAAGACACACATAACCCCCGCAGAAATGGTCAGCAAATACATTCTTTCTTTATACTAAACAAAAGCAGCTCATTGTTACAATTCATGACGTTGTTTAAAAGAACGGTTTTGCTGCATGCTGTTTCCCTCCCCTTCCTACTTCAAGGCAGAATACCAAGTGCTCCTGGATTCCCCTCCCCCTGCCATACTCTGAATTGGATGACATAGTGAACTTATCAGCGAAATTTGCCTTTTTTAAGAAAAAGAAAGCTCCCTCCATTTGCAATGAGATATGGTTTGCACTTGTCTCAAATGTGTTTGCAACACTACATGTTGGTGCATGCATGTAGGTAGTAGCTCAAAATATTTGGTGCGAACCGAGTCCTTGGAAAGCGCACCGACCCAAGCCAGAAGAGCCTCCCTGCTTTCTCTACTCTACAGAGCAAAAGGTAGCTTACTTCAAAAAGTGCAAACCTCAATTGACGCGAGAGATCTACAGCAATTGGGGAAGCAAATAGGAGGGAATTGACATAGAAAAATTTGATGTTCAATGAATAAGCATAATAAAAATTAATTACATTACAGATTTATTTTGGCGTACATGTGCGACTGTGCTAATAGGCAGAAGTTGCTACTGCCTGTTAGTGCCGAGAAACTGGAAAAAACATCACCTTAAGAATAAAAGTGACTTGCAATATAAAAATGATGTTTACCAGTGCTTAAAAATATCAAAATGTCTAAAGGTTCATATTTTTCAGAATCTAGCTGCTGAAATAGACAAAATATTGCAAAAGCAGACTCAGACAGAGCTTACTGCAGAAACTGAAGAAGTTTTCAGGAGAAAGTCATATGAGCGCATCACTCACCATCAAGAAATTATGATGCAAAATATGAAACTGAAAAAAGTGGATGAAGAGAGAAAAAGTAATAGAAATTCAGGTCAGTACAAGGAAACTGTTTAGTTATCATCATATTGGTCAACGTGAATGAAAAATCATCTGTCTTACATACAGAGATTATGTAGATGTGATGAATACTTTCTTTGAACAAGTCAGAAAATAAATTATGGGTCTTTTGTATTAAAATATCAATCACATTGAAAATATTCATTTGTCATTGTTTTTTAAGAGCAGCTTCTAAATAACAATCTATTAGCTGATCATCATCAGGAGTTCACAAAATAAAAATAATTAAGGCGAAACCCCTTATTCTCAGAAGCCAGCATTTTATTTACTTACTTATCTTTTTTTCAAATATGGGCTAAGAAAGCCATGAATCCAACCAAGATAAGATAAGCTATGAAATGTGACTTTAAAACATTTAATTTACTGTATTAAAAGTAATTTATTCTTGTGCTGGAGTAGCCTTCCTAAAGAAGGCTCAACTGGTAACAGGATGAATAACTATATTATACATTCTAATATACGGCTAACTCTACCATATCGCTGCAGATTTTAAAATTAGATTAGTAACAGAGCAAAAAGTTATAATGTCAAGTTTATTATTCTGATTTTAATGATACACACAACACAGAAAACACACAGACACACAGACATTAAAAAAACACATACTGTACTAGTTATTTCTTTAACACACGAACTACCAAAGGGGTCATTTTGACCCCTCAACGTCATTCATCATGCTTTAATTTGAACATTAATTAAAATATGGTCAACAGGTGGCGTCACTTTTCTTCTCTCTAATCATTGTGATTACACCCTAAATATCAGATTTAAATTATTATTGGTTTTCTTTAAAAATGATGATTTACCTAGAACTACCAGGGGGGTCATTTTGACACCTGCTTACTTTTTAACCCTGAATAAAAAAACACGACTTTTTCGATTCTTGTAGATACCTTTTTATGTAGGTGTATTATAGATGTCTCTGAAACAATTGTGAACAGCCATTGTGGTTGTTTTGAAACAAGGTGTTTTAATGTTTGTAAATTATGGAGTCTGCAGGGAGTAAACGACTTACAGGGGCAGAGATTCTAGCAGAGTTGCAGGATATTGACGATAGTGTTTCTGGTGATGAAGGCAGTGACAGCTGGACTGAAAACCAAGATGTTACAGACCTTGACAAAGAAGATGTCTCCAGTAGTTCTGACGTAGATGTCGAATATACTGATTGTGCTTCAAGTGATTCAAGTGAAGAATCTGAACAAGGGAATTCTACTCAAATTAGTGGTAGTGAAGTGGCTCCGGATCAGACTGTGTGGACGGTATTGGATGTAAAGAACAAGACATGCGGAAGATTACAAGAACATAATATAGTTCGTACCAAACCAGGATCCACGTCACACGCTACGCCTAATGTCGATGATACTTGTGCAAGTGCATTCAGACTGATTGTAACTGATATCATGCTGCGAAATATAAAAACTGTACAGAAGCTGAGGCCCGTCGAGTTTTAGATGATCCTAACGGGTCGATTTCTCTAGATGAGCTTGATGCATTTATTGCCATTTCCGTAGAGCAATGGGGATGAATGGCGTAAGTGTAAAGTGTCTCTGGTCTGAAAACTTGGGCTGCAGCTTCTTTCGGAATGTCGTGCCCAGAAATATGTTTGAATAAATAATGAGATTTATGAGATTTGATCTCAAATCTATGAGAAGCGAAAGACGTAAAACTGACAGGTTTTGCTTATTTTCTTATCAAGTTAGCTAAATAACTTTCTGAGAAAATGAGACAAAAGCGTGTTTCGAAAGAAGATTTGCCAGCAGCATCTACGACTTCTACCGGAAAAAGGAAGAAGTGTCAGTGTAAGGGAAACAAAACTCCCGATCAGTGTTTCCGATGCAAGAAATTTGTCTGTGGATCATGCACTAATGTGGTTCGAAAGTACATCGTGTGCCGCACATGCCCTGAATAAAGAGGGGCACTGCATTTTGTGATTTTTGAGTAAAGTACAAGAATGTCTTTATGATTTTGATTTTATTTTAGGAACAAAGATGGTTGTATTGTTTAGATACGCATTGAAACATATACCTATATGCCTCAACATTATATTATTACTATTATCAGAACTTAAATTTACTCTTGACCCTCTAATCTAATCTAACCTAACCTAACCTTGTACTCGTTTATTTGCTCATATCTTATATTTTTAACTATATGTGTAATCTATTGGCATAATAAATATTCCTGGGCTTATATTTAAAAAGATTTCAACTGTATATTTATTTATACACATATTGTTCATCCACCTTGGGTGTGGGAGACCAAAGTTTGATACCTGGTTGAAGCTAGTGTGGTTTTTAATGCATATTCATTTTTGTATCCAGTCACATCAAGTCTTGGTTGCCAAAGGAACGCTCAATTACAACCTAAAAAACCTTTAAAACACAAGGGGTCAAAATGACCCCTTTGGTAGTTCTTGTATAATCAATTTCCTGGTAGTGCTAGTGTTAAAAAAAAGGCAATGCAAATTTCTGTAAGAACTTGAAATATATTCTTTTTTTAAAAAAAGTAATTTAGAACTGAATGAAAAAATTAAGGTGCCACGGCGACTAGGGACCCCCCTGTATTTTCTCCCTCTGGTCATCATCATCAACACTTCTACAAGAGATTCAATTTTTTTTTTCAAAATGCACGGAATCAGAATCTATTTTAACTTCTAACCGGTGTTAACACAGGTAACAGCAAAATGTAAAGATTAAAAAGTTGTTTCAATAAAATGACAACATTGATAAATACATTAACCAAGAGGGAAGAGCAGGGGAAGACTAACTCACTCACTCTCTGGCCTTCTTGAACCTGAAGGTTCATGCCTGCAGCAACACAGGCCTTCCATCTGTCCCTATCCTGAGCAAGATCTATATACTCTTTTCCATTTCTACCGATTTCCTTTAGGTCCATCTCAATGTTATCCCTCCATCTTCGTCTTGGCCTTCCTACAGGTCTCTTACCATTAGGTTTCCCAACAAGAATCCTGTAAACTCTTCTTTCCTCTCCCATTCGTGCCACATGGCCTGCCCACCTAAGTCTTCTTGATTTAATCATTCTAATAATATCTGGCCATGAATACAAATTATGTAGTTCTAAATTATGTAATAATCAAAATCTAATTATTGATAACAACTAGTTTGAACCAGTTTCCAAATTCAAGTACTTAGGAGTAATACTAACAAATGAAAATATATTAAAGAGGAAATAAAAAGTAGGCTTAATTCAGGAAATGCATGTTACTTTTCTCTTTATAAACTTCTGTCTTCTCGTTTAATATCTAAGAAACTAAAAGTTAAGATATGCAAAACAGTAATGTTACCTGTATTATTATATGGATGCGAAACTTGGTCCCTTACATTGAAAGAGGAACATAAATTGAGAGTATTTGAAAATAAGATCCTTAGGAAAATATTTGGACCTAAAAGGGATAAGCAGGGGAAGACTTAGGGTCAAAATGTGCTACAGGGTTATTCATACGACTGTTTCGGGACCCAGTTACTGATCAGGCCTGCCGAAACAGGCCAGTGTTGTCACATTGGATTGGGAAAAAAGAGCTAAATCCTGCCTAAAATGGGGATACTATTTCTCTGAAGCAATTAGAGGTAGACTGCAAAGCCAAGGCTGGATTTAACTACAACTGAGACCAGTTAGGTAATAGATGAAAGGATAGTTCCTTGGTGTTTCTCGTGATTTGGATAAACCTTGGTCCAAAATACTAAGTTGGCAACAGTAGTGCATTCAGCTGGGCGTCCCTTCCCCTAGAGGAGCGGAGTTGTAGTCTGCTCACCACACAAACGTCAAAC
The DNA here is from genome assembly GCF_977018435.1 of Lepisma saccharinum. Lineage (NCBI taxonomy): Eukaryota > Metazoa > Arthropoda > Insecta > Zygentoma > Lepismatidae > Lepisma > Lepisma saccharinum. Next base: position 149,707,008 of record NC_139229.1, on the reverse strand, counting down.
TGACCTGAGGAAAAAGTGTGGTTCTTCTTTCTCTTTGCATCTCATTGCAAAGAAACAGAGATGAAGAAACTGTTTTATGAGTGGTAGTTCTCTCTAGGAGTGTTTGTGGCTAAATCACTGTGCAAAAGAAGAACGAAATGAACAAAAATCTAGATCAAAGACATTTTGGCGGGGGAGAAAACGTCTAGCAGGCTTAATTGTAGTACTGGTGGCCGGTAACACTTTTGAAAAAGTCACGCCACGCTACTGTAGGGAAGACAAATAAAATTTCAGTTACTATCACTTTTTCTTACATAAAATTCAATTCTTTGTCTTTGTCAAATCCTATAAAAATGGTAATAATAAACCTGTGTATGTAATGTCATCCTGTTGCTCTTTCCCAGAATTCTTTAACTTTTTGAAGTTCTCGAACACAAAATCCAAAACAAAAAAAGCTGTAAACAAACAAATCAGAAATTGCTGGAAAACTTCTAAAAACACTCAATATAAGGGATTTGAAATTCATGCTGTTTTATATATAATCATATTAACCTAGCAAAGCATAGAAAAAGTTTGTTTTACAAGTTGTTGTTACTCTTTCAGCTAGCACTGCTGAAGAACAAGAACAGACGAAGGAAGCCTTGGAAGAGCAAAAGAAAATCTTGGAAAAGAAGTTGAATGACAAAAGGAAGGAGTTCGAGATGGCTGAGGCAACTCAGTCACGTATTCTTCAAGAAAACACCGTGCTTCAGGTATTATACAATTAACAGTAAATTGTGAAGTACGAGGCTAGTCAAAAAAGAGTGAGAAGGATTTTTTTATATCACACAGTGAACATGGAGCGGTGAAACAAATTTGCATGAGAAGAATGTGTCTCGTGGAATCGGCAGATAAAATTGCAAGTGCATATGCACATGCATTTGGCAACACTGCAGAAACAAATTACGAATGATCAGAAGTCGCATACGCAAAATGGAATCGGTTTGTGAGGAGCAGTACACGGCTTTGAAATTTTCCGTCCGTCTGCTGAAATCCGCCACGGAAGCATACGAAATGTTGCAGCAGACATATGGCAAAGATGTCCTTCCACAATCCATCACATTTCGGTGGTTCAAACAGTTTAAGGAGGGCCGTATTTCGACCACAAAGCAGAGCAGTCTGGGCACTCCGGCCACTGCAGTGATTTATTTAATTATTTATTGAACTCAACAGGTACATACCTAATTACAGAGCCCATATGAAGGATACATAGTCATTACAATTACGCATATTTCTGTAATATAGATATAGAAATTTTATATATATATATATATATATATATATATATATATACAGGGTGTCGCAAAACTCTTTCAACAACGCTTGGCTGCTGGTAGATATCATAAAAACAAGTAACTTTTCCCTATAAAGTTTACCTCGAAAACGCTTAGTTTCTGCGCTGTAAACGCTTAAAATCTATCCTGTACGTATGCAACCCAACACAGCAAACGCTTGCTCTGACATAACTACCAGGGGCGCGTGGCAGGGTTGCCACTAGCGTTCCTCGGTAAGAGAGACGACTTGAAAAAAACTTGTGAGTCTTGCCTGAGCAAAATCCAAAACATTAATGGTACTTGCGATGTTGTAAGAAGCATTGACAGTATTTATAAACTGACCAAGACAAATAATGAGCAGACTGAAATTCAAGATTACTCATTCTAAAATATCTCCATAATTGATTGATTGATTTGGTTTATTTTAATTCGCTTTTCTGCCACCTTTGGCTAATCGCGAAGATGAGGATGATATGATGAAATAACAAATGACACCAATGTCTAGACCAGGATTTAAACCCGAGACACCTGGCGCCGTAGCGAGCTGTGATAACCACAGCACCACGGAGTGTTTCGTGTATCATGCAATATCAACAATTGCAAGGAACACGTGAGATAGGGGAAATCCACTAACGAACGAGCACATCATGCTTACATTTGTTCGTTCGTGGATTTCTTCTATCTCACGTGTTCCTTGCAATTGTTGATATTGCATGATACACGAAACACTCCGTGGTGATGTGGTTAGCACAGCTCGCTACGGCGCCAGGTGTCTCGGGTTTAAATCCTGGTCTAGACATTGGTGTAATTTGTTATTTCATCATATCATCCTCATCTTCGCGATTAGCCAAAGGTGGCAGAAAAGCGAATTAAAATAAATCAAATCAATCAATCAATTATGGAGATATTTTAGAATGAGTAATCTTGAATTTCAGTCTGGCCATTATTTGTCTTGGTCAGTTTTAAATACTGTCAATGCTTCTTACAACATCGCAAGTACCATTAATGTTTTGGATTTTGCTCAGGGAAGACTACCAAGTTGTTGTTTTTAAGTCGTCTCTCTTAACGAGGAACGCTAGTGGCAACCCTGCCACTTGCCCCTGCTAGTTATGTCAGAGCAAGCATTTGCTGTGTTGGGTTGCATACGTACAGGATAGACTTTAAGCGCAGAAACTAAGTGCTTTCAAGGTAAACTTTATTGGGAAAAGTTACTTGTTTTTATGATATCTACCAGCTCCCAAGCGTTGTTGAAAGAGTTTTGCGACACCCTGTATATATATATATAGACATATATATACATAAAAATATATTAAAAATATTTATTTTATATATATATATATATATATATATATATATATATATATATATATATACACACACACACACTTTATCACACAATTTCAATACGAACTTATGTGTTTAAGCTTAGGCCATTGTGTTAATAGTGGCTTTACTGAAGTTCCTTAGGTTCATAGAAAAGATGTCAATGGTGTTATTCTTGATTAGCAAGTTATTTTAACTGGTGCACATTCTCCACAATGGAGATTTCTTTTTAATTTCGGATCTAGCCTTCTTTATAAAAAAAACTTCATTCTTTAGTCTAGTTTTCGACGACGGGATTCGAAAATTAATCTGGCAGAGTAGATGTTCAGCATCTATTTCGGGATTTAACAATTTCCACAAGAATACTATTTCATGTAACGTTCTTCTGTGACACAGCTTTGTAAACCAACATTCATATATTAGGTTGTCGTAGTGTTCAAATGTGGGGTAAACTTTCTGAAATTTGTATTTTAAAAATCTAAGAAATCTCGATTGGACTCTTTCAATTGCTACACTGTACTTTGCTGTGTCTGTATTCCATATAACAGATGCATATTCAAGTTTTGGTCTTACATATGAATAATACAAAACTTCTAGTGTCTCTATACTCTTGAAATCCCTCCCCATTCTAAGAATAAACCCAAGGTTCTTGAACGCTTCACTAATTATTTGTTCTACGTGTTTATTAAAAGTAAGATTTGAATCAAAAATAACCCCTAAATCCTTGACTGTAAAATTTCTTGCTAGAGTATTGTTGTATATTTGATACTGAAATTCAACTGGGTTTTTCTTTCGAGTATATATTACATAATGGCATTTACTGATATTTAGTGTTAAATCATTGATTTTTGTCCACGTTTCTAACTTTGTAACATCATTTTGAAGTTGCACACTGTCATCTTGTTTGCTTATTTTCCTGTAAAATTTCAGGTCATCTGCAAACAGCAATTTGTGTGAGTTTTCAAATTAATCTGGCAAATCGTTAATAAGTAATGTGAAAAGAAGTGGCCCAAGGTTAGACCCCTGAGGTACTCCTGAGGTGACTCTTATCTCGTCGGATGTGTGGCCTTTATACGTTACGTACTGCTTATGGTTCTGCAAATAGGCAGCGAACAGTTGACGCAGTGGTTCAGAAATATTGAAGCATGCTAATTTACTTAATAGAATATCGTGGTTAACCAAGTCGAACGCTTTGCAAAAATCGGTATATATATTACGTCAACCTGACCACCTTCGTCCAATGTTGAACTAATAAAATTGGTAATATCGGAGAAATTGGTCAACACTGATCTACGTGGTACAAAGCCATGCTGAAACAATGATATTACAGGTTTTACGTGGGTAAATATGTAACAGTGCATGCTTTTTTTTAATATTTTTGCTGGGGCTGATAGTATACTTATTGGTCGGTAGTTTTGTACGTCATTAGTGTAATTGCTTTTGGAGAGTGGACAAATTGCCGTGGCTTTCCATTTTTCAGGAAAGCTGTGTTTTGCAAGAATTAAATTGAAAATTAGATATAATGGGTATTTCAATATATTACTGCAACCTTTGACTACATAGGGCGGTATCTTGTCCGGTCCGGCTGATTTCTTAGGTTTTAAGTTTTTAATTGCTTTTTCTGGTTAACACAGCTGCAGCCATTGTTCGGGAAGATCGCCAAATAACAATAGATGAACTGGCGAACATGTTACGCATTTCCCATGGTAGTGCATTCACCATTCTGCACCATTGCTTGCACATGAGACGCGTATGTGCAAGATAGGTGCCGAGATTTCTAACGCCTGAACAGAAGCAGGTGAGAGTGGAGGTGTGTCGGGAGCTTCCGCGTCTGGTAATGGAGCATGGCGAGGCCTACCTGAATTCCATCGTAACTGGTGATGAGAGTTGGCTTCACCACTACGATCTCAAAAGCAAACAGGTGAACACAGTCTGGAAATCACTCACTTCTCCGACACCAAAGAAAGCCAAAGCTGTTCCTTCGGTGAATAAGGTAATAGTGATTTCCTTCTTCCACTACCAACATGAAGTGCCCTCACATACCACGATTACTGGGCAGTATTACGTGACAGCTTTGAAGACCCTGGCTGAACACATCCGTCGGAAACACCCTGAGCTGTATCCATCTGGTTGGCGCCTTCACCAGGATAATGCATGCCCTCAAGTTTCCAACATTGTTGCCCAATATCTGGCTCGACAAAACATTGAATGTGTCCTGCACCATTCATACATCCTGGATCTTGCTCCGTGCGACTTTTTTTTGGTTCCCTCGTCTGAAACCGGAGCTGAATGTAGCATTACAACATGTACATACATATGGGATGGAAACTAGATAAAAATTAATAAAACTCCTTTTTACATACTCCTTCAGTTCTGCAGAGGGACCCAAATCCATCCAGTATCAATGTGAACGAGCGACATGAAAATAAAAATGATTATGTAAAGCTTTCTTGCTTACCTCTTTGCAAAAGGCATGACAAAATATCACTCTTCCATCTGCAGTAAAATTTGGATCTCCCATTTTTACACTTGCTTCCAGAGATTCAATCTAGAAAACTTCTATATTTCTATTTAGGTTATTTAACATCTCTTTGTGTCTTGGGTTAATCAATGTGATGGTACAAACACACAGATACATCCATTCTTGACCAGCATTCACACCTGGGACCTATGGTTTCATAGCATGTTACACCAACCACTGTGCAATCACTTACAAGTATCTTCTGTGTAACATGTCCTCAAGGCTCTCAGTAACAGTGTGTCCTTGGTGTGATCTCACCTAGGACAGAGAAAAAGAAACTATCTTCCTGGAAAGGAAGGAGGTTTTATAACTTTGAAAGTAACAAAGTCTTGGCATAGAGTTGTAGCCATTCAGAACTAAGTTTTGTAGCAAAGGGCCTAAAACACCTGGCAAGAGCCCTGTACATTCTTGAACACACTTCCATTTGAAAGCACGAACAACATGATCAGCACAAAATACATCATTGCCAGATTCACAGGAGTGAAAGGAATCAAACTGCCAACACTCCTACCCCCACCTCTTCCACAGAGGGACAGAGAAATGTAACCTGTGGCAGTGTTTACATTACTGACACATGTTAGTGTCTTGCTGTCGTAAATCATTTCAGAAATGATTGGAAAAAATGCAGAAGAATCTCGATTTTACGTTTTTCAGAAGACCAAACCGAAAACTTAAAATGCAGGAAAATGCTCTCTCAGGCACAATAAACTTCTTCTAATCTGAATATCATATTACCGTAATATAGCACACACTTATTTCAACTTTTACTTTCCTTAAATTTATTTTTAAAATGTTTAATTAAGCAAAACTGTATTGATGCAGACAAACGTTGAGAATTTTATAATGCACATCTAATTATTAAGATGTCTTATTTTTTCTTATTCCTAGAAGCGAAATCATGCTTTGAGACTGAGACTTCAAAGACAGGTCCAAGAAGCTGAAAGCAGAAAACATCAAGTAGCATCCCGTCTGGCTGTTCTACAGCAGAAACTGAACAAAAGTTTAATGAACTAAGTGCCTTACAGTCAATCAAGAAAATATTATTAATCACTGTTCATATATTTATTACTTGTTATAGTAACCTATGTATTGCCCATTCTTAAACTTTGTAGGGCCGTTATTTGTGTTTCAAATATTTAAGGATGCAACATACTTAATATATACGTTGTTCATTATATAAGACGTAAACGAGTTGCTAAAAATATATCCGTGAAACTTACTTGTAAATGTTCTATTAATTTCGGTGGCCTCTGCCACCATCCACTTGGGAACTCGATGCTTCACTGTTAGGTTGATTACCGCTAGGGGCACTGGTGTAGATATTTTGTCTGCTGCGTGCGATGTAATAATAAGCTGTTGTAATAGCGGGAGCCAAACATGATGAGCTTGACCGCTGTCGATCTATCAACCGCGTTGTTTATTCCCCTCAACATGAATTGTTCATTATGTTGGTCAAAAATATATGTCATTCATTATATTGGTCAAAAACATGGCTCACTAGTGATTTAGTGTAAATGTTCCTGCATACATTATCTTAAGTGTACAGCCTTTCTCCATATGAAGATGGCATTTTGCTACTTTCATACACTAAAAGACAACTATGTGAACAACACTACTGCACAATAAAGACCAAGAGAAACCGAAAACAACAAAAATTTATGTGTATAATATGGTAACATTACTTTATGTTTAAATATTGAAGTACCACCAATCAATAAAATATCTAATTGGGCCCCCAAATACTCTAATTCTTAGCACTCTTGTCTTTGGTGCAAGTGGTTCTGGATGGAAGTACCAAAATTTTGGTATTGATCCAGCATAATGAGGACAGTTAAGAAGTTGCTTGCTCCCCGGTCTAGAGAGCCAGAAAACAGCGGTGATGAGATTTGATGTGCTGACAATACCTAACTGAATGAAAAGTTGCTTAACAGACTTTGAACCTCAACAAACAGCTGTAACAAGGAGAGGTTACGTACTATACATAAATTGAGATGGACAGATCCAAATCTTTGAAGAAAGAGAACAAGATTATTCTATGTGTACATAAAAAATAAATTCATAATTCAGGATATGTGCGACTTACTCACTTTAGCGTGTCCGTAAAGTCATGGTGCACTTTTGACCGGTCACGGGAAAGCAACAAAACAAGATAGAAATGTGAAATCTTCACCAAATAAAAGGAAAACTCTCCAAGTTTCCGAACTATGATGCGCAAGCGTGTGCGCACACAGGTGATGATGCAACACCACGAACTGCGCAGCAGCGGATCGGCCCTCGCCCACACCAGTCGAGATGTGGATGGTACAGAGGAAAGTCCAGTGTGTTCTGTGGCTTGCGAAGTTCGAATCCGTGAGTAAAGTGCAATGTGAATATCGTCGAATGTACAACAAAGCGCCACCGCATAGGAATAACATTAATCGGTGGGATAAGCAGTTGAAGGATACCGGCAGTTTGTTGGACAAACCCCGTTCTGGTAGGCCATCGGTAAGTGACGAGTCTGTAGAGGCTCTACGGGAGAGCTACCTAAGGAGCCCTAAAAAATCTGTGCGTGCGTGTGCTCGACAATTACACCTAACTAAGCAAGAATACAGTTCAAAAGGTGTTAAAGAAACATATGCATTTTTCGGGTTACAAATTGTAGCTGTTGCACGCTATCAAACCGGCGGAAGACCCACACGATTCGCGTTTGCTACAGATATGCTTCATAAGATCGACAATGATGAACGATTTCTGCAGAAGATTGTGTTTAGCGATGAGGCGACATTCCATGTCTGTGGACATGTTCTTCGCCATAACGTCTGAATATGGGCTGCTGAAAATCCTCGTGCCTACGTTGAGTACGAACGTAACACCCCTAAAGTGAACGTGTGGTGTGGCCTGATGCATGATAAAGTGATAGGCCCATTTTTCTTTGCGGAGCAGACTGTGACGGCAAACAACTACCTTGACATGTTGGAAATGTATGCAGTGCCACAATTTCCAGAAGGTGTCATCTTTCAACATGACGGCACGTCTCCACACTATTCGCCAACATTGTTCGTGAGTTTCTGGATACAACATTCCCCCAGCTGTGAATAGGCAGGGGTTCTGTCCAGCAATGGCCACCACGATCCCCAGATCTGATGCCCTTAGACTTTTACTTGTGGGGTTATGTGAAGCAACATGTGTACAGAAGGGACGCACTCTTGTTACACTGTTCCCATGCAGCCTGCCAGTTTCTTCCTTGTCGTATGTATGAGGTTGCGGGTGTGTCGTCTCCCCTCCCTGACCTTGGCCTTCAATTTCCCCTCTTACGTTACGTCATGTCAAGATCAAAATCATGTGTTATTTGGGCCTCGCTTATTACGTCAGGGGTGACCTGGAATCCTATTTTTTTGTGTTCCCGTTTCTCCCACTTCTTAAACATCCCTATCCATAGTTCATCTACATTTCCATCCTCTCTGTTAAGTTTATTCTCTCTATCTTTACAAATATAGGAGGCCTCATAGACATTCCTCCTAATAAATTTTTCCTCTTCTCGTATTACTTTTCTTCTATTCCGTGTCCTTCATCAATAATATGCTCGGATGACCCTCCCTTACTTCTTTGTCATGTTCCTTCCATCGTATGTTCATATTCCTGCCTGTTTGGCCAATATATTCTTTATTGCATTGGCATTTAATACTATACACCCCTTTCTTCCCACCCTCCTCTAGTTCTTTTTTCCATTTCCACCCTCTTGTAATTCGTAAAGTGTTTCTCTAAGGTTCTAGGTGCTTTCATTCTGCATTTGATTCTGTACCCTCTTACTATTTTTTCCACGTTTTCTGACACCCCCTTTAAAATATGGGATTCCTACATACTTAATTTTCCTTTCATCTTCCCTCTTGTTTTCCCCTCCCTCTTTTACGTCCTTTTCCTTCCCCTTGTTGTTATCATCTTTTTCACAAATCTTACGTGCTCTGCTTAGATTTCGCCTCATTTCTGTCTCCTTGTAACCATCCCATGTCTCTTTGTAACCCACCTTCATTATCCATTCTATCTCTTTTTTAAAATTCCCCTTATGGTTGCATAATATTTTTGCACACACAAAGAAATTTAGGAACACCTTATACTTAGTCCTTTTTGCGTGCACAGATTCCCTATTAATGTACATTTCTCCTGACAAAACCTTATGAAAAGCATCCGTTCACATGCTCTTATCTTTTTTGCAAATCTCAAGATCTAAAAAGCTTATTTGTTATCCTTCATTTCTTCTTCTGTAAATTTAATTCTTTCTTCTTGTTCCCCCATTGAAATGAACATTCTCTCCAAACTTTCTGCTTCCCCGATAACCAGGATATCATCGACGTATCTACCATAAAATTTAACCTCATTACCTATTAAGTTCAAGACTGCACACACTATAAAGTGGAGAAAGATGCTAGATATTATCCCTGAGACCAGGTTTCTCATGGCCAATCCCTCTTTTTTTCCGTTGCAGCAAAAATAATTGTACCCTGTACAGAGGTTGAATCATCTTACGTATTCCCATGCTGTCACCACATGAATCCCTTTCCCCATCAACCACCTTTGCAGGCATTGGGCAGGCTTTTCTCTGGGAACGCTGAGGGAGGGGAGAGACGACACACCCGCAACCTCATACATACGACAAGGAAGAAACTGGCAGGCCGCATGGGAACAGTGTAACAAGAGGGAGTCCCTTCTTTTTAGGTGTACATAGGACTTTTAGTGTGAAGGTTTTATAGTGATAGTTTTAACTAATGGTAGAGAATATGGGGAAAGCAATGGTTTTAGAAGTGTTTTCCAAATTTTACCTTTAGCAAATTTGTAGTTTCCTTTTCCTTGACGAATGACACGATTTGACGAGGCTATGGTATATTTTGGATAGCCGAGAAAAGAGCCTGAAGAAGGAAACAGTTGTTTCCGAAACGTTGTTGTTGCACAAAATAGATACTCATTTCACGAAAGTAACAAAGTTTCGTATTTTTAATTTATGGAAAATACGAATTAATAAAAAGTAAAGCCTAATTTGTTTCATTCTCATGAAAAAATTTTATGTCAAATACAGGCTTAATTAATTCACATATGATAAATTTGTTTTTTTATACAAATGAAACTTAAGAGTTTTCACTCTTAAAAAATCACAGATCTCTATTTATTTGCTTTATAACCAACAACTCCTGGGTTTGAAGTCTGGGTGGCAGCATATTTCTCTGGCTTGCATTACACTAAACTGTAAGTCTGAATCAAGTCCAGATTAGCCTCTTTGAGCATAAAGTAAACCTAAATTTAATTTTACCAAAATTTTTGTCCTGTTATTTTTCTATTGACTATCTTTTATTCAGTTATTTATTAAAAAATCTCACATTATCATCAAGGTTCTTCTGACCACATAACTAATAATAAGTACACGATATAATTTTCTTTTTTATTGCAAAAAATATGCAATATAATGATACACATTCACGGCACAAATATGTTTGAACACAATAGACAAGAAACCATTTGCATCACTGACATTCTTATAAAACATTGCTCAATTCCACCTGAATATTTTTGTTATTCCTTACCGCAATAATGAATAGGATAAACTTCATAACTCTAATGCAATGTTCAGAAGTTAGAGTGTGTCTTTATTTATGAGGCATCTAGTCTAGTTTTATGAAACTCTTTTCGGTCACTATCATTTTCTATTCTTAGAAGGTAGTGATACACATGTGCTCTTTGACACACACACATGCTGTCAAGATATACAAATGTTTTGTCATAAAATATTACAAATGAAGTTTCAACTATGTAAAAAATTGTGTAATTCAGTGTGCTCTTACTTAACAGACAATTAAAACACTTATTGAGGAATCATAAATGAAGAAAGATGAATTCCATCCACTCCTGAATTATTATCTTAACAAGCAACAGCAAAGTATATTAAAACCATTCATACACATATGTAACTTACATTGAAATTCATAACACTGAACTAATTTCACATACATACAATGTATAATCTCAATACACACCTGGCCACATGTGAATGAATAAATGTATTAAAACTTAAAATTCACTGAAGAAATATCAACTTTCATTTTATGTGCATAGGATGTAAAATAAAACAGCAATTAATCAACTCTGATACGATTTGCTTTTTTCAGGTGAATGCATATTTACTTGTCCTTGAACAAAATCAGTTTCATGTATTTCTGTCGAATTTGTTTTCCTCTTTCTAAAACAGATAAACTCCTACACCAATGATGTATCCGGACTTTGAAATAGTGGTTAAGTAGAGTTTTAATGAGTACACTGTAATGTGACTTTTAATGGACATTGTTCATCCTATGACAGATGTTCATGGTCCATAAATAGGGAACCTTTAACTAACTGGTTCGGTTTACAAATCACAGACATCACAATATTTTTATTATAAATTTTCCCACCTTGTGAATACACTCTGAATACCGTTTCTGCAGATTTACATAATTTAACATTATCTCTGACATCTTTTATAGCTGTAAGACCAGTTTTTATTTGATTTTTGTCAGGCAAAATGTCAACACAATCAGAACAAGCCAATTTTATTTTCTGCATGCATGAATGACGTTGCTGGTAATGTGTTCAATGACACACTCACAGAACATGCTAATTAAGGCAAATTAGGTTTCCATACATATGTTTAGTTCTTGTGTATCAAGTCTATTACTTTCCAAGGAAATTGGAACAGACAACATTTTACTACCATCTGGAACACAATTGTCATTAACACACAATTCAACGGTTGGCATTACACATCTTTTATTTGCAGCTTTGAACTCTGCTGCATTTGGATTGTAGTTTCTCCCACAGCTGTGTTGCGTATGGAGGATAAGAACAGTTCTAAATGATCCTGACTGAAACATCTACCCAGTAGAAATTTCAAAGATGGTTGGTTCTTTACACCAAAATCTTGAGCTGAATATTTTCACTAAGATAGCACTTTTTGTACCCTTAGCCATTGGATGACACGAATTCAAAATGTCAAAAGGTTTATCTATACATTTAATAAATTGAATAGCGTGTTCACTGCCATTAAAACCCTCTAAATCAATGGAATGGCAAAAGTAAATGGCACTTGCAACAGAATTGCTTAAGGTTTGCACAGCCACTGCTACTTTTATTTTTTAGGATTGCCAATCAATGTGTCTTCTCAATTTATTGGCAGCATGCAGTCCCTCTTTTTCTTGTACACACACTAGATTAAGGATATATTCCCACTTAATTATTCCATCTTGACCATTAATAATGGATCCTTGATCTGCAATCAGGTTTCTCATCAACTTAATTAAGCATGCGTGCTGCATCAAGAAATGCATACACATGGCTACCATCAATGGGATGACTGAAATATCGCACCAAATCTTCTATTTTGTCACTTATAACAATACCTAAGCTGTTGATTGACATATTCGTTGAAACTCAGTCACAAGTAACAGCAACAATCCTAATGCCTTCTTCATGTACCTAGTCTTACCATAAATACTGTCCCAAAGTTGTAAGTAAATAGACACAAAATGGTGAGAGATACTGTAATATCAGAATAACATGAGGTGCATGGATGCATTATGAACCAAAATCACAAATAATTATTCGAAATGGCCACCTTTAGCACTGACACACTTCTGAATTCTTCGTGGCCATGCATCAATTGAATTACGCAACACATCGACTGGAAAATGAGCAACTGCCTTCAGAAGAGACCGACCGTTTTAAACTTTCAATATTGGGATGTCTCTTCTTCCAAGCCATCTCCTGAAGCTTGGCCACAATTTGTACTCCAAAGGTTATAGGTCCGGACTTGCAGAAGGCCAATCTGAAGTGGAAATGAAGTCTGGAACATTTGCTATGAGGACACGCTCCATTTCTGTGAAAAAGGGGTAAAAACATCAACCAAAGTGTACCAGCAGACAGTGCTTGAGAAACGATTCAAGAATCTTACCGACACCATCTTTCATGGAGAGAACTGGAGCTTCCAGCAGGACTCAGCCCCAGCACACAAAGCACGCACTACCCAGCAGTGGTTGGAGGCAAATGTTCCTGACTTCATTTCCACGTCAGATTGGCCCTCTGCCAGTCCAGACTTAAACCCTTTGGACTACAAATTGTGGTCCAAGCTTCAGGAGATGGCTTGCAAGAAGAGACATCCCAATATTGACAGTTTAAAGCGGTCTCTTCAGAAGGCAGCTGCGGAGTTTCCACTTGATGTGTTGCGTAATTGCATTGATGAGTGGCCACGAAGACTTCAGAAGTGTGTCAGTGCTAAAGGTGGCCATTTCGAATAATTATTTGTGATTTTGGTTCATAATGCATCCATGCACCTCATGTTATTCTTATATTAAAATATCTCTTACCATTTTGTGTCTATTTACTTACAACTTTGGGACAGTATTTATGGTAAGACTAGGTAGTTTCTTTGTATACTCCAGTAATAAATTATTCTTATTTTCCATTGATATGCCATTTATCAATGCATAGCCTAAAGGTATTTTCCAGCTTGTATTGGCTTTAACCATGAACACCAATGCTTCCTTAGCTATGAGAATATCATCTTCAGTAACATCTCCCTGGCCAAAATCTACCTTTTTCGCAATACGTTCACCACCCCCAACACATTTTTTTTTCTTTTTACTGCTACCTCGTAAAACATGAGGCAACAAAAAATTGGTTGAGAGCTCTCTTTCACTTCCTCCAAAATTTGGAAGAAACACTGATTGGAAAACCCTGGCTTTCCAACTGTGCTTTCAGCCCATTTACGTAATGTTCGTGGATGTGACAAACATACAGTATGTGCTTACTTAGGAAACAGTACACCTTATTGGAATAAAGTTCAGAGTTATTGCAAACAGTCTCACGGTTTCAGGAAATGCTTTATATTTGAAACCATCCTTGTAGTTTTTTAATAAATCAAGCAGTACGCCATCAAAACACCAATTGAGCACCTACGAGTCACTGGGACAAAGTATCTTGTCAACACCATTTAATATAGCTTGAAGTTATTTTTTCTTCTCTTTTTTACGCCTTAATAACTGATGTGATGCTCGTAATTTGGACTTTTCATCTAAACGTCTCTTCTGGGCTTCATCATACCTTTTTCTCATTTTCTTTTGGCTTATACTATATAAGTAATCATGCTTTACATCAGATAATATATATCAATAGTTTTCTTCTTCTTTCTAGGGGGTGTAGTTGAATCTGCTTCTTGCATTCTTTTTCTAGGTGCAGCTCTTGAAGACCTTTGTAGATATTTCGGGAAATTAAATTTTGTGGGAACAGCATCAGGTAGAAGGAATCTTCGTTCATTTGCTGTCTGAATGCCACTCTCTTCAAAAATGTTGAGAGCATAAAATACTGTGTTCCGTTGGTAACTAATTGTCGTGTTTTATATTGGCAACCCATTGTGCACACAAATCCTTGTTTCCTAATGGAAATCTGAGTGGGAAAAGACAAATGTCAAGACATAAGTTCTCTTTTAGTTATAAATGATAATTTCAGTTTAATTGCATTCAGCAAATTCCATTGTTGACATGGGGACAGTGGCTTGAGAGGAGGGAAATGGAATATTCTGAAAGGGTAGTTACATTACACGATCACAATGGTTACACACATGCATTTATGATCTCACTTCGAGCTAATGCAGCCTGCAAAGTGTATTAATGCAGTCTTATAATAAAGTAACACCTGAAAACATAAGTAAGATATAGTACTTATTCACATTTAGCTCTTTTTATTTGTGAGTTCTGCCCTACATTGCGTTGTCTGTAGTATCATTTTTCAGTATTGGGAGGTGGGTGAAAATGTTCCAAAACAGTTTCTCCATTTATTATTTTATAATACATCCTCTTTGTTGAGATGAAGTTCATGATATAATTATTCAAGTTATAAAAAAATATAAATGCAGAAAATTAAAGGTTCCCAGAGTTTAATTCTCTCGCAAAATAAAGATAAAACATTGTAAGAAAATATTATTTTTAAATATTATATATATATATATATATATATATATATATATATATATATAAACAATAAGTGCCACTTAGCGAAGTAATTCATCTATTCGCATGTGATTTGGAGAATGCATTGACCACTTGCTATACCTTCTAAGAGTTTACATTCCTCATCAATAGCAAGGACATGAAAATGTGACAGCATGGCATCCAGCATTCTGCTCCGAGCAAGTAGTCCTCAATGGTTTCAAACAAGTCATTCACATGAATGTTCATTGGAAACTGCGATTGAGAGATTACAGCTAGTTTACGAACTTCATGAAATGCCGATTTATAATTTGATAAATATTTTTGAGCAAAATCTGCATTTCAGCTTTCAGGGCATGATATCACAGGAATAATAATTTGCAAAAGGTAATTCAAGAAATATTATGATTCTGGTAAGAAAGCACTCGTCTCTTTCAAAACTGAATTTTGTATGAATGCCTGTCAAGTTCAAGTATGATTCTGTCCAAGATGACGCATATGAAACAGCCACTACAAAGAAATATCCATGCATGTTTTACACATAATTTCATCCCACTCAGTCCTGGAATTTCAAATTAACAGATTGGACACACAACCACGGTATTATAAAGCTATAATATTTTATTGATTTGAATATCAGCAGGGGCAAGGTATCAAGCACTTCAAATCTTGGTCTTTAGGTTAATCATGGTGTGATGATGACGATTATAGGAAATAAATGAAAGAACAATCATCTATGCCAAGGTCGCACTAGAATATTAGTGGTTAGAAGTTAGAAGGTTTAACTGCAAACGGGATCTTTTACCCAGGCATAATTTTCAAGATTCGCAATGCATTTGGGAAGTACTTCAAGGGTGCATGACTTATTTCGTGTAAGTGCAAAGTGAATTCTTCAAAAATCCAGTTAGATTCGCTCATGATTCCTTTGAGCTCTTCCAGGAAGTCCTTGACTGTTGGGAAGCTATCAAGCTCACAGTTTTGAAGAAACACTCCATTCATCTCAGAACTCCACCTTCTTCTTGAAAGTACGAATGTCAATGCCATGAAAACAGCAGAATTGCAAGGTTAGGAGGGGCCAGTTTTAGAGCTCTCAGCATTTAGTTTTGGCATTTGTTGCAACCTGAGTGTGCCCCACAACAGACCTGCTTTCCTTGCAGACCATAAGTGCATTCATTCTTCTGAATATGTTGGATAAATATGCAAGTTTAATTTTTCATGGAAAGCACACTTTGAGAATCACTGGTCTAACATTTATAATTATGGCAATGTTCAGATATCAGTATCTCTAAATAAGAGGAACTGTCCTATGCAAATGTGCACTTTCCACTCAAATTTGTACAAAAATTTCACTGGACACGCTTCAATATGTTTGGGTTGCTAATATTTTTAATAGTTTCTTCTTTCATAAAACACATATTACACTTAAACAAGACTAAACTGGGGAGATTCAATTTGAATCCCAGAGTGAGGAGTTAATGAATTTTTCTGCCCATGTCTGTGCTAAAGCAACTCTGGGACACGAGTAGATGAGGGAAGGTTGGTGTAAATGAAACCCAAGCATGATGCTGATAACATCACTTCCACTATGGTTAAGATTGCATAAACCATTATACATCCCTGCAGTATTAATATTATCCACAAAATACGATTGTACAAGAAGTCAGCCTAAATTAAAAAATAATGATTGGTCATTCTGTTAACTTGGACACTAATGACTGAAATTCAGATGGTGTGTTAGCTGCAAATGACATAATATAACATACCAATAATATATTTCTTTATTCTAAATGAAAAAATATGCATATACACAAAAGATACTACAATTTTCACAGTTTATACTGAAGAAATTTCAATATTATAAAAATATAAATTTGAAGTACTACAAGACACCACATTCTAAAAAATTTATCAGCTCCACTGTGGTCAAGATTGCATAAACCATCAGTAAAAAATCATCAGTAACATTAAAATTCCAAGGGCTACAAGTAATAAAATAAAGCACACTTTGCACAAGATATTAATATTGTTTAGAGTGGTTCTGAATGACACAGATCACAAAATGTCCTTATTGGTGAGTTCTTGGATGATGCTACTAGCATGCTGCTTCATCAACAAATTGTTTTCTTTGCATACTCTTTGATACTTCAAAATCATGCTTCTTATCCGTTCATCATTCTTTTCCATCTGAGCCCTTGCTTCCTGAACATGCTTTTCGTTTTCCCTCAACTTCTCTCTCTTAGCTTTGAGGATTTCTTCAAGCTCTGTCTTCTCCCTCATCATCTTCTGAACATCATGTGACCTAAGTGTACTCTGCACATCATGTGTAGGTCTCCTAAAATTACATTTTTCAAATGTATTATATGAATAATAAAGGATCACTATATCAACTAGCTTAAGAAAGTCTCCCCGTGGTGGAGTGGTTAGTACAGCATGCTACAATGGCAGGAGTCCGAGTTCGAATTCTAGTCTGGGCAAGGGTGTTCTTTGTGAGTGTCCCTTCATCCATTTCATCATATCATCACTCATTCTCATCTTTGCAATTAGCCAAAAGTGGCAGAAAAGCGAAGTAAAATAAACCAAATCAATCATTAAGAAAATCTCCATCCTATCTCTACTCTTGAGATAACAGAAAATATAATTTGAAGAACTTCAAAACTTCTGAAAAATCATGGTAGTAATTTTCTCTTGCAAAATAGAGGAATTTAGTCAAATGTGGAGTCTTTCAAAGATAATCATTGCGTGGATTCTATGAAAGCTAATTGGGCTACCATAAGCTCCTACGAAAGCTAAAAACTATGTAGTTTGTAAATGTGTACCTCATTTTGAATTTGATAAATTTTGTGGTCATGGTAGCTGCCTGCTAATAGAGTTGTGAATCGTGTTTTTCCATCATTTTTAAGATGATCCTGCGTTTTTAGTACACAACGGAAGGGTCTGATATGTTCAGTGTGTAAAGTCTACCTACACTGTTATGGCATAATTGGTGTCTGTCATTAGCTCACTAATTACGTGTCAGAGATTTTGATGCAGGATCCTGACATGAACCGTGTACAGGCAAAATTCGTTTTACAGTTTCTGCTTCCACAGCAGAAGGAACATCATGCTGCTGTTGCTAATGTCATGCTTCAGACAGCTACCAATTAACCAGATTTCCTCGAAAATTTCATAACTGGAGATGATACATTGGTCAACAACTATGATCCTGAAATAAAGGCCCAGTCATCCCAATCGAAGTTACCTGGTTCTCCAGCCTGAAGAAAGCAAGGCAAAGTCACAGCAAGGTCAAAACCATGTTAACTGTGTTCTTTGATTGGAAAGGTGTTGCCCACCACGAGTATATTTCTCCACGCTAGTTGAGATATGCAATACGATAGCTATGGACAACTGGTAATTGACAACTTCATCACAATAGTGCACCCACCTTCTAATCCCATCTTATGCAGAGTTTTTTGGTGAAACATCAGAACACCCAGATGACTCATTCCCCTACATACCAGATTTGGCACTCTGCAACTTCTGGCATTTTGCAAAACTTAAAATCATCTTTGAAAGGGAAGAGTTTTCAGACCATCGATGAGATTCACAAAAATATGGGGCAGCTGATGGCGATTCCAAAGGAAGACTATGCATAACACCATGAAGCCTTGTTTCCATGATATGAAAAACTCAATATGCTGACCAAGGCAGAAATTTATTTTAATTTACAACATAAACTAAACGTTTAGTTTATGTTTTAAAATAAAATAAATGTCTGCCTTGGTCAGCATATTCAGTTTTTCAAGACTATGCAGTGTGTTTTGAACAGTATATTTTTCATATTACATGGCTGGGTACTTTCCAAACAAACCACGCATGATTATCTGGTTTGGAAAAATGAAGTTTCTTTATTTACAATTAAGAATAACTTCAACACTTTCTTCACTGGCTATTTCATAGGAAAACAAGTTAACATGATGCAACCAAAACAGTAATACATTCCTTCAGTTACCTTGCTTGGATCTGTGTAGGGCAAACAGGAGCCTATTTTATGTGGGTCACAAATGTCCCATCTTGTCCCTTCAACATATGAAGGCAGGATGTTAAAGTTGCTTTCACATCCAGAGGTCAGTGGGAACTGACATTTCGCTACTGGAAGCCCGCAGTAGCAAATCTCACTTGCGAATAAATTCAATTTAACTAAAAGTTCTTGTATTATGATGTTGCAGTCATGCCAAATAAACAGACACTGAAAGAACAGAATATTTACCATGCAGTCTCATCTTCATCCTGATCATCCTCCACTGTTTGCTCCAGTGCATGAAGTGTCTTGTCTGTTCCTAACTCTCGGAAATGGTTGATAATCTTTTTAGGAACCTCTTGTTCAATGTGATTCTTCACAGTTGAACAACATTTCTCTAAGGACTTGGGGTTCTTAATGAAGTTTCCATACTGCTCCTTAAACAACTGAATGCTGGAAATACAATTTATAGAAGTATTACTATTTTTGCTATTATAATTATACACTCAACAGTACCATCTGCAAACTGTAAACTACAAATACACCTGATTTCAAGATAATTGTTAACCAGGAATACTCATATGAAATCACCTCATTAAGAAAATAAAAAATATATTGCTTATCTTTAACACACATACTAATTAACACCATCCACTTCATCTAGATAATATGCTTTCTGTTAGAAACCAGGACAGATTACACACACTCTAACAGTTGCCATTAACTGAAGATGGTGTTTACTTGTTCTTACTAACCAAAGTCCAAATTAGGAATAAACAAACTTTCTTTCTAACATCTCCTTGATTTCAACACAAAGTCTTCTGCTTTTCTACTCGTACTCTTCTTATTGAATGTAGCATATTGCGTACTATCACATGTAATATTATTTTTCGGTCATATTCGGTATTTTCCACAGGGAGTGTGTACCTCCTCAGTTTAGAATGCATATGAGCCCTTTCACCATGCATAAGATGAAATATATTCCACATATTTTTGATTTTCAAGATGTTAAGAACTTCAACTTACACATAGGTATTCCAAAAGTGAGGCTAATTAATTGGCTCCTTTTTCAACTTTATTTTATACCAAGGTATATTTAGTATTTTAAAAACAATATGTACCTATAGAATTTTTCTTCAACACATTTATTTTCTTCTTAGGTAGTTTTGTTTACCTTAAGCTTCATCACTTTCACGGTTTTCCTCACAATACATTGTTGCATTACTTAGAAATGAGAAATAAGCACCGTTCTTAAACATACATGAAGAAAATAAATGTTATAAAAACAAAGGCTGCACCTTAGCATTTCAGCTGAAATTTAGATAAAAAGTGCAGTTTCTTTTCAGGTTACCAATACAGAGCTTTCAAGCAGTTGCATTATTTTGAATGGATGATTTTCCCTGATAAAAAACTGCCTTTTTTCTCTCTTTGAGAAAACCAGAAAGTTTGGCTTGACTGCCACTTGCAGCCAACCTATTTCACTTGCAATTTCAGTTATGAGTTTAGAGGTTCATATTTTGCAACTAGTTACTTACATGGTGTTGCAACCAAGAGACAAATATGGGCCATACTAATTTGTTTTTGATTTAAATTGTATGCATGTGTGACTATATCAATGGCATAGTGGTAACACTGTTATGTAATCAAAGGGTACCACATTCGATCACAATGGAGACATATTGCATGGTTCAGGTTCCACTCCGAAACTGAGATCCGATCTTGATTAGCCTATCTGAGTATAAAATGAACTTAAAATTTCATGTATTTATGCCTCTTATGTCAAAATTAAAGCTAATATCATAAAATATGAAACAAATGTTAATTTCAAACTATTAACCTTGTGGGTCCCAAGCGTCTCGGTCGAGATACCCAAATGTAACCCTCGCAGTCCCAAGAGTCTCGATCGAGATGCTGTGTCAAGGTCGTAGTTTTTGTTATAATTTTTCTATTTTTGGCTAGAATTTCGATTTTTTTTTTTATATATTGTTCCTAACACATGTATTTAACAGAAATGTTTCTTGCACTTTTTTTTTCTTCATGAAAATTGAGGGGAAAAGGCGGGAAAAGGTACTTCTCTTTTGCGTTACTTTTCAAGGGAAAATTTTTGCCGACAAAGGAAGACCGGCTTTGTTGTTCTAAAGCAATGCTTTTCACTCCCGCCTGGTAACTGCATTCGAAGAAAGCTTGTTTATCAGTATCCGATGTCAAAATGAAAGTTTTCCGTGCGGGCGCAAGCAGTGGGTGGGGGGAAGACTGGTTGTTGAATCTGCGTTGTGAGAATGGAATTTCGAGGCGCGCTGGAGGAAACATTTGTTTTTGAGCACAAGTGTTCCACAAGTTGCAACACAGGTTACCCTGCATTGTCTAAAAATAGAATTTCAAGCAGCTGCAAGAATCGGCGCTCATTTTTCACTGCGTTCTAGCTTTTCGTCCGTGAAAGTTGTGCGTAGGTGTGTGTCGTTTTGTGCCCAAGTGCGAGGATATTTTTTGAGTGAAGTGACAGTCTTGGTCATATGACAATGATGCAAATATTTTTTCTGTTTCTTACATGCCAGCGATAATTTCTATGTGCATTTTGAACTTTTCATATCCTTTTTTTTGGGGGGCAGGGGGGAGAAACCCCATTCTTTTAAAAAAAAGTATTTTTCAGGGGATTTCCTCCTTTCCTCCCCCATATGTACGCCGAATGTGCATAAATTATATATCGTCTGAATCTGTGATTCATTCTGCATACAACGGTATATCGTTCATATCTCCAGGGCAAATAGTCTCTGAGCTAAAGTTATTTCAAGGTACTGCTGCATTTTGAAGCTTGAATCATTCCTTTTGGGGGTACAACTCACTTTACATTGGTCATATGATAAAAATGCAAATATTTTTGTGTTCCTTACATGTCAGCAATCATTTCCATGTGCATCTCGACACGGTCATGTACTTTTTCCTTGGGGGGAGGGGGACCCCATTTTTTTCCCCGAAATTTTGGAATTTTGAGTTAGCCCCCTCCCCCCTGCCACATATATGCCGAATTTGCATAAATTTCATATTCTGAATCTCTGGTTCATTCTGTGTACAATGGTATATCACTCATCTCTCTAGGGCAATTAGCCTCCGATCTACACTCATTTAATTGAAACTCTGCACTTTGCTCAAAATCGGCTCGGAACCAAGGGGGTTACATGTGAAAATGGCCTTGGGACTCAAAAGGTTAAATGTTTCAATATAATTTTAAAACTTACTAATCACAATAGGTATGCAAAAGTACATCGATTACATGAATGCGTATATACCCCATTTCATACTTTAGATCAGTTTGCTATGATTAACTTGGCCTAAAGAGCCCAAAGCTACATATAATAGTGAGTACTGTTGCTGGAAAATACCTGGATTTTTGATTGAATGTTTTATGTAGCCAGTACTTCTTTTCTGGCGGTATGCAACAGTACGCAGTGCCGGAACATTTTCATTGATGAGATTAAAAACTATAACTTATTTTAACAAAAGAAATGTGCACGTATAACTATATGGATGCATGATCAGTTATTAACTTGCCACAATATTTTGAGTAGTTCTTATGATGAACACAATACCAAACCAACTTGAAGAGTACCGGAATCTTTGTTCCCAGAAAAAAAAAAAAAGCACTGTATGTAGCTATATTTATACCCTTTTTTATTTATAATTTTATTGTTGGCACATATTTTACTCTACACATTCTGGTGAATGACTAAAACAATGCAAGCCCCGATTAATATTATTTCTCGCTGAAAATTAATAAAATGTTAATAAAAATTGATCAGTGAAACTTCCACATGTAATGGAATTATGAAAGGAATGTGTTTACCTACTGCATCAACCAACCATAATTCAACTAACATGTATTAATCTCGTAATATCATACATATATATAGTTCATGATTTTGACCCACAAATATATCCTCCTTTTTTCTTTGCATGTACATAAGGCTAATATATTCCAATTTCATCACAGTCATATCTGTTTAATCTTCGACCTCTTTTGTATTTATTTGAACTGTTGTTGGGACATGAAAATGTCCTGATTTGTTTGGACATATTCCAACTTCTTCTTTTTTGTTGTTATGAGACTCACTGCTAATTCATGTCATAGAATTAATAATAATATTACATAGTTAGCTAAAACATGGAAAAGGGGTGTGGGTGAGAATGTCCGAAACTAAATTTCAAGCTTTTACAAATAATTTGAATCCTATATTTCCTTTATCTTTCCCTTACACAGAATGAACAATAATGGTTCTGATTATTTGATGATTTTTTTTCAAATTCTGCTAGAAGAAAGACTAATTATTGCATAATTTTGGTAATCATAAAAAAAAAGTAAAGTGCTCCCCTGAGCATAGCACCATGCCATGAAGGCATATAGGGGGTGTGGGGCTAACGCCCCACACTTTCTTGATCCAGTCGTGAGTGGGGGTGACGTGATTAGCATCATGCCCCTGACCGCCTTTACCCCCCAGGGTTTCCCCCAGGTACCCATGTTATTCGATGCTGGGTAGGCGCCGGGACCACTTCCAGCGTTAGAAAAATTCCCAGATTTGAACCGGCCGGGGATCGAACCCGGGACCTTTAGCATGGTAGTCAGACGCGTTACCGACTGAGCCACCGTGGCTACTTGAAATTTGAACCTTCCTTCAAGTAATAAGCACTGTTTGGATTTCGAAAACCAGTTATTTATGTTGGAAAGAAAAACTTAAAAATTACCTTACGCAAGCATGTGCGCTCCCCATGGACAAGGCATTCTCCGTTGATAGAAGTGACAATAAGTATTGTAGACTCTGGGAATGAATGTAGAAGTAATTTGGAATCTTCTTGAAACTAATCAGCACTGTTTTCATTTTGAAAAAGTTCAATTTCTTGGTAAAATAAGATGTTGGAGGTATTTTGCAGGCCACAATCAGTAGCAGTTTCATAGATCGGAGACACATTAAAATCGGATATTTTGTGTTTTGCATGGTTCGTACTTACCAATTGTGTATTGCGGAACATAGTTCAAGGTGCCATTATGCTTTTTACACGTAAACAAACACAATTTTTCACATAGAGAGTAATTTTTGTTATTCCTTTTTTCGCATCCTTAACACATAATATGGCGGACAAAAATTGATTACTGTAGTGGGTATGCAGTGTTTCCAACCTTCTTCACCGAAAAATACCTACTATTGTGTTCGTCACATGTGCAAATTGTATAGTATGCACGGGTAGCTGACGGATAGCCCCACAAACCCTTCCGATAAGGTTAGGTTAGGCAAGCATAGTTAAAAAAAAAAAAAGTTGGAAACACTGACAGGAGGTATGCAGCATTCGGTTCACGTAGGGAAAGCAGTGGCAATTGTGCGTCAGTGAGATATTTATATTGAAAAATACATGATTTCCTGGTCAAACAGATTCCACGATGAAAGAAACTACATCGACGAACGTTGGAAACCTTAGAGAAACTCATTTCCGTAAGTAGTTTCTTCGGTAAAAATTTACTATCCTTCGAACACCTCTAATTTTTTCGTTTCGTCAATTTTTGACATTTGTACTTACATATCTGCTTTGCGGAACATTCCTGAAGGTGTAGAACATCTAGAAATTGCAAAATAAGCGAAAATAAGGCGTCAGTTTTCAGAATGGAAACTGTCGACTTTCGCGATTTTTTTGTTTCACAACCAAATATATATATTCCTGATACTACCATGACACCAAATTTTAACTATGTTTGCCTAACCTAACCATGCGCCAATGGTTCATGGGGCTAGCGCCAATGGTTCGAGGGGCTAGCGCGAATGGTTCGTGGGGCTAGCACCAATGGTTCATGGGGCTAGCGTCAATGGTTCATGGGGCTAGCGCCAATGCTTCGCAATTATTTCCAATTTCTAGATCCTGATACTAACACGACACCAAATTTTAACTATGTTTGCCTAACCTAACCAAACTAACCACGTGCCAATGGGGCTAACAAAACACAATCACGAAGCATCATGTTACAGTCACGACGTGTGATGATGTACGAAGGTGTACGCGCCAAACACTATTCTCCGTCGGAGAATTAATTTTCAACGAACAACATGAATTTCAGCTATGAAACATTCCCACATCACACAAAACATCTTCCCGATGTTCGACAATGCTACAGGAACTTATTACGGTAAGTAGTTTCTTCTGTAAAAATAAATAAATGTGTCCGAAGGATAGTAAACTAGTACCCTTATTTTAATGCTAAGAGAACTAAAACTGATCCATCTAACCTAACAACGAAAGCATTGAGAGTTATTATTAAAATGCTAAGGGAACTAAACCTAACCTGCCTAACCTAACTACCAAAGCATGTATTGAAGAAAATTATCAAATATTTTGATAGTAAACGAATGACTGTTAGCAAGTACAGAATACGAGTATATGGAAGTGAAAAGCCAGTGTCAAGGAAACATGCAGTAAGTAATCGCTTCAACTCCACAGTATTTGTTAACAGACGTAAATCGAAATTGAATTGTGTATGTAGCATGATGAAATCGCAATAAAACAAAAGGAACTTGGGCCCTTATTTTGGTGTGGGAGTACTGTATGATGCAATATTTTAATTCAAACCTTCATTGTTTCACAGTTCGTGGATTGTTTACAGCTTCAGCTTCAAGAGTGATGGACAAAATGAATGATATATGCCTATTATAGTAGAGTAGTAACAACCGACAGACTATTTCACTCCTCTCCTATTGTTGTTTTGGTAACAGTTTGTTATATCAGAGACATATTTCTTCATTTTTACAGAAGAAATTACTTACTTACGGAAATGAGTTTCTCTAAGGTTTCCAACATACGTCGAGGTATTTTCTTTCATTGTGGAATCTATTTGACTGGAAAATCATGTATTTTTCAAGAGAAATATCTCACTGATGCACAATTGCCATTGTTTTCATTTGCCTTCTGTACCTAAACCGGATGCAGCATACGTTTCATGACGTAACCCCCTGTCAGTGTTTCCAACCCCCTTTTTTTTTGCACTATGCTTGCCTAACCTAACCAAACCTTATTGGAAATGGTTCGTGGGGTTATCCATCAGCTACAGTGCATAATGGTTCGTGGGGCTATCCGTCAGCTATTATGTACAATTTCGACCGGTGACGAAGATGATAGTAGGTATTTTTCGGTGAAGAAGGTTGGAAATACTGCATACCCACAACTTGAGTCAAGATGTGGCTGCCATATTGTGTGTTACGGAAGCGAGGAAACAAATCAAAGAAATCACTCTTTGTGTGAAAAACAGTTTGTCTTCGTGTAAAAAGCATAATGGCACCTTGAACTATGTTCCGCAATACACAATTGGTAAGTACGAACCATGCAAAACACAAAATATCCGATTTTAATGTGTGTCTGATATAACGAACTGTTACTGGCGTTTTTACGTACCTTCATGACATACATAAAGTTACTTTTGCGAATATAAATAACCTTTTATCAATATGTACATGTAAAACTACTGTATTTTGAGAATGTGAAATCGGAACTCTTATTTAAAATTGCGAACAAAAATCCAAGACATTATATAACACCTAAACAGGTTAGTAAAAAAGAAACACAGTAGCTTTACATGTACATATTGATAAAAACTTATTTATATTCGCAAAAGAAACTTTATGTATGTCATGAAGGTACTACGTAAAAACGCCTCTCGCATTAAACTGAATTTGAGAAACCTCAGTACATTTTAATTTAAACGTATGATAAAAAGTTGCAATGACTTAAAAGAGTGATTGAAACCTTAATTTGTCAACGCGAAATACGTGATCAATATGTCCAATCCGCATAAAAATTGTTAAGAATAAAACTTGAGAAATGCCTTAACGTTAATAGATATAATTTTAACAAGCACTCATTGAAAGAGACTTTGATACATAAGAAACATTTTTTTACTATTTTCAAACTCACGTTACTTTAGAAGATATTTTAGCTAGAGTTGCATTCAATGCGTTCGTTAAATAAATCCACCGTCGGCCCTCTGGACCTTCTGAAATATCATCACTCTGCGCTTCATTTTTCAAATTAGTCGCCATTTTTTAAAACCGAACTCTGCATAACACAGCACGAAATTTCAATTGTTAGACAACTAACAATATTTTTGTAATAAAATTTCGAACTTCAGTTTATGATAAGATAAAGGTCTTTCCGTATTTGCCCTTGAATTTCATAGAAAGTTAAAACAGAAATAGTTTATCATACATTGACAATGTATTGTAATGTTCTTGAAAATACTTTGAAACAAAGCGATTACTTTAATCGTGTACATATTCGTATTCGTAATCATGGCCTCAGTGTTGCCACATTATGACTTAGGAATTCGCAGTTTCCGAGGGGGCTATGGGGGAGGGATTATGCCTTTTATAACAAGTATGTGATAAAATATTTCTCCCCTTCCTTTTCATTTTCGTACTCAATTAGTGGTGTTCGGGACGAAATTTGTATGTAACTGCGAGAATTTCCTATTTCCCCGCCCTGAAGTTTTTGTTTTCACATTTTTAAAATCAAAATTCCCATTTGTAAGAAAATTCCGTTATTTCGTTATTTGCACTGCATAAAATGTTGATAACTTTTAATTAGGGGTGTGCGGGACTGAATTGTTTTTAATCCTGACATTCGGGACGGGAAAAATTCGCCATTTCCCAACAAAGTCGGGAAATTTTCGGGACGGGAAATGTTCGAAATTTCCCGAAGCTCTGAAATTCACGAATTCTACACGTCGTTTTCAACTTAAGTGATTGTTTTGCATTCCTGGAATAAAAACAAACAATTTCTGATATGTTCAAGAGACTTGCAATGCAGAAAACGTCGAGAATTAACAACTTTTTAAAATGACCATTCTTCGACTGCTCGGGATCCCGAAAAGTCGGGAAGTTATTTCCCGAAGTCGGGAAGTTATTTCCCGAAGTCGGGAAGTTATTTCCCGAAGTCGGGAAGTTATTTCCCGAAGTCGGGATCGGGGAGCTTATTATTGAAACTCGTTACGGTAGCTAGCTGACGAGTTGGTGGCTGAAGTCGGTTGCAAGACAAACGACATCGAATATACCGTATTATTGAAACTCACTCGTTCGCCGGCTCTGCTTAGATTTCACCTCATTTCTGTCTCTTTGTAACCATCCCATGTCTCGAGTCGTTCCGTTCGCTAGCACTCGGCAGCTCATACCCAACCGAGATCAGTCGTTCGGTCGAGTCGTTTGCCATAATTGTCGAAGATGGATGTATATTTATGTTTGCTTTTGGTACTTGAGACAAGGATAATGTGAGATGCAAGAGAATACTTACATTCCGGGCCATCTTAGGGTGAGTATATTACGATTTGTATTATTATTATTATAAACTTGCACATTAAAATAACAGGAATCAGCGATGTAAATATGCCGTTGTTAGTCAATGCGTTTTTTTCGATTTCTTAAGGAAACATTGGTTTCCGCGTACACATGCTTGACTTTGTTTAAGACATATTTGTCAATGTATATTGTATTGCAGTACAAGGTGTAAATAAAAATACATTTAAAACATACAATAGGTTTTTCCAATGATTTTCTAAGTTGCCTTCATGACACGGAAAACATTACCTTTCACATTTTCTTGTAAAAATAATATAAAAGCACTTTAAAGCTCATGGGTTAAGGCGTCAATATATGATTGTCTCATCATATATATGTCATAAGTTCGCAGTTATTGTCGCGATTGATCTATATGGTAGAAAAGCGGCGCAAAAAAATAATTGAAAATACAGAAGCACTTTAAAGGTCATAATTCAGAAATAGAACACTAGCAGCTAACCTGAATGGACATTTCCACTCAATTTTTTTTACAACAATTTTAAAAACTACACCCTGGAAAAATGACCCCTGCAATTTCTCGCGTTTCTCTGCGTCCAGTTTAAGGCAGAAACGAGACTTCCAAAGTTGGGAGGCTAGCGTTGCGCTGAAAACACGCCGCCGCCATGTTTCTACGTCACTCCTTAGGGAGAGCTCGTTTGTCGTCTGCTTCGAGGGTCCAGTTCCGGATCGGTAGCCCACGGTGAGCGAACACGTGCAGCAGTTTTACAAATCTGTACCGATTTAAATAATGGAAGGAGGAGCGATAGGAGAAAGGAAAGCTATGCTTTGTAATGATCATTCTTCTATGAAATATCCGTGCTGCTCACGTGCAAGATGAATGAAAGGGTTCAGCTGTGTGTGTGTTCTCAGGCCATGCGAAAAATATTGCTTATAAAATTGGTTGCTAACCAGACACTCAAAAATATTTTTTTAAAAATCTATTTATCGATATTTACCGTAACCTATGTAGTGCAAAATAGGAATTTTCACATTATTTCTAAAGCCTATTTAACTTTCTTTTCCATCAAGCAATTTCAGTTTGTGTTCCATTTCTGTTGCGCAAATTATGATCAAACATTTTTGTGCAGATAAGAGAAAATACACTGAGAAGATTACATTAGTTGCACAGTACATATCTATACTTAGTTTATTTATAATTATTAGAAGGAAATAATGTGTATAACCATGGACGTATTTAAGGGGGATTCAATGGGTCCAGCCCCTCTTTTTTTTTTTTGGTTCACTAAAATTACCAGTTTCCTTGTTCTATCGGCTTTTTCATAAAAAATTCCTTCGGACTTATTTCATTCTCTTAAATTAGAGACGTATAGGACGGGATACGGATGGGAAGGAAATTTCGTAATTCCACTCACCAGATGGGACTGCAGACCAATATCTGCAATTTCCTGATAGTTTCGGAATTTCTGCGATAAGAAACTGCATTGAGACTATCAAATCAGTTATTTTTTCCCCCTCGAATCATATTAAAGAAATTTGGTTCTTAAAAAAGTAGTGACACAAGATGAACAGAAAAGTATCAATACTTCGTGACTACAATCACAACTTTGTCGGGTCCAACATCCCCTCCCCCCATGCTCCCCAACAAGCTTCCGGCCAGCAGTGTCCTGGATTTTCACTTACGAAATAAAGCAACGCTAATCATACCAAAAGTTGATCCATCCCTCCCCCCCGTGAACTATATATACGCCCATGTGTATAACAATATCCCATACTGAAATGGTACGATATAATTATTTTGAATTTTGTACTGCGAAAAAAACCGCCTCATCTCGTTACCCCGAAGGCATTAATTGGTTGGTTCACAACTTCACCACTAAAGATCCTATCGAGACGAGACATGGCAGCCTTGGTCTCGTTCTCGTTGAGAGTTGTAAATGTCTGTCTCGTGTTTATTTGTAAATGTCTGTCTCGTGTTTATTTGTAAATGTCTCATTGACAGGCTCGTCTCAATTTATAAACATCCGTCTCGGTTTGGGAGGGCAATTCTCGTTCTCGTCTCAAGTTTAGAAAAATATAGAATTAACAACGTATGCAGAGGCTTATCATTATAAATACAAAAAAAACCTTTCTTAATATTTTTATTATTATTATTATTGTTTTAACTCCTCGTTTCGACGGTACAGCCTGCCCGACCCTGTGGCCGAGTGGTTAGCACATCGCGCTGCGACGCCAAGGGTCCCGGGTTCGAATCCCGGTCGGGTATGGTTGTTTGTGAATGTCCATTTTCATCCATTTCATCATTTCATCACTCATCCCCATTTTCGCAATTTAGCCAAGAGGCACAAAACGCGAAGTAAAATAAACTCAATAATAATAATAATAATAATAATAATAATAATCGACGGTACAGCCCTCGAAAACTAAATATTATCCTGCTTATATATGAAAACCAAACTGCAGATTCAGATTTACCAGGAATGAACTGGCGTTGTAATTATTATACACAAAATGATATATCTGAGGAAGTCGCATGTTCCAGGTTTGACTCTCGACCTGAGCATGACTGTTTCCTTGTGAGTGACATTTCATTGAACTGGAAATTGTTACATGGGAGGATGTTTGCTCGAGACTTTGGGGACAGCTAGGGGGATGCTTCTATTGTTAATGTTAGTGTTGCTCACGAGACGAGGCATGTTCCGTCTCGTCTCATAAAAGAACATGGGACAAGTGAATGTTTTCGAAATGAGATGGGACAGAAGAAAAAGTTCGTCTCTTATCATGGCAGGTTGGGTGATACTTAGATTGTGCAGTTGGTGGTAGTGTGTGTGTGGGGGGGGGTGTACTCCTGCACTCCGACTTCGAATACAGCTTGTAGTTATTCATCTTCATTGTAGCGATTAGCCAAAAGTGGGAAGAAATGTGATGTTAGAGATGATAATTAATAAATAAAGTATAATAAATTAATAATGCGTTCTCATCGTTACGGTTAAACAAAGTAAACGGAAAAGCGACGTAAAAGTAGGCTAAATACAAAAATTTGCAATATATGTATTAACTGAAGAAAACTCATTTACTGCAGGAAATTGAAAAACTCACCGTCCCTTTTTATATCGTATCAGCTCTTATATTGCAGAAATTGGCGTGTAAACCAGTGTGTTCTAAAAGTATTATCTTAAAATTTGTGAAGAAAATATTATGACGAAAATAACTGTAATTCCAGAAAAGGCATTCCTATAATATTAAGTTCTTGCCAGTCAGAACTAACCTATGTATTCGCAATGAGCAAGGCCATAGAATATATGGCAAGGCTGTTCACGTGTTCAGCCGTTGACTGTTACAAGGTTTGCTTTGTCACCCTAATGGGAAAACCCTCTACCGAGTGCCTGAATTATAGTAAATACTACTATACTGCTAGGGCATAATTAATCTCCAAGAAATGGAGCACAGATTTTTGCACTGGAAGTTGTAAGATACTTGTTTTACACAGTAGCAAGTGAATTTTCTGTCGCTTCCGCGGCTCATGCTAAGTTGTCGGGACGAGCAGAAGCCCCGCCTGCACGCATTTCTAAGTGATGACGTCAGAGGACCTCCTGTCTGTGGAGAGGACGTTTTCAAATCCGTGACGTAGTAGGTGAATTTCAGCCGTGTTTGAAGGCGTGTTTCTCGAGAACCGAAACAAATATCGCCGAAATATTTTGCACATCTCATGTTTGTGTCATTATCTGTAAAAT
Organism: Lepisma saccharinum; assembly: GCF_977018435.1. Taxonomy (NCBI): domain Eukaryota; kingdom Metazoa; phylum Arthropoda; class Insecta; order Zygentoma; family Lepismatidae; genus Lepisma; species Lepisma saccharinum. The sequence continues at coordinate 149,674,841 of NC_139229.1, read as the reverse complement.
GAATGGATTTAAAACGTTTTTCATGTCAAAGTGGAAATGTCCATTATGTTTAACTCAGGGACGTCGTTAGGAGGGCCCGGGGGGGCACTGGCCCCCCGAAATGTTCACGTGGCCCCGGCAAACTGTTCTACATTTGCTGAAAATTTTACTTTCATGACAAATATTGCAAAATAGTTTTTCAGTATTTTTTTTCTTTCAGTTAGAAACACTGTTTTTAATTTGAGTGGCACGAACCCAAAACCACATTTCTTTCTCGTTTTCCTGGTTCTAGCTATAGTGGATGTCAGTGTAGGAAACTAGAACTTCGTTGTTTCTCGGAATTTTGAGGGAGCTGTCTTTCCACCCCTAGCAGTCGCAGGTCCACAACAGGCAGGGTAAGGCGTTGAGTGTTGCCGTTTCGTCCAAACAATGTTTTGAGCTTGATTAGATTGAAGAACGACCGCCTGTGCAGCGGTTAACGACATATATGCAAACAGTTTCAACTGGTCCCGAATCGGAGCGCAATACACGCTAAATAAGTATAATGGTGGTGGCAGGATGCCTCATATCTCCAGGTAGCTAAGTAGTATTATTCGCACCAAATATCTATTCTACTATTGAACAGTCTAAAACACGCAACGTGTTAAAAGTAATTATCTTCACAAACTGTAAGATTTCTCGAGTCGCATATTTTTCTCGATATCGTGAAGACCGATTTTGAGAATCCTCCTTAACAAACGATGCCTTCCCGATTGCGCAGTGATAGCGTTGTTGCCTTGTAATCGAGGGGTCCCGGGTTCGATACATGAGTGGAGGTACACAGTGGTCCGGATCTTACTTTAAACTGTAGGTCCAGTCCCGATTTGCCTTACTGTGCATAAAGTGGACTTAAAATCGCCAACTCAACTCCTTAACAACTTTTCGAGAATCGAAAATTTAAACAAGAACAAGTAAATACATTTTTGTAATTTTGAAGTAAATTATTATTATTATTGTTATTATTTTGTGTATTTTTGTTTCGTATGAATCTTCCTCACACAGTAAGCTTATTTTGTTGAGTCAAGTACAATAACAAACCCTTGCAATAAGTCACTGGAAAGACATGTGAGGTTGCACATATATTTAAGCATCTATAAATAAATAATAACCCGTGGTTCGACAGCCCTGGAAGGGCCTTGGTCTATCTCCCGACTGCCAGTCCCTCCCACAATCCTACCTAGAGGTGTGGAGATCTTTAACCAGTAACGGGGTGACGTGGGGTCAGCACGTCGAACCCCCAACTGTTATAGGGGACATCCGTAAAGAATAATTATATTCTTGTGGTAAGGAGTCGTTGTCATTTAACAAACTTTATTGATTTATTCCATCAGCATTATTTAAAATGTAGTGCCATACTGAACTTACCAACTTAACAAAGGCACATTCATTGCTAAATGAAGCATTTTCCTTGTGTTGCAGAGCAGGTTCAGTTTTTGGAGTATTGTAGTGTTTTATACAGTCCGTTCGAAGATTTTTTTTAAATATTGATGTTTTGTCAAAGGGTCCACCACTGAATAAATATCTGTGGATGTTTTACAGGTTTCATCGTATTTAAGAAGGTAATTTTTCCGGTGCAACTTTCCTCCGTACAACATGTCTTTTGCCACTCAAGTTGAAGAGTCGATTCATAGGTGCAACAACCTTGGCAGAAAGAAACTCTGATTGGCACCATGTTGACAAAAGACTCAAGAAGTCCCGCAACCGACAGAACTCGATGCGCTCGGATCCTACGGTGACATACACTTTGGTTGAACACAAACGGATGCATTGGTAGGAAATGCAGTGATTTTATGGGCCGTCCCTTTCTGGGAAGTCGGGGACCTTTTGTAAACACACTTTCCCTTCATGCACCCAAGGGGCCTAAGCCAGGTCACCCCCTTCCCACAAAATCTTCTCTTCATCTGGCTCTGGTTATCGGCCGCGCCGAAACGCACTGCAGGTAGCTAGGACTTTCTGGGTTAATTACTTTATGGTTCAGCATGGACATAGGCTTTTCAAATTGCAAGAGACAAAATTCTACTGTTTGTCCCTTTTCTGGCGGAAGATGAATAACAAAGATGTCGCGGTTCCTTCAGGTTCCCACACTCAACCCTTGTGCTCATAACCTGCAATGAAGGGAAAGGCCATAATAAGCCTTTGTAATGTACCTACTTTATATCCTTCCTTGGTAACTTTACACGCATTTTCAAGAAACATCTGCTTCTTTTTGCCCTACTGTGTTGATTGGTCGACAATTGATGACTGTCAGCTAGTTCGAAGAACAGTTTGACCCGAGAAGTGGTTTCATAGTTAGCTTTTATAAACGTGAGATTCCGGTAAGATCACGGAGTGCTTGAGATCTCGTTTTCATGCATTGCGAGTGAAATTTCGATTGATTTGGTTCATTTTACTTTGCTCTTCTGCCACATTTGGCTAATTGCGAAGATGGGGATGAGTGATGATATGGTTAAATTGATCAATGAACACTCACAAACACCCATGCTCAGTCCGGAATTCGAACCCGGCACACCTGGCATCGTAGCACAATGTGCTAACCACTCCGCCACGGGGGTAGGCGAAGTGAAATTTCGAGTGTGAAGCTGCCAGCTCGTTTACCTCTCGAAAAAATTGAAGTAGGATCGACTGATCGACCAAATGTCCAACACGCTGTGGCTTCTGCTTAGGCGGGAAAGTTGACTACACATAGAGGTAAAGGTGGTATTATGAGCCATTCATATATTATGAGCCCCCCCAATATCTGTTCATGGAGTGGCCTCAGCCTGGTGGCGATGATTTGAACTGCTAATTTAGTAATGCCTTTTGCCGCCAGAGAGTTCTCGTTCAGTTACAGCTGATAGTTTATGAGTGAACGTGTTCTTTTTGTTTTCTCGATCTGAAAAACTTTGAAAGGTAAGTGTTTTGCTTTTAATTGCAGTACTTATTCATTTAAACTCATCCTAGTGCATTATTGCATTGGATAAAGCATGTTTAAAAGATTGTTTTTGTGTAGATACTATGTAATTTTGCAAGTAACAAAGATTCGTTATGCGTGTTTCAATTCCAATTTGGCGAGGGTTGTAAAATGAGCCCCCATCGTGCTTGGTATATGAGCCCCCAAATTTTAAGGGGATCATATTATATACACTACAGGAGTGTTTTCAACTTTGTATTTTCAGATGCCACGAAAAGGGCTAGGTCCAAAAAACAAGACCAAAAGAAAAAACTGGAATAATGAAGATATGGTTAAGGCGAATAAGGCTGTAAGAAACAAAGATATGGGATTGAAAAAGGCATCAAAAATGTTTCTTGTTCCAAGACCTACTCTTCAAAGACTTGTTCGAGTTGACAAACCACCGGAAGAAGCCGCTTTAACAAAATTAGGGAGAAAACCTATAATGGGCGAGGAGCTGGAAAGTGAATTAGTCGAGTATTTACTTATCATGGAAAGTAAATTCTATGGTCTTACCAGACAAGATGTTCGCAGAGTAGCTTACCAACTGTGTGAAAGAAATGGAATTATTCATCCATTCACAGAAGAGGGGTTAGCTGGTAGAGCTTGGTTCGACCACTTCATGAATCGTCATAACAATGTTTTATCTCTTTTGAAACCTGCTGCGACATCGTTCTCAAGAGCAAATGGCTTTAACAAAGAGGCAGTCGACAATTTCTTTGATACTTTGATATCCTGGAAGCCGAGTACGCCAAACACAACTACCCGGAAGATAGAGTATTTAATGTCGACGAGACAGGAATATCAGTCGTTCAAAGCAGAATCCCTCGAATCACAAGACAAGTGGGAGCTCTACGTTCTGCTGAACGGGGCTCTCTCGTGACAGTAGTCTGCTGCATGAGTGCAGGGGGAACTTTTGTACCTCCTATCTTCATTTTTTCCAGGAAAAATATGTCTGAGCTTCTCGTGAAAGGCGCTCCACCGGGGGCAATTGGTAGATGTCATCCGTCCGGTTGGATACAAGCAAATATTTTCACAGACTGGCTAACGCACTTTATTGACAAAACTAAACCCTCAAAAAATGACCCTGTGCCCCTTATTCTAGATGGCCACAACTCCCACACCAAAAACATTGACATTGTGAATCTTGCTCGAGAAAATGGCATATCCATTGTAAGTTTACCCCCACACACATCACATAAACTGCAGCCTCTTGACAAAATATTTCTTGGCGCTTTGAAACATCACTACAGTGAAAACATACGCAAGTGGATGCTTCACAGTGAGAGACCTGTTGGACCCTATGATATTGCCGAACTATTGGGAAAGGCTTATTTGACTTGCCAGACCGGATAAATTGCTGTGAATGGGTTTCAGGTTACAAGATTATATCCGTGTAGCCGGAATGTTTTTTCCTGCTGTGGACTTTGCACCTTTCTCTCAAGAGGTACTGGATTTGGAAACCCTGCAAAAAGGCAAAGGGAAAATACCTAAATCCTCCAACAATGCAGTAAGAGGACAAAACACAGGTACCGAAACTCCACAAGAAGATAATCAAAATGCATCTGCGACGAAAAGTGTAGAATCACACGGCGCTGGAACGGCAAGTTCACCAGTTTTGGAGAATGTGCAAGTAACAAGATTCCAACCAGCTGCTGAAGATTTGACATGGGCAGGGCCTTCCGGTCTGTGTAACGATAAGGAGAAGAAGATTCCCGGACATACTGTGTCTCCAAAAGATATCTGTCCTGTTCCCGAACCAAAGAGGAAAGTGACTAACAAAGGTCCTAAACCCTCCAAGGCAGCTTGCTTTGATTACATCGTCTCCGTACAAAGATGCTCTGTTGGCTACTGGAGAAAAAAGAAAGAAGTCAGACTCAGCTGAAGGGAAGAGACAACTGAAGGATAAAAACAAAAGAGATGATCAACAGCCTACTGAAGAAACAGAACCTAAAACAAAGCATGCAGTGAAACCGAAGCTTCATCAAGATTCAGATAAGGAATACTGTGAATCAGATATCGATTCTGGGGAATCTGTCTTAGAAACACCAATCGGAATGGAATATCCCGGTGATGTAGAAGCAGTTTGTCTGTTCTGCGAGGGTCTATTTTCGGACGATAACCGAGGAGAACTGTGGGTGCAATGCCTCATCTGTGAAATTTGGGCACACAACGACTGCGCTGGATGCGAGAAGGATATTTACATTTGCGACTTTTGTAAATAGACATTACAAAAAAACAAAATAAAACTTTTTAAATGGTTTCTTAATGACCCTTTCCATTGGTTTTGTAATGATTTTTTCAATGATTTTGTTAAGAACTCTTTTATGATATTTCACATCATAATATTTTTTTAAGGTTTTGTAATGAATAAAATGTTGTTTGCATGATTTAATTTGTCATATACTTTTCTAAACCAGTTATTCTATTATTTTTTCCTAGGGGCTCATATTACCAGCACAAAACTTTTTTTCCACAAAATGACTTGTTTTGTATTTTATTTTTTTTCATATCCTTAAAGTTTCTCAAATTGGTTTATATTTTAACAATAGTTGTATGAAATGTTGTAGTTAAAGTTATCATAAGAATCTGAACAAAAAAGTTAAAAATCAAATTTTAAAAAATACAAAACAAAATGGGGGCTCATAATACCACCTTTACCTCTACAAATAAAATTAATCCAAAGTAATATAGCGAATAATAGTTATTTCCATAATAATATCATGAAATATGGAGAGCCAAGTTACTTATCAAGCATTTTCTGTTATTTGTCTATCCTTATAGTGGGAGCGAAAATCTTTTGCCCTTGCTGGTGAACTCGGTTCCTGCAAATTCAAGACGGCATTTTCTAATTTTCATTTCTATTTGGGCCGACAACTCCGAGGTGGAGTGGTTAGCAGGTTACGCTACGAAGCAGAATGTCCCGTGTTCGAATTCCGACCTGAGAATGTGTCTGTCTTCTTTGTGATGGTAATTTCATCAAGTTAATCTTAACTCATTCTCATCTTCACGATTAGCCAAAAAGTGTCAGAAAAGTGACATAAAATCGTAAAATGAACAAAGTCAATCAATAATTTATATTTCCGAACCTTGGACCTCTGGTTTAGTAGTGCGTCATGCTCATGCTTTGAATGAAAAACTATAAAAGTAGGGTGAAAGAAAACAACATTGTACTGTGCAAAAAAGCCATGTTTAGGTCCTCTAAAGAAAACTACAGTTATTCAGTAAAATTAATTTTGAAGGACAAAGCCTCCATTCGGTGACGCGTGGTCATCACATCGAGTCCCATCTAGTTTTAGTGGAATTCGCTTACATATTGATTTCAAGTAGCTTCCCAATTGTCCTCACGATGTTAGGCCATCACAGAAATTTTGGAGTTCCTACCAGGGATCGAACCTTGAAAGACTAGAGCGCAATAATTTGAGCGCGCGGAAATTTTGTTGTTTCTATTGCCATCATATATTCAGTTTTGCACGCGCAAAGAGGATTACTTTTAAAATTAGATGTGTGCATAAAATTTCATATATATAGTCATCATTCTCCAATGTGTACAGTACGACGCCACAAAAGACTCGTGCATGTCCCATAGAATTGTGGTTAAGGGTGTCGCCTTGCACTAAAGGCCGCCGGATTCGATTCTGGTATAAACAATATACATGGGATGCCTATCTTGAACTCATTACACAAACATTTCATTTTCGCACCGTTGTCATACTTGTGCACCTGATTCCAGCACTTTTTTATATCTAAACTGACGGAAGAGGGGTTTCTCTACTTTTCAATTTTCTTCGAGCAAATTTACAAATCTAAGGAGTAAGGACTAATGACATTGTTCTTGGTGTCTCAAAAATCTGACATAAGAGAAAATACATGGAATTTTAAAGACTGTCTAGATGCCATTAAGTTAATAAGTTCATTCTGCATTTAGATTCCCGAATAATGGCCGTGGATTTCGCGAGTCTATATCCGTAAATTTATATATATATATATATATATATATATATATATATATATATATATATATATATATATATATATATATATATATATATATATATATATATATACTATACGTATACTTATGTAGGCCTATATGGCATATTAATAGTTTGTTAGTTTTTAATGGTTTGATAGAAAAAAAATCTTAAGTTTTGGGTCCCCCCCCCCCCGAACTGATCAACCTAGTTACGTCCCTGACAAATAACGACTCATAATATGAAAAGTTGACACTATTTTATGGAAAATGGCATAACTTCACCTTAAAGAATCTTCCGCAATGCAAGATAGGTAAGTATCAATGTTAAAATTAACAAAATAAACGAGTGAGAGGTGTTCGGGCGATATCGCATAATTACTATGATTTTATCCATGATGCAACAGAAGCTAAAATCCCCACACTAAGCCGCTCGTCAAGTCAACCTTGCAGCAGGTTTTCGCATATGTAGATTCAAACGTGCGCGGAAGAATATAGTTCCACTGAGACGGGTTCCATTCCGACACAACTGCATACTTGCAAGAAAACAGTTATTTGATTTGTAATATACAGACAAAATAGTACATCCATTAGCAGGTATGGACTTAATTGGTTGCAATCACTGTGCAGACGAACTTAGAACCGCAGATTCGCCAACTGCAATGTGTATTGTGTTAAAGAGACACTGAAACTTTAGAGCGAGTCGGGCGAGACTGAATGCGTTGCAGAACGCGTGGAATCGGTGATACCAGTGTTGGACATCCCACTATTTTAACCCTATGTTTTTTGTAGAGCTGCGAGAATGGCTGAATCTCCTGTTCAGCGCGCGGTTTTACCCGAATGTTATTTTGGGCTTCATCCGAAGGGAAATGCTATTCAAAGACAAGCAAGTTGTTTTAAATGCATAATCCTCCTTGCGGCAACAAGATCAAAGTAAAACAGGGCGTGAGGTGAATGTGCGCACGAATGGACATTTCCACTCAATTTTTTTTACAACAATTTTAAAAACTACACCCTGGAAAAATGACCCCTGCAAGTTGTCGCGTTTCTCTGCGTCCAGTTTAAGGCAGAAACGAGACTTCCAAAGTTGCGAGGCTAGCGTTGCGCTGAAAACACGCCGCCGCCATGTTACTACGTCACTCCTTAGGGAGAGCTCGTTTGTCGTCTGCTTCGAGCGTCCAGTTCCGGATGGGTAGCCCACGGTGAGCGAACACGTGCAGCAGTTTTACAAATCTCTACCGATTTAAATAATGGAAGAAGGAGCGATAGGAGAAAGGAAAGCTATGCTTTGTAATGATCATTCTTCTATGAAATATCCGTGCTGCTCACGTGCAAGATAAATGAAAGGGTCCAGCTGCGTGTGTTCTCAGGCCATGCGAAAAATATTGCTTATAAAATTGGTTGTTGACCAGACACTCAAAAATATTTTTTAAACTTATATTTATCGATATTTACCGTAACCTATGTAGTGCAAAATATGAATTTTCACATTCTTGACTTTATTTATAAAGCCTATTTAACTTTCTTTTCCATAAAGCAATTTCAGTTTGTGTTCCATTTCTGTTGCGCAAATTATGATCAAATATTTTTGTGCAGATAAGAGAAAATACACTGAGAAGATTACATTAGTTGCACAGTACATGTCTATACTTAGTTTATGTATAATTATTACAAGGAAATAATGTGTATAACCATGGGCGTATTTAAGGGGAATTCAACGAGTCCAACCCCCCCTCTTCTTTTGGTTCACTAAAATTACCAGTTTCCTTGTTCTATCCGCTTGTTCATAAAAAATTCCTTCGGACTTATTTCATTCTCTTAAATTAGAGACGTATTGGACGGGATACGGATGGGAAGGACATTAAGGTAATTCCACACACCAGATGGGACTGCAGACCAATATCTGCAATTTCCTGATAGTTTCGGAATCTCTGCGATAAGAAACTGCATTGAGACTATCAAATCAGTTATTTTTTCCCCCTCGAATCATATTAAAGAAATTAGGTTCTTAAAAAGGTAGTGACACAAGATGAACAGAAAAGTATCAATAGTTCGAGCCTACAAACACACCACTTTGTCGGGTCCAACATCCCCTCCCCCCATGCTCCCCAACAAGCTTCCGGCCAGCAGTGTCCTGGATTTTCACTTACGAAATAAAGCAACCCTAATCATACCAAAAGTTGATCCTTCCTCCCCCCGCCCCCCGTGAACTATATATACGTCCATGTGTATAACAATATCCCATACTGAAATGGTACGATATAATTATTTTGAATTTTGTACTGCGAAAAAAGGAGCCTCATCTCGTTACCCCGAACGCATTAATTAGTTGGTTCACAACTTCACCACTAAGGATCCTATCGAGACGAGACATGGCAGCCTTGGTCTCGTTCTCGTTGAGAGTTGTAAATGTCTGTCTCGTGTTTATTTGTAAATGTCTCATTCACAGTCTCGTCTCAATTTATAAACATCCGTCTCGGTTTGGGAGGGCAATTCTCGTTCTCGTCTCAAGTCTAGAAAAATATAGAATTAACAACGTATGCAGAGGCTTATCATTATAAATACAAAAAAAACTTTCTTAACATTTTTTATTATTATTATTATTATTATTATTATTATTATTATTTTTGACTCCTCGTTTCGACGGTACAGCCCTCGAAAACTAAATATTATCCTGCTTATATATTCAAACCAAACTGCAGATTCAGAATTACCAGGAATGACTGGCGTTGTAATTATTATACACAAAATTCATGATTTATCTGAGAAAGTCGCATGTTCCAGGTTTGACACTCGACTGGGCATGACTGTTTCCTTGTGAGTGACATTTCATTGAACTGGAAATTGTTACATGAGAGGATGTTTGCTCGAGACTTTGGGGACAGCTAGGGGGATGCTTCTATTGTTAATGTTAGTGTTGCTCGCGAGACGAGACATTTTCCGTCTCGTCTCATAAAAGGACATGGGACAAGTGAATGTTTTCGAAATGAGATGGGGCAGAAGAAAAATTTCGTCTCTTATCATGGCAGGTTGGGTGATACTTAGATTGTGCAGTTGGTGGTAGTGTGTGTGTGTGGGGGGGGGGGGTGTATTCCTGCACCCCGACTTCGAATACAGCTTGTAGTTATTCATCTTCATTGTAGCGATTAGCCAAAAGTGGGAAGAAATGTGATGTTAGAGATGATACATAATAAATTAACCATCCGTTCTCATCGTTGCGCTTAAACAAAGTAAACGGAAAAGCGTCGTAAAAGTAGGCTAAATACAAAAATTTGCAATATACATATTAACTGAAAAAACTGGCATTTACTGCAGGAAATTTAAAAACTCAACGTATCTTTTTATACCGTATCACCTCTTATATTGCAGAAATTGGCGTGTAAACCAGTGTGTTCTAAAAGTATTATCTTAAAATTTGTGAAGAAAATATTATGACGAAAATAACTGTAATTCCAGAAAAGGCATTCCTATAACAGTATGTTCTTGCCAGTCAGAACCAACCTATGTATTCGCAATGAACAAGGCTGTTCACGTGTTCAGCCATTGACTGTTACAAGGTTTGCTTTGTCACCCTAATGGCAAAACCCTCTACCGAGTGGCTGAATTATACTAAATACTACTATACTGCTAGGGTATAATTCATCTCCAAGAAATGGAGCACAAATTTTTGCACTGGAAGTTGTAAGATACTTGTTTTACACAGTAACAAGTGAATATGCTGTCGCTTCCGCGGCTCGTGCTAAGTTGTCGGGACGAGCAGAAGCCCCGCCTGCACGCATTTCTAAGTGATGACGTCAGAGGACCTCCTGTCTGTGGAGAGGACGTTTTCAAATCCGTGACGTAGTAGGTGAATTTCAGCGGTGTTTGAAGGCGTGTTTCTCGAGAACCGAAACAAATATCGCCGAGATATTTTGCACATCTCATGTTTGTGTCATTCTCTGTAAAATGAATGCATTTAAAACGTTTTTGATGTCAAAGTGGAAATGTCCATTGTATCACGGGTGTTGAATGATTTGCTGTTTGAGTTTAGCGAGAGGAAACGATTGTTTGTTTTTTGACGACAAAAGAATCTCCGCGGTATTAAAAGATATCGCAGTGAGAAGAAACATTTTTATTATTTGGACGAGAAGTCCTTCAACTCGGTGGGTGGGGGAAGGGGGAATAAAACATGGATGGATACCACCATGCAAAACCACCTCTATGGTTGAAGAAACCGACGATGAGGGGAAGGGAGAGGCTTATTGTTTCACCCACTGGCGGCAATGAAAGCTTTGTTGAAGGCGCATATTTACTGTTCCGCGCAAAGAAAGGGAAGGGTGATTATCAGCAAGAAATGGACAGACCAAGATTTGAATCCTGGTTTAGTGAAGTGATTCATAAATTGAAACCAGAGTAATATCGACAGACAATGCACCTGATTGTATATATCACCAATAACAAATCATGCTTTTTTGGAGTTTAACTTGAATTGCGCCTGTCTTACAGGAACGGATGTATTTCGGACGAAGCAACCACGTTTTTCATAAATGTATCTTTCTAAACCGAAAACAATAATTTGTCATTAAATTCAAGAGGGACCTATCGTTGTTTAATTTTATCTCCGTTTATTTTTCATTTTGCGTGCTTGAAATATACACACATGCTCTCATGTTTAGAAGTTATTTCGCTCTTATATTAATGACACATTTATTAAATAATATATGCGCAGAAAGTACTTTTAAAATTTTATGTTTCAGGAGACAAAGAGAAGCAAAAATACATTCCACTTGACATGCATGCGGGTGTTGATGTGTTGTGCGGTTGGCAATACTGTGGATTTTCTCAGTGTCTGCGATGTAAGCAGCTCGGCGGTTGAGGAAAGACTGGCACGGAAGATTCTGAGCTCAGTTCTCGAGCGGATTGATGCATAAAACCTGCTGCAAACTTAGCCTGACGCGCGGCTTAATAACGAGAAACTGAACGTAACTATAAAGAGGGAGAGAAGAGATGAAACCGCACCTTCACACAACAGTCTCGAAATAATACATAATTCCCCTTTCTCTCCCCTTTTCCCTCCCTCTCTTTTCTTCTTTCTTCAGACGTAACGTACATTCACAAACACTCCCATTATTGTCAGCGTTTGAAACAAACAATTCAAATACCATTCCGAGCACGATTAGCAATGAGCGCAGCTGCAAGATTTCATTTTTGCAAAGAGTAAACAAAAGCGATTCTTGGAAATAGATGATAATACAAGTTCTGAGCATAATAATAAATCAGAGTTAGAATCCTTTAGTCTGGTGGTCGGTGAGGGGAGTAACATGGAATCCGCAATCGATCCCTTTTTATATTTACTTTGAGGAAAATGTTGACAAAGAAATGTATATTTTCTTTGCTTCCCTTTATTACATTTTCAAGTTATCTCTGTCAGAAACAGTTTTCATTATTTATAATTATTTTAAATTGTGCGTACCCCCTAAAAAGTCTTCGCGTACCCCAGGGGTATGAGTACCCTAGGTTGAATACTACTGACCTAGAGCACCGTTCCATCCGGGGACTCAGCCAACCTCCGTTGTCCGAATTCGCGGCAGACGTGGAGTCGGAGGGGAGAGCTGAGAGGCGCGACAGATGCACGCTTGAACTCGTTGTGACCCTGCGCTTGGCAGCCATATTCCAACTTTCACTTTGTACAGACAACATTTACTGAATAGACGATGGAAAACTCAGTGATACTTTAACATTGTGTCGATAATAGTGAATGTAGAAAAAATGTAAATGATGAAATAGCATGTTACATTTTTAATATGAGTAGTAAATAGGTGGAAATAATTGTGATATTTGTTTGGCGTCTGCCTTCTGCTTCCGTACGGTGCGCCTGCGCCTCAGAACGTGGTGAGTGACGTTCGGGCTGACACCTGGCGATAAAAGTGACAACCGTACTGCAAGGGGACATGTAGATTCGGACAACTTGGACGTCACTTCGACGGCACGCGAGAGCAACGGAAGAGAACGGGACGGAGCGCTTGCCAATCCGGACACGGCCTAGGTTCGAGACGGATTAGTACATTCGCAGAAATTAATTCGGAATTATCTACTTCTAATAACCTTGGGAATTATCACATGTAGAAGTATGGTAGAACCTTTGGTTTTAATGAGGGAAAACTATTGTTTGCATGTAAAATTGGCATTAAATTTTAGTTTTTTTTGTGGATATGAAGCTTTTTTGAAGTGGTTGTAATTCAGCGTAATCCAATAAAGTTACAAAATTACCAGAAATATATACATGCAGAAGGGGGAGGGCTTGGCCTTGCTCACCATATGGAGGTACATAACATTACAGTATGCAGTATCAAATGGACCTATGACTTGATTATGTTGTAATTATAAATTTTATGCATTTCATCATCTTTAGGTTAATGGACATTTCCACTTTGACATGAAAAACGTTTTAAATCCATTCATTTTACAGATAATGACACACACACGAGATGTGCAAAATATCTCGGCGATATTTGTTTCGGTTCTCGAGAAACACGCCTTCAATCACCGCTGAAATTCACCTCCTACGTCACGGATTTGAAAACGTCCTCTCCGCAGACAGGAGGTCCTCTGACGTCATCACTTAGAAATGCGTGCAGGCGGGGCTTCTGCTCGTCACGTCAACTTAGCATGAGCCGACAGCAAATTCACTTGTTACTGTGTAAAACAAGTATCTTACAACTCCAGTGCAAAAATCTGTGCTCCATTTCTTGGAGATGAATTATGCCCTAGCAGTATAGTAGTATTTAGTATAATTCAGCCACTCGGTAGAGGGTTTTGCCATTAGGGTGACAAAGCAAACCTTGTAACAGTCAATGGCTGAACACGTGAACAGCCTTGTTCATTGCGAATACATAGGTTAGTTCTGACTGGCAAGAACTTAATGTTATAGGAATGCCTTTTCTGGAATTACAATTATTTTCGTCATAATATTTTCTTCACAAATTTTAAAATAATACTTTTAGAACACACTGGTTTACATGCCAATTTCTGCAATATAAGAGGAGATACGGTATAAATAGGTACGGTGAGTTTTTAAATTTCCTGCAGTAAATGACAGTTTTCTTCAGTTATTATATATATTGCAAATTTTTGTATTTAGCCTAGTTTTCCGTTCACTTTGTTTAACCGCAACGATGAGAACGCATGGTTAATTTATTATGTATCATCTCTAACATCACATTTCTTCCCACTTTTGGCTAATCGCTACAATGAAGATGAAAAACTACAAGCAGTATTCGAAGTCGGGGTGCAGGAGTACACCACCCCCCCCCCACACACACACACACTACCACCAACTGCACAATCTAAGTATCACCCAACCTGCCACGATAAGAGACGAACTTTTTCTTCTGTCCCATCTCATTTCGAAAACATTCACTTGTCCCATCTCCTTTTATGAGACGAGACGGAACATGCCTCGTCTCGTGAGCAACACTAATATTAACAATAGAAGCATCCCACTAGCTGTCCCCAAATTATCGATCAAATATCTTCCCATGTAGCAATTTCTATGAATTTTGTGTATAATAATTACAACGCCAGTTCATTCCTGGTAATTATGAATCTACAGTTTGGTTTGCATATATAAGCAGGATAATATTCAGTTTTCGAGGCCTGTTCCGACGAAACGAGGAGTTAAAATAATAATAATAATAATAATAAAAAAAAAATATTGAGAAAGGTTTTTTTTTTTGTATTTATAATGATAAGCCTTTGCATACATTGTTAATTCTATATTTTTCGAGACTTGAGACGAGAATTGCCCTCTCAAACCGAGACGGATGTTTATAAATTGAGACGAGACTGTCAATGAGAAATTTACAAATAAACACGAGACAGACATTTGCAACTCTCAACGAGAAAACGAGAACGAGACCAAGGCTGCCATGTCTCGTCTCGTCAGGATCCTTAGTGGTGAAGTTGTGAACCAACCAATTAATGCGTTCGGGGTAACGAGATGAGGTGGCTTTTTTCGCAGTACAAAATTCAAAATAATTATATCGTAACATTTCAGTATGGGATATTGTTATGGGCGTAATATAGTTCACGTGTGTGTGTGTGGGGGGGGATCAACTTTTGGTATGATTAGGGTTGCTTTATTTCGTAAGAGAAAATCCAGGACACTGCTGGCGGAAGCTTGTTGGGGAGCAGGGGGGAAGGGGTGCTAGACCCGACAAAGTTGTGTGTATGTAGTCACACTACTTATTAGCATTGATACTTTTCTGTTCATCTTGTGTCACTACGTTTTTAAGAACCAAATTTCTTTAATATCATTCGAGGGGGAAAAATAACTGATTTGACAGTCTCAATGCAGTTTTTTATCGCAGAAATTCCGAAACTATCAGGAAATTGCAGATATTAGTCTGCAGTCCCATCTGGTGTGTGGAATTACGAAATTTCCTTCCCATCCGTATCCCGTCCTATACGTCTCTAATTTAAGAGAATGAAATAAGTCCGAAGGAATTTTTTATGAACAAGCGGATGGAACAAGGAAACTGGTAATTTTAGTGAACCAAAAAAAGAGGGGGTTGGACCCGTTGAATCCCCTTAAATACGCCCATGGTTATACACATTATTTCCTTGTAATAATTATACATAAACTAAGTATAGATATGTACTGTGCAACTAATGTAATCTTCTCAGTGTATTTTCTCTTATCTGCACAAAAATATTTGATCATAATTTGCGCAACAGAAATGGAACACAAACTGAAATTGCTTTATGGAATTGCTTATTTTGCACTACATAGGTTACGGTAAATATCGATAAATATAAGTTTAAAAAATATTTTTGAGTGTCTGGTCAGCAACCAATTTTATAAGGAATATTTTTTGCATGGCCTGAGAACACACACGCAGCTGAACCCTTTCATTTATCTTGCATGTGAGCAGCACGGATATTTCATAGAAGAATGATCATTACAAAGCATAGCTTTTCTTTCTCCTATCGCTCCTTCTTCCATTATTTAAATCGGTACAGATTTGTAAAACTGCTGCACGTGTTCGCTCACCGTGGGCTACCCATCCGGAACTGGACGCTCGAAGCAGACGACAAACGAGCTCTCCCTAAGGAGTGACGTAGTAACATGGCGGCGGCGTGTTTTCAGCGCAACGCTAGCCTCGCAACTTTGGAAGTCTCGTTTCTGCCTTAAATTGGACGCAGAGAAAAGCGAGAACTTGCAGGGGTCATTTTTCCAGGGTGTAGTTTTTAAAACTGTTGTAAAAAAAATTGAGTGGAAATGTCCATTGTTATGAAGAGGATTGAGGAATGGATGAAGCTGATAAGAGAAAAATTCATGAAGGATTCACCCATATCCAGGTCAAGATCTAACCCTAAACAAGTAGAGACTGTAGTGCGTGCAGAGGAGAGGCAGAGCAAGTGCCCTTGCATAGATTTTTCAGAAGTTCTCAAAGAATATTTCATGCATTTATTGCATGTTCTATGAAAGCAGAACATGTTTTCATAATCTGAAGCCATGATTCTGCTTCACTTGGAATATTTTTGTGCTTCCTTTTTGACTGTACTGGATCCCTGCTGAGAGAAAAGATTCTCTACTTGCATTTTCCCCTTGCCTATGCTTGCAGCCACATCGTTCTTGCACATTTTGTCTGGTAAGTTTACACCGGGTTCTTGATCAACCAAAAAATTGTGTTTGTCTTCTCAATTGAATTGTTTATTTCAGAAGCCCCCTATTGACCACTTCTGGCGAACATGATATTCTTAGTTTCACATATCCCTTCCATCGTTTGATGCACAAACTGCTCATGTAAGCGCATACCTAATGCAGGTAAGTGGTTTTGAAATGCCAGTTTACTGAAGAAACCTCTCAAGCACCATGATATAGAGGCTTTCTGCAGTAAATACGTAACTTCCAGAGGCAAAGATATAGTACAAACAGTGCTTGCATTATTCAAATATCATTTAATGTACATAATGTTTTAGCCTTATTTAGTTTCCATTGCACTCAATTTCGCAAAAAAATATGGTCGCAAACTCCCTCAGCAGCTCTGTAGCAAGCACCAGCCTCAATGCTTGTGGCTGCTCTGCGGGAAAATAATGCACCCGAAGGAGTCACATGGCAAAGTGTGAAATTCAAATGGAACCCGTTCACAACACTTCTACCAAAAAGCTCTACTTGCTGAGCTTGCGTTATTCCCGAAAATAGCTGAGCTCAACCGAAAGCAGAAGGATATATTGCCACCAAAAACTAGTAATGAATATTTGTCTTTATGAACACGTAAACAAGATTGCGAATATAACAATAATTCTTAGCCATAAAATAACTAAAATAAGTTATTATCATTGTTCTAAATTCCATATATGTATATATAATTTTACATTACAATTTGTTTTAGATTTTGTGAATTGTAAAATGCGTAAAAAATGGACATTGGGAGTTCGGGCAAAATGGTAAAGGGCAAGCGCTTGTGTTTCCAAGAAGTGGAATGTGTCTGATCCCATGAAGAGTTTCCCCAGGGAGAGAGGGAAGATTTGACGGACCTTGGTCTGCACTGTGTCCAGCTCAAATTACGTGAAAAGTGTTGACCGCTAGCAGTGTTTGCAACTGCTAAATTATTTACACAGTAATTCAAGTGAGCTGTTTCACAAATTTTACAACCACATTCAATAAATTGACGGCTTTTGAATAAAACTTGAGATGAAAATAAAGCTATCTAAAAAATAACTCTCTACTGATATTTACACAGCACAATTAAATCGTATACATTGTACACATTATGAACACAAGAACATGTTTTAAGTTTTATTATTAGTGATGCTCCCAGGATTTTTTTTAGAAGTCTCCTCATTTTGTCATCTTTTCGTGACTTTGACTTTCCTTTTCTTAGAATACTGGGCCAAAGGGGGGGGGGGGTTATGTCTCCCAGACTCCCACCAACCCTCCCCCAGCCCCGGGCACAGCTCTGTATGACACTTTATTTACTTAAATATTATGTATATACTCTTTCTGCTGTAATGATTCTGATTCCACAGCTTAATTTCTATCTCCAAACTGATATATCTTTCCTTCCCATGAGGGATAAAATTAAGGAAATAGGTTGGTATCACTTTCGGTCATTTCAGAGACTTTGAAAGTGATCTTGCGTGAATGCTTTCCAGTTGTGGAAAGAGCGTGGGAGTGTCTTCACAATTTGAGAACCTTGAGGCCCTAAGATTTGTTGAATTGTTCGATAGCGGGAAATTTTGTATAGGGTAACTTCGCAGAATAAAGCCACCAATTGGTCATTTCGTTCTAGAATTCATACATTTTTATTGTTAGGAACATGAAACTTACATGTATAGGAGAATTAACTTTCCTCTATTGTGTAATAATAAAATATTGATTGCACCGTTATAATGAAAGCAATAAAATACTAAATTCTGTGTTAATGCAAAATGGCGTTATTTCCAGACCTGTCTGGTAATAACGCCATGTTCTTATTTACAAGTAAAACGTTCACATTATCTTAATTACAAGTAAAACATTCACATTTTCAACCCTGGGGGGTAAAGGCGGTCAGGGGCGTGATGCTGATCACATCACCCCCACTCACGACCGGATCAAGAAAGTGAGGGCCGTTACCCCCACACCCCCTATATGCCTTCATGGCATGGTGCTATGCACAGGGGAGCACTTTACTTTTTACTTTTTAACTGAAATTATTCTGCAAACGTCGCTGATAAGCAGTTTGTAAGTTTAGAAAAGACAGGAGATGCAGAGATAAAAAATTGTGTAATGAGGGAACCCTGTGACGGACTATAGCTAGGAAGAAGTGAAAGACTGAATCGATTCTGGAGAGGTGAGTGGGACATGCCATGGACCAGACGGGAGAGCAGTTCTATTATTGGGGAGATGAATGATTTGAAGTACACGGTGCTACGCCCCTCGGGGGTACGTACTTAAATGTTATTTATACCACGGCTACAGATATATCTTAATCTCAGGGGGATAGGTTCTTTATTCGAGAATTCCAAATAAGAAAGCGTTTTATAGCCAAGAGGATATAGTTAAATGCAGATCTATATTCTGGAAACTATACACAATACAGAGAAAATATTTAGCAAAGCTTGTATATACATTGAAATATATAATAAATGTATAAATTTAATCGATAGGAAATCTTCTTCTTCTTTTCTTCTCACAATTTTGGGGAAAAGGCTTCTTCTTCTATTCTTCCTTCTAATTTGGGAAAAGGCTTCTTCTTCTTTTCTTCCTTCTATTTTTGGTAAAAGACTTCTTCTTTTATCAATCTCCTCTATGGTAATAGGAAGGCTTCTTCTTCTTTCATCAATTTCTTCTATTATAAAATATGGAAGGGCTCGTTCATCTTTCATCAATTTCTTCTATAGGAAATAAAGGCTTCTTCTTCGTTCGTCAATTTCTTCTATGATAAAATATGTGAATGGCTTCTTCTTTCTTCAATTTCCACTTCTTTTCTTTGGTAAAAGGATAATCTTCTTTTTCTTTCTTCTACCTTTTATGACAATCTCTTTCTTCTATTTACAAAAGATAGTCATCCCCTTTTATTCATCGCTGTTTCTTATTTCCTCTATTCATATCAATTCTTATTTCTTCTTTCAGCAGCAATTCTTATTATCTTCTATATTCCGATGAGATATTCTTATATTCTCGATAAATTCTTCTGTTTGTATATTTTCACAGCAAATTCTTATTTCTTCTATTCTTCTTTGCCACTGGAAAAAGACTTATTCCTCTCATTTATCGCAAATATTTCTCTTTACCATATCTCTTCTCAATAATATAGACAAATCATTATGCTGCATTCCTTGTAGAGAATTGAACCAAAGCTATAGAGGATTTTTAGGAGCGTCTAATCTGACAATAGCGCCGCCTCCTAAAACAACAACCAAGGGAAATAACCAGGATCGCTAATAACAAGCGCTGCCGATGGCCCAGTGCGACTAATAAAGAGCGCAACCATAAAGTGCTTCGGGGCGTCTAATTTGACAACAGCGCCACCGGGGACAAGCAACCAAAACATGGCGACGTTCTCCTCGCCAGAGAATCAAAAAGAGATAGATTTCTGAATTCGTTCGCTTACTTAATAACTTTCCTAAACGTTTCATATGCGGCCATATTCTTAATTATCTTAATTTGCTATATACAACATTTTATTCACTCCTCCTATAATTTTTATACTCTTCCTTTATATATTTTTCATTTACTATAATATATATAATCGCTCTTCTCCGCTCCTAGTTTGTACAATGAGCTCTGCTCTTGTTTATATGGCATGCTGCCATCTATCGTCGCTTTCGGGAACATTTCTTCCTTGTGATTTTCACTGTGTCGTCGGAAGTGGCACGTGACGACGGTGAGGGCTGAGATGTCACTAATTTCAGTGAAACGGTAGAGTAAACCTAAGAGACGCATGGCCTTTTTTGTGGTGCATAAAATATGTTCCTCAAATGTGAGCTTTTGGTCGAAAACAATGCCTAGGTCTTTGTGAGAGGATACTGCTTTGATGTTATTGCCAGAGATGGAGTAAGATGACTTTAACAGATTCTTCTTGAGTTAGATAGTGAGAGTAGTACACTTGTCAGGATGTAATGTAAGGTCCCATGTCAGGCACCAGGAAGTAAATGTTGCTATGTCATTCTGAAGAAGATGAGTATCGTCGGAAGTGGAGATTTCTCTGAAAATTTTAGTCATCTGCGAAAAGAAGGTAATTGCTAGAGGGAGCTGTGAGATGGTCGGCAAGGTCATGAACGAATAATATGAACAAGAGAGGTCCTAGAACACTACCCTGTGGAACTCCAGAGAGGACAGGAAGAAAGTTAGAAACAGTTCCTGGAAGAACGACACGTTGTTGGCGATCGCTAAGGTAATCTGTGAGAAGGGTTAGAAATTTGCCATGAATGTTGAATCTATTGCATAATTTGTGAATCAGAAGACGATGACTAACAGTATCAAAGGCTTTGGCCAGATCAAAGTATATAACATCTAATTGTGAATTATTTGAAATGCATTTCATAACATGTGAGAGTAAAACAGACAGGTTTGGAAGACAGGAGCTACCAGGAAGAAAACCATGTTGCTTAGAGCTTAAGTACGGAGAAACAAATTTGTACAGTCTGTCTTTGATTACTTTTTCACAGATGATGGACAGAGGAGAGAGTAAGGAGATTGGTCTGTAAGATAAAACAAAATTTTTGTTACCACTTTTGTGAATCGGTGTGATGTTAGCTTGTTTCCATGCGTGAGGAAAGATGCCTTCCGAAAAACATCTGTTCAAGAGAATGGAAAGGAGATAGCACAGGGATTGCACAGTTTTCCTGAGGAACATGGTTTTTTATTTTTTTTTTTATTTTGATTTAGTTTATTTTACTTCGCATTTTGTGCCTCTTGGCTAATTTGCGAAGATGAGGATGAGTGATGAAATGATGAAATTGATGAATGGACATTCACAAACAACCAAGCCCGAACGGGATTCGAACCCGGGACCCTTGGCATCGCAGCACGGTGTGCTAACCACTTGGCCACAGGGTACGGCTGAGGAACATGGTGTTGATATCGTTCAGTCCTAGGGCACGGTGAGCTGAAAGAGATGACAATAGATTCTTCACCTCATCGGGTGTAGTGACAAGCGTTGTTAGAGAGGAGGAACAGACTGGTCTTACGTTTGGCAACGCTGCAAAGGAAGACGGGGCAGAAGTTACCATGAAAATAAGCGTTGAAGAGTTCTGCCCTTCGGTCGCCTATCGCACTTTCACTATCATGAGTAATTTCAGCTGGAATCCTACTGTTATTTTTCCTCGAGTTTATTAGATTAAAAAAGTTTTTTGGGTTTTCCGGGATTGTTGCAGTGATATTGTTAATATGTTCCTTATATTTTTTTCGAAGGAGATACTTTGAGTGTCGTCGCAGAGCAGCAAAGGTATTGTGTGTGTGTTCACTCGGGAAGCCCTTCCAAAGTTGCCACGCTCGTGTCTTGTTGGCCAGTACATCCCGCACTTTGGAGTCGAACCAACACTGAAATCTACGAGAAGATATTTTCCCTGTAGGCACGTGGTCCGTCACTCCTGCTTTCCAGTGGAAGGATATTACACTGGTATTTCTCTGTGATTGAAGCTCAGGCAGATGATGGAAATTTTCCATGTAAACTATGTAGTTATAAATCTATAATTTGTATCAAATAAATTAAATATCTTTTTGATATAAAGTTTCAGAAGTGATAGAAGAATCTGTAAATACACCTATATATTTCAGTAGTCAATTTCTTAATAAACTGCTCACAAAAAGTTTTGCATCACCCAAGAAATGATAGAAAGAACAATCGCAACATGTCCCACTGGGCCAGCTGTGAGAAAGCACACTGTGCTGTGCAAGATACCCTTTCAACCCCGCATAACTCGCTCTTCAGACGACAGCCACGACCAGCTGAGCATATTTGTGTGTTCGAACATCTCAGTATTGTGGGTGGTAATGGCCAAGGGTATATCTCCCACTTACGTAGAGAGACTCAAGTAGTGAAGGTGCGTTGTAGACATGCCCAGGCGTACAATATCGCAGTTCGATCGGGCAAGGGTTATCGCCTTCGTGCAGAGTGGGATGTCACAACGGGCAGTAGCCGCGACGATGGGAATCGCACAGAGCGATGTCAGCAGAACATGGAGAAGGTACGCAGACAGTGGGACAGTAGCAGATCGCCACCGTTCAGGTCGACCACGGGTAACAACACCAGCCCAGGACCGTTTGCTAGGAATCCCAGCCCTGCGGCAAAATACCAGGACCGCAAATGAGTTGCGAAATGACCTCCAACAAGCCTCAGGCGTACGTGTTTCGACCCAGACTGTTCGCAATAGACTGCGAGCAAGAAGCTTACGTTGCCGAAGACCCATGCGTCGGCAACCTCTAAGTGCAAACCAACGGCGTGATCGTTTGGTGTGGGCATGCGAACATGTGCATTGGGGACCTGCAGAATGGTCGTGTGTACTCTTTACAGATGAATGTAGGCTTTGTCTGAGGCCTGATTCGAGACGTGAGAGTGTGTGGAGAGGCGTAGGACCGCGGGAGAGACTTCGTCATGTGCAACCTGTTCATCCATTCCAAGGAAGTGGCATTATGTTTTGGGCAGGGATTATGCACGGCCGCCGAACGCCCCTAATTGCAATTCAAGGGACACTGACAGGACCGCGTTACATCAGAGACATCCTACAAACAACTGTGGAACCATACCGTCGGAACATTGGTCCAACTTTTGTGTTCATGGATGATAATCCCCGGCCACATCGTGCAGGGGTGGTGCAAGATTATCTGCAGCAGGCCCAAATTAACAGAATGCCCTGGCCGCCAGGAAGCCCAGACATGAATTGTATCAAGCATGCTTGGGCCATGTTGAGGAATGCAATGGCACACCGTCCTGTGCTCCCAGACTCTCCACGTGAGCTTCTTTTGGCAGCACAGGAGGAATGGGATCGTTTACCACAGGATGACCTTGATCATCTCATTGCGAGCATGCCCCGGCGTGTTGAAGACCTCATTGCAGCTCGAGGGGGACATACCAGGTGGTAAACATCCTGTCTGACATAACAAATAGGCAGATAGCATTGTTGTGCCATTTGTTTCCCTTTGCTACTTCAGCAGTGTGTCATTTTTTTCTTTTTTTGGATTAGTGTGAACGTTCTTTTTCATGCCATTCCCATGTTTTCCACGTTTTCTTCTTTCCTGTACTGATTGAGCAATTGTATGTTTATTTTCTTCCCAGGAATACAGTTTTTGTTGGTGATGCAAAACTTTTTGTGAGCAGTTTAGTTTCATGCTGTAAATGGAAATTCCTATGTGGGGAACGTTTGTTCCAGCCTTGGGAGTAGGCTGGAACAGGGTGCTTTATGCAACTATTACTAGCTGAGAGAGGATGCACCCTCAACTTCAAATGCTATATTGGGTCGTAGGTTCCATACCTGGTGGAGGCACATAGTGGTTCCGATACCATTTTAAACTGTAGGTGTGGTCCTGATTAGCCTATCTGGGGCTGAGCGTTAGATGATCAACTCGTGACCTAGCTACTGAAAGTCTAGGTTTGAGTCCTGCCATGGCTGTTCCATTGTAAGTGTACTTTCATTTATCGTCATCACTGTTATCAAAATTAACTGAAAGTTGCAGAAAAGCTACATAAAATAAGAAAAAACACAAAATACAAGTAGAAATGATGAATTCCACTACTTTCCATATAGATGAGACGACAGAATAATCCACTTATGTCTCACAACTAGAGCATGCTGTCATCCATGTGGATGGGGTAACATTAAATTCTTATCCCACCTTTAAAACTTTCTAAATGTGTAAATCAGTAATTTATCCACACATATAGGGTGACCTTACATATACACCTTCATGGCATGATGCAAGGCACAGGTGAGCACTTTACTTACGGAGAGGGTGACCAAATCTGGGAGTTCCCATATTAAAGCTATTTTTTCTTGGCTTTTTCCAGCTCCCATATTGATCTGCTACTTCTGTATATTTCATTAAAAATGAAGATTGCAAAATTTAAAGTATATATTATTGCCCAAATTACTTCCAACATGTGACAAGTTCAGCAAGTCACACAACTTACAATCGAATGCAAAATCTTGCATATTTAGCCTTAATATGATCTTAGGCTTTGATGCAAGAATTCCATAATCAAATGCCCATACTGAATTTTTTGTGAGCAAAAAATCAAAGTAGCCTAGAACTAATCAGGTCAGAGCAAATGGTAACAATTATTTGTGACTATAGCTGTAGAGAGTTTTTGAAATTTGTGCAAGAGAAACATGCAATTTGTAAATTTTTATTCTACATTCTTACCTGTATATCATATACCATATAAATTAATTGTTTTATTTTACACATTACTGAACATTTGCTGAAGTCACACCATGCCACTAAAAATGTGCAACATTTGTCATACATGGCTGAAAGTTGGTCACCCTACAGACCAGACCCCCCCCCCCCCAATTTCTCACAAAAGCCCAATTTGTAGACATTTTGGTGATAGATTTATCCTATTATAACACCATTAAGCCTTGTTTCCATGATTATGAAAAACTAAATATGCTGACCAAGGCAGTAATTTATTTTATTAAAAACATAAACTAAACGTAACGTTTCAACCTTCTAGCAAGGTCTTCTTCAGACTCTGTATCAAGTACAAAAGTAACAAGATACAAAACAGGGCATTATATATACACACAAACATTACTCCCTCCAGACTATTTAGAAAGTTGTTTGGAACTTTCTAGCAGTTGACTTTCACTTTCCAACTTTACTTTCACCTAAAAGGCTAAAGGCAATTACTTCCATATAGAATGTGGTTGGACTTTTAATCTCACGCTCTTTTCCCTTCATTTTTCTTCCTTCTCCTCCCCTCTTTCTCTCTTGTCCTTTCCACTCTTTCTAACATCTTCTTCCATTCTTTGTTTAACTTCAATCCCCCATTCCAGTTCATTGTGTCTTCTTCACCTCTCTTCTCTATTTCCTTGGTTTCCTTCCATTTTCTCACTAGCATTCTCTTCTCCCTTCCTATCTGCTTAGCCTCATCCCACTCTATGTCATGTCCTGTTTCTCTCGTGTGTTTAAATATTGCATTTCTTTCTCTCTTAAGTCGTACATCATCCCTATGTTGTTTCAACCTGTCTTTCAGCCTCTTTTTCGTTTCTCCTATGTACACACTCTGACATTCTTTACATTTCACTTCGTAGATAATCCCTTCCTCTTCCTCTTCTCTGTTTTCCTGTTTCTTGTTTGCATTCCTCGCTATTCCTAAGATGCTTCTCCCTCCCTTCCTGTAAGTTTTAATTCCCGCTTTCTTAAGCACTTTGCATATCTTTTCTGTGGTCTTCCCCATACTCCTTATTCCAAACCTTCTCTCTTTTTCTTTCCCTTCCTCTTTGTCTTTCTCTTCCAATTCTTCCCTGCCCGTTTTCTTCCTTCTTCTGTTTATGTCCAGTCTATCCTGCTTCTCATAGCCATTCTTTTCCAGCTGTTTCCATAGGCTATTTACTTTGCCTTCTTTTTCACATTCTTTCATGCATATTTTCTTGATTCTGTCCTCCATATTCTTTATAAAATTTATTTTTGTCACCTCACTTACATCACTTCTTTTGTGGCAGAATACCCCTGCTGCACACTTCTTCTGATGCCAAGCGGTTTCAATTTCTTGTCCTCTCTTCCTTTTCATCAATATATCTAGAAAGCTTAACTTGTCTTCTTCTTCTATTTCAAGTTCCAATAATATCCCTCTTTCTTCATCTTTCTTACAGTATAATGGGAGATAAAATAATGTTAATAAGTGAAGGGCTAAATATAGGTTCCAGTCTAAGCCCAGCATTGGCTGAATTGGTTATGAATGAATGGGAAAAGAAAGTGATAGAAAAAGGAGGTGACAAAATAATTCTGTTTTGCAGATATGTGGACGATTGTTTTGGCATATGGAAGGGAACGAAGAGGCAGCTTGATATTTTTGCCAAAGAAATACAAGATGAAGAAAGAGGGATATTATTGGAACTTGAAATAGAAGAAGAAGACAAGTTAAGCTTTCTAGATATATTGATGAAAAGGAAGAGAGGACAAGAAATTGAAACCGCTTGGCATCAGAAGAAGTGTGCAGCAGGGGTATTCTGCCACAAAAGAAGTGATGTAAGTGAGGTGACAAAAATAAATTTTATAAAGAATATGGAGGACAGAATCAAGAAAATATGCATGAAAGAATGTGAAAAAGAAGGCAAAATAAATAGCCTATGGAAACAGCTGGAAAAGAATGGCTATGAGAAGCAGGATAGACTGGACATAAACAGAAGAAGGAAGAAAACGGGCAGGGAAGAATTGGAAGAGAAAGACAAAGAGGAAGAGAAAGAAAAAGAGAGAAGGTTTGGAATAAGGAGTATGGGGAAGACCACAGAAAAGATATGCAAAGTGCTTAAGAAAGCGGGAATTAAAACTTACAGGAAGGGAGGGAGAAGCATCTTAGGAATAGCGAGGAATGCAAACAAGAAACAGGAAAACAGAGAAGAGGAAGAGGAAGGGATTATCTACGAAGTGAAATGTAAAGAATGTCAGAGTGTGTACATAGGAGAAACGAAAAAGAGGCTGAAAGACAGGTTGAAACAACATAGGGATGATGTACGACTTAAGAGAGAAAGAAATGCAATATTTAAACACACGAGAGAAACAGGACATGACATAGAGTGGGATGAGGCTAAGCAGATAGGAAGGGAGAAGAGAATGCTAGTGAGAAAATGGAAGGAAGCCAAGGAAATAGAGAAGAGAGGTGAAGAAGACACAATGAACTGGAATGGGGGATTGAAGTTAAACAAAGAATGGAAGAAGATGTTAGAAAGAGTGGAAAGGACAAGAGAGAAAGAGGGGAGGAGAAGGAAGAAAAATTAAGGGAAAAGAGCGTGAGATTAAAAGTCCAACCACATTCTATATGGAAGTAATTGCCTTTAGCCTTTTAGGTGAAAGTAAAGTTGGAAAGTGAAAGTCAACTGCTAGAAAGTTCCAAACAACTTTCTAAATAGTCTGGAGGGAGTAATGTTTGTGTGTATATATAATGCCCTGTTTTGTATCTTGTTACTTTTGTACTTGATACAGAGTCTGAAGAAGACCTTGCTAGAAGGTTGAAACGTTACGTTTAGTTTATGTTTTTAATAAAATAAATTACTGCCTTGGTCAGCATATTTAGTTTTTCAGATTTATCCTGTTCCTTGCTAAAAAAGATTGTACTCACACCCCTCACCTTTCCCTGGATGGAAAATTCTGGATAGAATACTCATGTAAATCCTATCAAGAGTTGTAGTGGATGGACGTGCTTGAATAGAGCTCCGCGCTTTCACCCCTCAGCTAGCCTGGCATTCTATTCTCCACCGCTGTACGTTGCCACATCTTCCGCCAGGTCAATAGCTTCACCGTGTGGATCTTCGGGGTTGTTATCACGTCCAAGCCTACACTATCAGTTGTTTCGACGAAAGTGGAAGAAATAGGCAAAACTATGGAAGCATTCCAGCAATGGCTTGATGAGTTGCTAGACAACCATGGATCGGTGCAAGAAGATGCTGACCTCCGCAAGTCACTCCTGAACCTCAGAGAGGAGTTTGTGGAATTTAAGACATCGACGAGCGACTCCATGGCAGCGCTGCGGCGAGACCTAGACAGCATGGACAAGCAGATACACAAGAACACCATTGAAATAGATGACCTAGCGCACTCTAAGAGGAACTGCATTCTGCTGCATGGAGTCCCCGAAACCACCAATGAAGACGTGGACAGCATCGTGCTCCAGACTTTTCAAAATAAGCTTCAGTTGCAGCACATCAAGCTCGAGCACGTTGACCGGTGCCACAGGCTTGGCCCTCCGAAAAGATTGTCTGCGGAAGTCTTGAGATTGGGAAAACGCCCCATCATAGTGAAATTTGTAAGCTACCGCTCCAGGAATGAGGTGTGGAAGTCAAAGAAGATGCTAAAGAACTCGTCCCTATTAATTACAGAGTCGCTAACTCCCTACAGACAGAGAGTTTTGAGGGAGACAAAGGATCGCGTAGGGACACGCAATGCCTGGAGCCAAGACGGGTGCATTTTCGTATCTCACGGAGGTCGTCGCTACCTTATATCTTCCCCCGAGGATCTTGACGTTCTCCCTTGAGATGGGGTGCAACGCGAACTGATTATGAAGTGTAATGAAGAGCATATGTGACTTTTGTCGTTATGATACGCTGTGTATGAATAATTGTGTGTGTGATGTGTTCAAATCATGTGTGTTTAGTGTGGGTTTTTTGTCCAGGTTCTTGTTTATGTTATCGTCTTTTAATGTGCGCGTGTGTGTCATTCCCTGATGCTTTCCTCCATGCTATTATGCTTGACAGGGTAAGTAATAATTGTATATTTAATTTTGGTATGCTAATGTTTCTTCTCCCATCTTGTTTCTGTTCGTTAAACCTCAAATCTAAAAATGGCTAATGCGGTCTCTCGTTCCACGACCTTATTTACGTTGCTTACTCGCTCAATGTTCCGAAATCCAAGCCAAACATAATCGAATACCGGGATTTAAAGAAAATTAATCTCGCTTCACTAAACGAAAATGCTACAAGAACACCATGGAATTCAATATACAGCTTCACTAATATTAACGATAAGCTCAATGAATTAAATAGTCTAAACTTACACCTTTTCGACAAACATGCTCTACTAAAGAAAAAATGCGTCACGCGGCCTGCTTCTCCCTGGATGACCGACAGCATTCTCGCACTTATGGCGGAGCGCGATTCGGCTCACCGCAGGTTTAAATCTGACAAGTGCCTCAAATCTCCAAATACTTTAAATAGTTTTGCCATACATCACTGATATTTTTAATCTTTCTCTTCGCTCTGGTATTTTTCCAGATAAGTGGAAAATTGCACACGTTCTTCCTCTCGCCAAGACTGACCCCGCCACTTCCATTGACAATTTCCGACCTATCAGTATTCTTCCCGCTCTATTGAAAGCATTAGAATACATTGCTCACGACCAAATCAGCCGACATACAAATGAAGTTCTGGCTCCGTTTCAGTCGGGATTTAGACCTAATCACAGCACTAGCACCGCCATGACTCACATAACTGACGACGTCAGACAAGCGATGGACTGCAGACAGGCGACAGTTTTAGTTTTATTGGACTACACGAAAGCTTTCCAGTCACTCGACCATGATATTCTCATTTCCAAGCTAAAATCACTTTTTTTAATTTTACCACCTCTGCAACGGACTGGGTCAAATCCTACTTAACTGGACGTAAACAAAGGGTGATTTATGATGGCAAATGCTCAGCGCTATCTGAGATCACCTGTGGTGTTCCGCAAGGAAGCGTACTTGGCCATTTATTATTTTCTTTATACATTAATGACCTGCCAAATATCTTAAAACACTGCCATTATCACCTGTATGCCAATGACCTCCAGTTGTACTATTCTGCACCCCCAGTAATGTTAAGCGATGGCATTTCCAAGGTTAATGAAGATATAGAGAGGATTGTTAATTAGTCGCTAGACAATGGCATGTACATTAACCCTAATAAAACACAAGCGATTTTGATTGCTGCCGATAAACTGAAACGTTACGTAGATCTTAACATTCAGCCTTCCATTCTTGTAGATTCGACTCGCATTCCATTTAACCAAACTGTTAAAGATCTGGGAATTGTATTAGATGGAAATTTATCATGGTCACATCACATGAGTTCGGCATGTAGAAAAGCCTTTGCATCTCTGTATTCTATAAGATGCATGGGCAAGTTCCTCCCCACCTCTATCAAGGCCAAACTATGTCAGTCCCTAGTTTTATGCCATTTAGATTATTGTGACGTAGAGTATTCCGGCTTAACAGGTGAGTCAGCTAGACTTCTGCAGAGTGTTCAAAATGCCTGCTTACGATACATTTTTAATTTAAAATATTGGGACCACCTATCACCTTATTTTCTCAAATTGGGGTGGATACGTATGCAAGAAAGACGAACGCTGCACACACTAATTTTACTTTACAAAGTTCTCAACCTCAAGTCACCTTCGTATCTTCTCTCTCGCTTCCAATTTCTTCACGAATTTCACGATCACGACACCAGATCACGCAGCTCCTCATCTCTCTCTATCCCCGTCCACAGATCAAACTTCTTCTCCAACTCTTTCTCTGTATCGGCTGTAAGACTATGGAATCAGTTGCCAGAAAGCACTAGAACAGTAAGCTCCGTCGCTTCCTTTAGCAGACGTGTTCTCCACTCTCTTCAGAATTCTCGTTAGATCTTTCCCTGTCAAGCAAACCAAAGGGCATATGCAAGTGATTTAATTCTTAAAATACTTTGTAATTACTTCTATACAATTTTAAATTTTGCATTCCAATATCATATTTTGAGTATTATATATTTTGTATTTTGTGTGTTATATTCAGGGCGTTAAGACTTGTGTGTATGAGTATAATGTGTGTGTGTGGACTTATGTGAAATGACTTAATGTACTTCGTGTATAATATAATAGCTAATGTATAATTTTATGTGTATGGTTGAGTGGAAGAAAAGGCTTTGTACGGCCTTAACTCCGCCATTTAAAACAAGGCGTTAATAAATAAATAAATAAATAAATATTACACTTCAGTGTAATATTGTATATTTTTTAAATCTACCATTACACATTATTTAAATTTTGCAATAAGGTCACTTGTGTTGCACTCTTTACTTATGGATAGCCATACTTTAGTTATATATTTTTGACAAATCATTACTTGTGGAATTTTAAAGCATCACCTTCAGACAAAAGTATAATTAAATGATTTTAAACATGTAATAATTATAATGGAAATTAATTTTAAACAATAGAAAATGTCTTAGAGATCTTCAATCTAATCAATCACTAACTCCAAGTGTATTTTTTAACAATTTATTATAAATTCTGAGACAGTAGGAAATTTCACTATAAGTGGGTTTCATGTGACGTCAAGATGCAACCAATTTAATTTGTCTTTTGCAAGGAAATATCCACCATGTAGTGTTCATACATCTGCACCAACTGCACATTTGTTTAATATCACGAATGTCTGTGTTAGTATCTCCCACCCACCTGTTTGAATTCTGTATGCTTACAAGAACTGGCCTCCATCATGGCTGCTCAAAGCCACAATGCAACAGTTTGTGATATAGGTGAATTGTAGTGTTTTTCTTATTTGCTGAGGAAATCTGTTTTCCAAATTCACATATTATGCAAAAAATGGTAAAACATTTTGTGAAAAGAGATTATTTCTTTTCATTTGAATAGGCTATCATGTGGATGGGTACTATTGAAAGATTTACTTATTAGCTATCAGCATTTGAAATTATAAAAGTATTTATTTCAAACAGCACAAAAAATGAAATAATAAAATTTGTATGTTAAAAAAGTATTTATTACAAAATTCAGTTCCCTGAATCACCATTCTGAAATTTTGTAACAAGAGGTGTTACATTGTTTTTTATTTCTTTGCTGAATGGCTTCCGCAACACACCTGCTGCATGTGTCAGCTGCAGGGCACAATCAGGGTGGGCAGATCCAGGTAAAAGTGTACATTCACGTTCGAAGATTGATGCCAGTCCATCAAGAAGTTCATAGAAGCCGAATGCCAAAGCTGCTCGTCTCACTCTGTTCAATTCCTAGAATCAAAAATCTTATTTAGTATTTATGTTTTTTATTTAGGTGATATGTTCCAGCATGTGTTCAGTATAATATATAACAATAAAGATATAGTGATATAGACACTAAAAAAAGGGTACAACTTAAGGTTAAGAAAAAATGTGACGTGGGACTCATGCACTGTGTGCCATCAGTGGCTGCGATTATTGCCTCCCCATTTTTTGCCACTTTTGCCCACGCAATATGCTAAACCTTATGTACCAAGGGAAAGTAAACTGGCCTTGCCCCCTAGTTTTGGCACCATGTCCCCCCCAGTTTTGGAACCCAATCACCCCCACTGTGTACCATATTCCATTTTCAGATTGAAAAACAAAATTGTACATTGTTCAAAGTGTACATAAATATGAAGACTGCACACCCAGTTTTCAGTGTGATCTAAATCACTATAAAGCCTTAATTAGATATGTGGTAAATGTTACTTGTAGAAGAGATACTGTTGATAATTGTTTCAATGGGTTCGGAATTAAGACTCCAATGGATATTGTGCCCAGAACACTTTCAGATATAGAATCTGTGTTTCATGTCTCACTTCTGCTAGTTAATACCATGTACATATCAGGCATCCCACTCATTTTACCAAATCAAATTTCATTACTTTTTTCAGGTTTTTTTCAATCACATATTAATATACGAGGGCTATCCAGAAAGTAACTCACGTTTTTAAATAAAAAGAAGAAAGTAGACATTGTTTATCATATACATTTTGAAGCGACACTCTTACACTACTTTTCGACATAGTCACCGTATAAGTTTAGGCACTTATCATAGAACAAGCTTACAAAGTCTATTGTCATAAAAAGTTGGTGCCTGTGACTTCAACCATTTCTGCACACCAGCCTGAAGGTCTGCGTCGTCATCAAAGCACTGCGTTGCTAGCCAGGTGGGGAAACAAGTTGTAGTCCCTTGGTCTGAGTCTGAGTCTGAGTTATATGACGAATGGTCGAAAACCTCCCAATGAAAGGCCTGTAAAAGTTCTTGCATCTGGTTGGCCGAGTGTGGGCGGGCATTGTCATGAAACGGCGATTTTCACGAATCTTGTCATTGATTTTTGCGACCAGTTCATCTGTCACAATGCTCGGTCGCCCATTTTGGTCTTCATCGTGAACGTTTGTGCGGCCATCTTTAAACATGAGGCACCAACGCCTCACTCCACTTTCACTCATCACATCTTTAGCGTAAACTTCACCCAGTTGTCGATGAATGTCAATCGGTTTAGTGTCTTTCGCCAACAAAAATCGTATGACCGACCTCACTTCACAACTGGCGGGATTTTCAATTGGAGCACTCGTGTTAACAATGTATTATGAACAGAGTAGAAGCGACACGAACTTCACACATCCACAGCTGGATGCGCACTGAACGGGCGGAAGTCCCTGCTCACCTCACCCCTAGCGGCACCCCTGCCGAAACGTGGGTGACTTTCTGGATGGCCCTCGTATATAAGCCTTCGACATTGCTAATCAAATGGACGGAGTTTATTCAACATTGTTGAAAATAAACAAAGACAAATATAAACATATTTTTATGCTAAATATCTAGAATCAAGATTGTTTCTAAACCTGGCAAGCACGAGACCCTTCCAATTCACTGACTTCCAGATTGTTGAACGTTTTTACAAAATTCCCTGACTTGGCTATAGTGGGGCCACAGGCAAAAGATACTGTGGAAAACTGTCCTGTGTATCGTACTACTAGCACATGGAGGGGAGAGATAGAGTGTAGCATGCTTTCTTATGGCCTGAGTTGAACGGATAGATGGGAAGATGTGCGAAAGCTTCTGACTGAAGGCTCTCTTGTTTGTGGTCACTACATACTTTTATTTCTTTTCGGATTTATAAAAGAAATCTACCAATTACATTTTCTGCCATCTCAATGACAGAGATGACACATGACAACTTTCACTTGAGTAAAAAATGATTCACATTTGGCATCATGATGATTTCATTTGGAATGACCCTAATATTAACATCAATGCAAGAAGAGATTTTCATGTAAATAAGCATAATTGCATGATAAATAAATGAAACTGATGAACAGACACTCACAAAGTAACAACCATGGCCATACATGGACTCAACATTCTCGGCCATCAAGCAACAAACTTTTACAGTTAATCTGTGCACAAATATACCAGGAAACTCCAAGATTTGGAACGTCTAACATTTCTACATAGATTCACAATTTATGTGGAGATTTTATAGTGTTCATCATGGCCACATTGGTACTTCTGTTCAATAGTTTTCCTTTTCTGAGTCAGCATGCAGAGATTGTGTGGTGGTACGCAGAAAATAAATTCTGTCAGCTGGATTATCATGAAATATAAGAGCTTATTCACCACAAAAATGCACGGAGGGGATATTCTGGTGAAAATGTTGGTGGCAGAATGATCTTTGCATGTTTTCTACAGCTTCATTCGAGATGGTGGGGTTGCCACCACAGTATCATACCCTTCTTGCTACTGTTGGAATGCCATAATTGAATATGTAAGTCTATTGCAACTGACTGACCAATTTTAATGTCTTTCTTTCTATATTTTACGTTGCTTTCTACCTCTTGCGATGATGGACTGATGAAGTGGATGATGGGACACACACAATCATCCATCTATATCTTAACCAGGTTCCCTCGCTTTGTAGCAAGTTACACTGACCTCTCTGCCACTCAGGCAAGATATATTTTGACTTTCAATATGTTGGGGATTTATGGTGGACACCCTGTATAATTATATTCTACACATTGCTTGTACTGTTAAAAATGGTGTACCTAAGCTGTTTCAAATATTTCAAACTCTGCCAAAAAGAAAAAGCAAACCTTGTAAAACTGTGCTGTTTTGTCAGGTAATTTCCTAGCATGGCGAAGGATTTTCTGTATGTCCGACTGCAGTCCAGCTTGACGTATCCATACAACACAGTTCTGGGAGTAGCTCCTCTTCTCCGGAGGATGTGCAGGAAAGGGGGCAACAGAGTCATCTTTCCGATCTTTCCTATCTTTTTCAAAATCTTCAAGAGGGCCAAGTTGATCCAGCTCACCAAGCCATGGGACTACATTGTTGCCTGGAAGAAAAATATATGTTCGTTAACTCTTTCCAGACGAGCAATGGGCATAGACCATCTTACTATTTTTGTCCAATAAGATTAGCTATAATCGAACTGCGTCTCTTGTGTGCATGTTGTAACCACTTCTTTCAAATTCCAACTGCTAGATGTCATGTGTTTTTTGTTCCTGAATATTACTTGGGCTCGTGTTGAATTAGGTGATCTCTTAAAAATAGCATTGAATAACTTAGTCGAGGAAAGATAATGTTTTCTGGTGAACTAATTGCAACAGAAATGAAACCAACTGCCCCTACAGTAAAAAAAAAATGTGAAGAATCCGATTTTCAAGAGTCTACCACTCTCTAACCTGTAGGTTCGCCGCCATCTTGAAAAATGGCACCTAAAATTCACCTTGAAAAGTAAAAAAATTAATAAAATAATATCTCGAAAACTGTGCATTGTACACAAAAAGTGAAGATAACCAAAATGATAGAGCAGAAAATTTGCTAAATTATGGTTTTTGTTTGATAGAGCTATCATAAATTGTAATTGAATTACAAAGCTTCAAACATTTTCTTTAATTTTTAGAATTAGCGTAAAAGTTGGTTTTTCACACAAATAACAGCAAATATGTAAGAAACTATGCAATTTATGTCCTATAGTCACTGGACCAAATTAAGAGCTCATGATTTCCCCTAGAGAATGTTTTTTTGTTCGAACCTTTAGGGTCAGGGGTTGAGGAGATATGTAGCTTAATGCAGACTCATGTGTTTCCCTATATTTTGTGTGTTCCATTTCCTATTATATTAGTTAGAACGTAATATTTTTTTCCTGCAGCATTTCATTCCCTTGTGTTTGTTGGGGTCTCCCGATGGCGTAGTGGTAGCGTCGTCACTTTGTAATCAAGGGGTCCCTGTTTGATACCCGATGGAGGCACATAGTGGTTCAGATCGCACTTTAAACTGTAGGTTCAGTACGGATTTGCTTTATTGTGCATAAAGCGGACTTAAAACACCAACTCACTTCTGTTTTTTACATGTTGCTTTTGCTAAAAAAATGTATGTCCTGAGTAGCGGCAATTAGGTGTCTATACGCATTGACAGTGGTGGTACAGCGATTAGGGTTGGGGCATAGGGAGCAGTTCTCCCCCCCTCCCACACAGACTTTTTACCCTAACACTAGGGTTTCTTAATGCTAAGCCTTATCTACCAGTGGATTTGACCCAAAATCATCTGGCCTAATTCCATTTTCAAAACGATTCTTTCCAATTGTATTTAAGTAGAAAGTAAACTATACTTTTTTGAAAAACAGCAAAACACACCCCCATCTCTTGGGAAAAACTCGGTATCTTCAAGCTCCTCCAGAAAGGGTTAAGAAGAAACGACTTCATAAGTTGACAAAAATCACAGAATAAGCATAATGAAATCTATATTGTAACATGAATATGCATAAACTTTGTACTTGACTGGTGATCAGTATGGTATTTGAAAATTTTCCAAAAGGGGGAAAGAGGGAATCCAGTAACTTCATCGGAAGCATCAGATAAAGTGTATCATGGTTCCCACTATTTCGACAAACCAAATTTCTTGAAATGGTACATATACATGCGTAAATACGGTATATATGCTTGGAACAGGGTGAGATGGTGAAGATGCCATCAAAATTTCATTTTTATAAAAAAAATCCATCAATTTGGATTGATGTGTGGGCTGCCCATAACTGTCACATGGTCTGGAATGGAACTAGATTGAAATACTTGATGGAAGTTACATTCTAGCAGTGACGTGCACTGAGGAGTAGCTAATCTAGCAGAGATAGATAAATCAATCTCGCATCTCTAATTATTTTCAAATCACAATATTTATTGTCTTGTTGAAACCACAGTTTGCATCACCACTTCCTTTTTCATGTGCTTCTCGCCCCTTGGTAAGATCAGCAGGAACAACTTGAAGGAGCTAGTCTAGCTGGCTTTTCCACCACCACACCAGTTTCAGGTAGAAACGCCCGCCAGAAGGGAAAGGGAAAATTCCTACCTCTACCTCCCTTGCCTCCCCCTCCCCTAAAAAAGGTAAAGTGCTCCCCCGTGCTTAGCACCATGCCATGAAGGCGTATAGGGGGTGTGGGGTAACGCCCCTCACTTTCTTGATCCGGTCATGAGTGGGGTTGATGTTATCAGCATCACGCCCCTGACCACCTTTACCCCCTAGGGTTTCCCCCAGGTACCCATGTCATTCGACAATGGGTGGGCACCGGGGCCGCTTCCAACGTTAGAAAAGATTTAAACTGGCTGGGGATCGAACCCGGGACCTTGAGCATGGTAGTCAGATGCGTTACCGACTGAGCCACCGCGGCCACTGCAATGTGCAATGGTTAAATGATCTTGGTTTAGGAAACCCCAGTCTATCTGCTATAGGAACAGGTAGGGGATTGGTTTCCCCTCGATTCTTTTATAAATCCTCTGAAGAACTCAGGGGAGAAATTTCTGCAGTACTTACATTCTCTGTATTTACACCTCAACTTTATACACATTGTATAATATGTATGTATAATGTGGGATGTAAAAATATAGTTTTATTGTTTATGAAATGGGAACATATTATGTGCAGAAAAAAATACTTGGAAATGTTATGCTTTCTTTAATCATTTTCAAATATGGAAGATTTAATGACCCCCATCAACCCCCCTTGGGCATGCCACTGATTGCTACCCCAAGTGCTGACGTCACCGAACATCACTGCATTCTACCGCATGGCTGGTGGTTGTTGCTCTCAAACTGTTTGTGCAAATGAAGCCTCTATTGATACAAGGTACAAAGGCATTGTGTCAAAGCCAGAAGACCCTTTCCCGACCAGTTTACTTTCTCTCTCCCTTGTCTGCTGAAAATAGTAAGCAGGTAACTCAACTCGAAAGGTGTGAGCCTGTCAATGGGACAGACCAAACGCAGGCAGAAATGCCGGTGAAGCATCAAAGCAAATGAAAGGTGAAGTGGAGTGGAAACATTTGATGTTTTGAAGATAATGATGTTTAGCGAGTAAGTATAATAAAAATAAATTACGATTTATTTGGTATGCACATGCGATTGTGCGAACAGGTAGAAGCTATCACTGGCTGAATGAATGTAATATATGACGGGACAACCACAAACAGTCATGCCTTAGTCGGAATTTCAACCTGGAACTCCTCAGTTGTTTGTAGTACATTGTGCAAATAACTTCACCACCAAATATGATAAATACAATTACACAAAATTACCTGGTTCAAATATAGTTAACATCAAATTGGATTTCTTCTTGCTGTCTGCCCATGAATACATTATACCAAACCAGTCTTCAGCTAATATACACAATGCTGCCATGTTTTCAACCTGAAAGTATTGCAATAGACAAAGGTGAAAAATCTACAACACCAACTGAAAAAGAATTAAGGAAAATATGTACATGATTGTCTTGTGAAAAGAAAAGTAACAATAATGACAAACAGAATTCAAAATAACAAGCAAGTTCTTTGAAAATCTGAAATTTATTCCATGATCAATTTCTGTAATATCATGAGCCAAAATGGATTTTAATTCAGACATGATGAACGACAGTAGAGAATTTTGGGATATATGCTTTCAAAAAGTATGTCTCCTCAATATCTAGATATTCTGAGAAAATAAAATTAATATATTGTCATATTAAGATTTGAAATGGTTAGGCTAAGTTCAGAGTTGTGTAATAATAATAATAATAGTTTTGGTCATATGATTATTCGAAATTTATTCATATAATGCAATTAAATGTGGCTGAAATTAGTATTTGAACTAATTTGAATAAATATGATGTTTAAAAAAGCTAATTTGTATATCACGACAAAATTATCAAATTGTGCAATATTTTGAACACATATTTATAACAGTTATTATTTAACTGATAATATCAAAAAACAATATCTTTAAACATGTGTGTTCTTTCAAACAAGCAACATAAGAAACATTCTAATTTATAATTACATTTATTGAAATTGTGTACATTTGCATTGGCATCAAGGTTTATATACAAAGGTCAACTCTATAAAATTGTCCAGGGTATAATATGATGCCATTCTTAGTACTTTGTATCAACATTCAAAAAACGGTAATTGTAATCACTAGAAAAGTATATTGTTATACAGGGTGTTTCTAAAGTTTGGTTCCAATGCGTAGGAGGTGATTCTACAAGTGAAAATATACACATAAGTTCATGTGACGAAATGCTGAAAACGGCACCCATTTGGATTTATTGAAGTGGGCAAAAGTGTGAAAATTATGTTTACAAGGAAATAGTGGCACAACGGCCAACCATATGACCGCGGCAAAGGGGCGTTCCACAAAAAAATGCTTCATGCTCTATTAAAAAAAGCACATGGCAGATGTGTGAAGTTGATGTGCAAGGGATTCCCCAAAGGAAGCAAATGGGTCTGTTGAAGTCATGGGGGGTAGGGTAGGGTTTTATGGAGGGATTAGCATGGGCAACCCGGGCAATGTGATGTGAGCGATGTTTTTCGTCGCGATGTTGTGTTGTCAATATTTGTACGTACCCACATGCAGAAAGGCCGAAAAGTGTGACCTTGACTTTGGCGTTTCCCGCTAGGGGCGCTAACACAGTAGTTCTCTTCCAGCAGGAAAGCACCGGTTGCTGCCATTCGTGCTTCACTTACTGAGATATCAGCATCACCGCGCATAAGGTTGCCATCACAAGTTTGAGGTTGAAGACGTATGAGTAGAAGGATGTGAACTTGGCAAATTGGGCAAACCTCGTAATAGGCACTGCTAGGTGTTATCGATAGGCACGGCCCATCATGTACAGTGCACTAGTGTTCGTCGTCTACGGGTTGGCAGATATCCAGGTATAAGGATGGTTGCATACACCGCAGAGGAGCTGGCAGACATCTCGTTTATGGCGAGACAGAAAATAATAGCCATGCAGCACAGCGTTTGTATGGGGAATAATTTCCAAATAGGGGGCTGCCGTCACACACCTTCTTTCAAGAAGTACATACTCGACTTCAGGAAACAGGATAAGTGCTATAGTGGAACCACAAGCAAAGAAACCTGCGCAGACCCGTGACTCCTGTGCACCATACTCCCGCGAGGAAGGGAGAGCGAGAGCTTCCTTATGGCCTGAGCGGAACGGAAGAAGAGAAAGCTGCATGGGGACTTTTCATCCAAGGTTTTTTTCCTTGTGGTTGCTCTATACCACCCCATCGAGAAATTGGAAGGCCACAAAGTGTGCGCACAGATTAGTTTGTGGATACGGTGAAAAATGCCATCAGGAATCGTCCTGACACCAGTACGCGGGCTATAGCCATTGTCCACAACACCTCCCATGTTAATGTGTGGCACGTCCTGTCCGAAGAGGGGATGTAGCCTTTCAAACTCCAAAAGGTACAAGACCTTTTACCTCAGGACTCTGGCCCACGTATGTTGTGGACAGATTAAGCAACGCTCACTAAAATGGGCATGTTCAATAGTAAAAACAGTCACATTTGGGATATTGCAAATCCACATGCAATTCTCATGGCACACCATCAGCGCAGGTTTCCGGTTAATGTGTGGTTTGGGATAGTGCATGACCATTTGATTGGGACGTACATTTTCCCTGTCCGCCTTTATGGTGGCACATACCATGCATTCCTTTGTGATGTTTTGCCTGAACTGTTGGAGGTCGTGCCCTTGGCACTGAGGCAAGGAGTATGGTTCCAACATGATGGTGCCCTCAATGGCTTGTTGCACAATAGGTGTATTGGTAGGGGTGGGCCTGTGCCGTGGCCAGCAAGATCGCCGGACATCACTCCCCTGGATTTCTTTCTGTGGGGAGAGATGAAACGCATCGTGTGCGAAACACCTGTCGTGTCAGCCGAGGATCTCGTTGCACGCATTAATGTCGCTACAGCGTCTATAGCAGACACCGCAGGGTTGTTTGCTCGCACTACACAATCGTTGATTCGGCGTTGTCATCTCTGTGTGGACGTTTATGGCAGACATTTTGAAAATCGTCTGTGATGTGATTCCCTCGGCAACTCCACTCTGTACACAGTGAACATGTTGACACATATGCAACCTAGCGCAGCACCACCACCATCTTTGTTTTTCTAAGTAACGGTGATGTCCACTACGGATATTCGCTTTCTTCTTGGTTGTCAGTCTCCACATATCACTTTCCGTGGATAACACATCTCACTAAACCCTTCCCTACCCCCATGACTTCAACAGACCCATTCACTTCCTTTGGGGAATCCCTTGTGCATCAACTTCACACATCTGCCCTGTGCTTTTTTTTAATAGAGCATGAAGCATTTCTTTGTGGAACGCCCTTCGCCACGGTCATATGGTTGGACGTTGTGCCACTATTTCCTTGTAAACATAATTTTCACACTTTTTTTCCCACTTCAATAAATCCAAATGAGTACCGTCTTCAGCATTTCGTCACATGAACTTCTGTGTTTATTTTCACTTGTAGAATCACCTCCTACGCATTGGAAACAAACATTAGAAACACCCTGTATACATTGCAAAATAGCTGTAACAGAGCAAATATGTACATTTACTTCACAAACATTCAGGCTGTTAAGCACTTAGTGACAAAAATATAAAACAACAATTGAAGATGACACATGCTAAAAATATTTCTTCAACTAGTTTCTCTGATACTAGTTATTGTCTGTGACACTGAAAAGATCTCATGATGGAAGGAGTAAAAGTACAAATGTAGCAATTTGTGGTAGATTCATATTTGTACAATTATTGATATTTATAAAGGATTAAACTTTACAAGTTAATCTTAATTAGTTTGTTTAAACTATATAGAGACATTTTTTCACATAACTGAATCTTGAAAGTACTTCGATAATGACATATCTTTAAATAAGATTTGGAACTTGTGATATAACCCAAGGATATGTGAAAAGTGCCAAGTGTAATTTGAAGCAG
Source organism: Lepisma saccharinum (assembly GCF_977018435.1). Classification (NCBI taxonomy): domain Eukaryota; kingdom Metazoa; phylum Arthropoda; class Insecta; order Zygentoma; family Lepismatidae; genus Lepisma; species Lepisma saccharinum. The sequence continues at coordinate 149,632,728 of NC_139229.1, read as the reverse complement.
GAATTTGTTATTTGCTTTCATCTGCATTATCAAGCAAGCATATGAATAATGCAATACCTCAAATGGATGGTTTGAGGAGTAAGACAAAGTGGTACAAATATCTTCTACACTTTGGATGTGATTTAATCAATGTGGAGTTTTGAAAATTGAAGGCTGGAAGCAATCTTGTAGAAAACCTGAATGAAGAAAGTGACATATTGAATATACTAAAATTAGATATGATGTATGCTAAAATATATGAAAAAGACTGATGCCCGTTCGCACCAACATTGCACAAACTCCAGAGTTTGAAAATCCATGGGCCAGGGTAACACTAGAGTTAGGATCATTTTCCATTGCACCAATCTGAGAGGCATTCCACCCCACTCGAGTCATGAAACCCCGGCTTTACTCTAATATAGCAGCTAGCCTGAAAGCAAGTGCCTAAACATCATACAGATGGAAGAACGTGATTGGTTACCTGTTTCAACAAGGCATGTTTCAACTCTTGGCACCTCGTGGTGTGGCTGCATGACAGGAAGAAAGAGGAAGGGTGGCGCTAACGGGTTTTGGTTTGAGTTGGTGTTTTAAGTCCACTTTATGCACAGTAAGGCTAATCGGGACTGGACCTACAGTTTAAAGTGGGATCCAAACCACTTGTGCCTCCACCGGGTATCGAACCCGGGACCCCTCGAAAACAAGGTAATGACGCTACCACTGCACCATGGGGGAGGCCCTGGCGCTAACGGGACTTTGGTAACTCCGTAAACAGTGACAAGTGACTGCCACAAGAAAAATTCAAGCATGTGATAAAGAAGAGGGAAAATATTTACGTGAATAAATGTTGATATTTTATTGCAGCTTGCGATCATAGTAAGTAGTTTTACAGTGATGTTTACAGTAGATTTTGATGTATACATGTACCTTCACGTAGTATTCACGATCGTTTATGGCTAGGAAGACTATTCCACTCTTTCCGGCTACTATGTGTATGTTTATGTTTGTATTGCACGTGCAAATTTACAAACTCTGTACTGCAGGATGTGCACAGTAAACATCTGCCAAAGTATATATTTAATAACATACTATATATTTCTCGCATTTTACATACGCAGTTTGAGTCTATTACTTCCCATTTTACATTTATTTAGTTTTGAAATTCTGAAGTGATACATTATTGGTTGTGGATGGCAGCCATTACTCCACTGCATGTGGGTTTACTCTGCTTTTACTTGCCGATCTCGGCGGGTAAAGTTGACCCTCCTTTTACTCCCAGCTTACCCAGCATTTCTGTTGGTGCAACATAATCAGCCGATTCGTGGGTTAACTCTGAGTTTACTCCTACTCGCGAGTAAATCGACCTTGGTGCAAACGGGCATTACTCTTCTTCAAGAGGGAATTTTAAAGAAACTTTTTCTTTATTTAAATTACATTTATATGTGATAATGTTCTTGATTACCTATGCATAATTTCAAGTTGTAACTTTTTCCCCTTGTTTTTATCAATATATTTTGCATAAAAATACTTATAATTGTTTCAGCATAAATGCTATTCCTTAGCAAATGTAAGCTGGTATTCCTTTTCAACATATATCCATAGCATCCTACTGTGTTAACACATTAACTTTAATTCTGATTGGTTAATATTACACACCAGACAAGTACATATGTAAAATGACGTGCCAGTCAGGACTTCAAATTTAACCGAGGGCACTTAACAAGGTGATTAGTGAGATAGATACACAGAATTGGTTGACCACATTGTCTTCTCTCTATTTACTCTCGCTGTCCCGTACTCATTTTCTTATCGTATTATTTCATTACATGATATTCTACAGCATTTTTACCCACAACAATTACCTATACTGTCTATACTGTATTCGACAAGAAAAACAAAAAATAATCCTACTATCATGGCAATTCATCAACCTCTGAACATGTTGGATAATGATTGTAATTCATTGCATTTTGTTGTAATGCATGCTTGAAATTGTACAGTGAGAAAAAAAATGCCATGTTGAACCATCAAAACACCATAAAATTCTTATAATTGATATACATTTTTGGCACACATCAGGTACGTATCTGCAAAAAAAATTAAGAGACAATGGATGCAAGGTTATTTTTCAGGTTAGGGTGTAAGTTGTGATAACTTCAGTGTAATAACAATGGTAATTTTCTACTAAATGTACGAAGAAGCACTGTACACAAATCCAATTCTTAAATGAAGGGTCAGGGGGAAAAAACAGGTAAGATAACTTTCTACCGTAAGCAAGGTAGTGATGTCATTTCCTGTTGATGCTGTGCTGGACGTTACAATATGCTTTCTTTTGTTTCATACTTGTTGTTGAGTTGGTGCTTTAAGTCCACTTTATGCACAGTATGGCTAATCGGGACTGGACCTACAGTTTAAAGTGGGATCCAAACCACTTGTGCCTCCACTGGGTATCGAACCCGGGACCCCTTGATTACAAGGCAACGACGCTATTTTGTTTCATACATTTGACACTCTCATTCATCAAGGAATATGTTTTTTTGTACCATTTCATTACTGCTGCCTAACATAATACATATACTGTATTGCAAATTATGTAGCAACTTAAGCTATTACTGTTATTTATCATCAGTAATGTATTGCAATTAAAATTCATTTTCCTGGAGTTTGACAAGAGTTGACTTGTCTCTTTCTTTCCTCCTGACCCTTCAAATGAACTTTTGTCTAACTTCTTAAAACAAAAATAAAATTTTTAATCAAAAGACGGATGACATAAAGGTACATACCTTTAGTGCACCATGTAGAAGAACACAGAATGATGGAATCCTTCCATCGTCTACGACAGATTCATCTTCTGAATCACCCTCAACCTTGACTTTAGGTGAAACATCTCCTGCAATTTCGAATTTCATACAATAGAAAACAATGTACAAAGAGCTCATGACTACCAAAATAAAATTTACAGATATGGATAGAATAGTAAATGGCTGTTGCACCCTGCAGTTTAGTTTAATTATTAAGAACAATAAGAAACTAGCACAATGGACACTCATAGATTATACAGGGTGCTGTACACTTCTGTCTGGCGTAACATCAGCAATTTCCTCACATATCACATTTTTAAGGCTGTTGGGATCAGGGAGGGTACGAGCGTAGGTTTTAGCCTTCAGGGAACCTCACAAGAAATAGTCTGGTGCATTGAAGTCGAGGATATGGAGGGCCACAGAATGTCATTGAACCTGGGGCCTCCCCCGATGGTGAAGTGGTAGCGTCGTCACCTTGTAATCAAGGGGTCTCGGGTTCGATACCCCGTGGAGGCACATAGTGGTTCGGATCCCACTTTAAACTGTAAGCCCAGTCCTGATTAGCCTTACTGTGCATAAAGTTAACTTAAAACGCCAACTCAATCAATCAAAAATTAATGTCACTGAACCTCGAGAGAAGTTGCCTGGGGAAAGCAGTACGTAGCATGTTCATTGACAGATGTCATGTGGCTCCATCTCATTGAAATCACATGCTCTCCATGTTCCAGTTAAGACGTGTCACCTCAAGCAGGAAGAAGGTTGTTAACATGGTGTTGTAACATTGGGAGTTGACGGTCACCGCATCGTCCTCGAAAAAGTAGGGGCCGACAATTCCCTGCACTGCAATAGGACACCAGAATATGACCTTAAGACTGTGTAGCGGCCGCTTCAAGATTTTGCATGGATTTAAATCAGCCCAATATCGAAAGTTCTGCTTAACTACCATTAAATGACACATATTTGTACCCACCCTAATCTCTATAGCCTAACTAATGTGATTCGATTTATTCAAAAAATAAGGTCTGAACGTTAAATATTAATAATATAATAATCCGTCGCGCAACAGCCCATGAAGGGCCTAGGCATACCTACCGACTGCCGGTCTCCCTCCCATGCTTTCCTTCGTCACCTCTAAGCGTGGAGATCTTCAACCAGTATTGGAATAGTCGGGGGGTCAGCCCGACGTATCCCCAGCTGTTATAGTAGGTCTCCGTTACCGGATTACACTCACTCACTCGGAGCTCCCCAATTTCCTCACGATGGTGGGTTGCCACCGGCCCTATACGTAGGCCGAAAAAAATTCCGACCAGAGCGGGATTTGAACCTACGCCGTCTTTAAATGCAAGACTTTTAAGTGCCTAACATTGCTCATTTCATGTAATTTCTTTGTACAATATATCAGTTATAGTATTTTGAATGGGAAACGTTAAATGCCGCACCATGTATATTACATATGGTATCAACTGATATAGTCATTAATTGGTGCATCCATTTTTTGGTAAAATGACCAATAATTTTACTGATTCGTTATCATTTTCTTAAAATGTTTTTGAACAAGCAAATAATCTCCATGCTCCACTCTTTTGGGTGTAAATGTCTAAATATGCAGCTTCATTTGCATTGCAGTCATCTAGCAACATACATTTATGAACCATTCAGGCTCTTCAAGGACTATTTGGAAATATTTATCAGTCCATCCCTAACATGCACACACACATATATATGATGTATGTATGTATATGTTGAGAGAGAGAAAAAAAATTGGTAGGTTGTCAGACTGGCATGTGGAAGACCCAGTTCAATTCCCAGAGTGGGTAATCTTAGGTGGTAATTTTCCCAACACAGTTTCCTCATAAACAGGATCAGGTACTCACCTAGCATATACCAATGAGAAGTTGGGGGCAATCCTGAAATTAAGGTGCCTGGAGCCCTATCTGCAGATATCTTAGGTGCCTTCATACCATGGTGCAATGCACAAGGGATAGTTTTTACCTTTAATATGTAGTATTTATTTGGATTAAATTAGATATATTATAAGTTTAATTCTATTCTTGTTTTCCAAATGAATGTAAAAAAAAAACAGAGTAAATAATGAATTTCTCTCAAACTGCTTATGTAGTCTGTAAGTCATGTTATACATACTGTGTACATCGTTAATTTCATAGCCATTAAACGTCTTGAGATTGAGATTTTGACAGACAGGATTGTGAAATCCCCACCTAGTGGTTGCAGGGCCTTGTAGTTGGTGGTGGGGCTTGCATCCTCTGATGATCCCTTAGCCTATACCGGAGGTAGCATAGCTACTGGCAGGGTCACCCATGCCGGGCAGGCTAGCGAGTAAAGAGCCAGACTAAGAAGCAACCTAACGGTCAAAAGGCGGAAGAAGATGGATGGTCATCTCAACGGCTTAGGAGACGGAGGAACCTAGAGGAGTAATACCTCTTTAAAAAAACCTTGGTCCATCTGGCTCTGGATGGTAGCACCTTATAAGGGCCCCTTACCAGGGATACGATGAAAACCTCTCAACGGCATCTGTGGCGGAGAAGGAGACCTTCGGAATGGCAGAGATGGCGGAAGAGGCAACCCACCCTCTTGGGAGAACAAGGAAACCACTGCCTTGTAGAGAAGGGGAACTTCAAAGGCTAAGGGAGTAAACCCAGAAAGAAAATCCTGGCCCACCAGGTTGGGGGTTGGGTGCTGTGCCGACAACTCAGCCCTGAAAAATTCCAACAGTTACGAAACCACAATCAGAGCCTCGGAAGGATGGACATAAATTAAGACGACCACGGTGAAAGAATATGGGCATTGAGATGGGTACAGAACACTTCTCAAACCAGGGGGCCCCTCAATAGTCACGGACCAACTGATTAAATATAACATACAGATAGCTGCCCTACAGGAAACAAGGTGGACAGATAATGATATATGGGAAACAAAGAGACATGTTATATACAGTAGTGGCAAAAAGAAAGGAAATAAAGAAGCAGGGGTGGCCTTCATAGTAGAGAGAAGAATGAAAGAGAACTTAATTGATTTTAAACCTACAGATGAGGGAATATGTAAAATAAGAATGAGAACTAAATTCTTTAATGTAACCATCATAAATGTCTATGCACCTACAGAAGAAAAATAACAATTAGAAAAAGATGACTTCCATGATAAACTAGAAAAGACAATAGACAGTGTACCATCCGGCGATGTGTAGATGATCATGGGGGACCTGAACGCACAAATAGGCAAAAATGAAATGTGTAAAGAAACAATTGGAAGGCACAGCTTACAAATTCCAACGATAATGGTCATAGATTCATAAAAAAGGTAAAGGTAAAGTGTTCCCCTGTGCTTAGCACCAACGTCATGTTCAGGGCTGATGGCTTAGTTTTAGACCTCAGAGAAAGGTAACACCATTCATTCTTTTGTTCGCATGTGATTTTGTTTTTTTAACCTGTGCTAATAGCACCGTGCCATGTAGGCACATTTAAGGGATGTGGGGGTAGGGACCACACATTTTCGATTTCTGACATTGTGAAGGTGATGTGATCAGCACCATGCTCCGGCCACATTTACCCCCCCCCCCCCCCCCCCAGGGTTGCCCACAGGTACCCATTCATTTTAGGCTGGGTGAGTCCAGGAGCTGCTTTTTGCAGGGATAAGGCCGGAAAAATTCCAACCTTAGATCACCCACCACGGAAATCGAACCCGAGTCTCTGCATGGCAGTCAGACGTCATTTTTTCCCACCTTCAACCAAGCTCCACCTGCCCGCCTGGTTTGGAGCCCTTGCATCCGTGGGATGTAGTTGCAGATGGAAAAGAAGAGATTTAAAATTAAGGGGGGTGGTTGTGGGGGGAAATATAGTCTGCTCTCTGCCCCCTTCCCATCGGGATACGCGGGGTTTATTGTTTCAGACCGACCGCATCTGTCTGTAAAATCGAAGCGGCGAATTTCTAAGGGGATAATTCCACCTTACACTTGATTTGCGGAGATGTGGCTGCAATTCTCATCTGTACATGTATCTTTCTGTCACATACTTCTTGCTGGTATCAAAACTTGAGTCCACGTTCATTTAACTAGTGCAAAAATATTTTTCCAATTTTTACAAAATGAAAGACAAGTTGGAAAAAATATAGTCTCATTTCTAGCATCCCCCGGTTCCGACGTCCCTGCAACTGCTTAGAACTGGAAGAGAGCAGCCTTGGATAGGACGGGATGGAAGAGGAAAATTGGGGAGGCCATGGACTGAATATGGACCGGAGCACCATAGAAGAAGAGGATTGTGAAATATGAAAATTTATAATAGCATCCTATGTACAGCCTTTGTCAGCTTGAATTTCTACTCAAGAAAACTGCACAATATATCACGTTTAATTTTATGAATCTATACATTTTATGGAAAATCAACCTACCCTTTCCTGACGAAACAGGCAAAACCAAATGACGAGAGTATGCCATGGGACTTCCTACATCTGAAACATTCAGAAACCCAACTATTTGTATTGTGTCTGAGATGTACTTCTTCACAGTTTCAAAATTTATGGTCTTGCAGTATGGCTGGAATAACAACAAATGAGACAGTTAAAAAACAAACAACCAAAGTTACACAATTCTATGTAAAATGTAATACAAAAACTGATAAATATATGTACATTAGGCTGGTCCATCATAACATAACATCTTCTCCGATTTCAACGCATTGTTGCTAATTTTGTTCCATTAGGTGTAGACATACTCTGTGCAAAATTTTGAGGCAATATAAATATATTTAGGGGTAGCTCAAAGCCTCAAAAATGTTCCATGTCGTCTAGGTGCTGCATGACATTGTGAGCATGATTTTCGATATAACAGCTTTTAAAACATGAACGATGAGAAAATAGAAGAAAAAATGTATTGGAACTTTGTTTAGGAGTTTTGGCTAAAATGTAGTCAATATAATTGTAAGGTGCTGGAAGACGAGATGAGGTAGATACAGCTACATGTGCAAGAATATCTACAAGATGCCTCGAACAATGACTTACTTATATTCAGGTTGACTGATGAGTATAGGACAGTTTCTTAATCTGCAAGGAACAAGTTTGAGGCCCGCTTGCAGTATCTTGGGAGCTCAACTGGATAGAAAGAAGGTACCTTCCAAGGAAAAGCAAGAAATGACAACCCATCTTAAGGCTTTGATGAAAACTGGAGTTCAATATGCATCAAACTGACAGACTTATAAAGCTTAATTTGATTTGATAAATTCAGCCTCCCTTTGCACCTTAGGTTTGTTTCCAGCTGATGATAATTTCAGGTTCCAAAATGAAGCCAAGATCTGGAGTGACTCGCATAAATTCTAAAACGTCAAAGCAATCATTCAGTCACTGAATTTTCTCAACAATCCTGTTGAACGTTCAGTGGCCTTTATATCCAACTTTAATGAGTCAATAGCAAGGAAATAAAGTGAAATGCAGGTCCTATTCACATCGTCGGGGAACATGGAAGTCACGTTTCAGATGATTGAGACTATTTCAAAAATTTACCAACTCCCTTCATAAGATTATACAGTCAACTCTCGATTCAACGACCTTTCACAGTTCCCGGGAAAAGGGTCGTTATTTCGAAGGGGTCGTTATTGGAATTTGCAGCTTAAAGGGAGCTCAAACGGACACAAAGATGCCTAGGAGATGGCAACACCATTTATCCTGGTAGTTATACAACCTGTTATGCACAGGATGCGTGTTGTGAGAAGGAAAATAGAACATGAAAAAGTTTTCACAAAAGAGAATTTAAAATAATGTTACTTTCTTTCAATTGTGCACAGTCGTTGCTTTTCCAGGAAATTCTTACAATTCTAGTTCATGAGAGACCCGTTTGCACTGAGACCAATGGAAAGGAAAACAATCTCTCGCTTATTGGAAGGGAAACTCGAAGAATCTTGACACCAGTCAGACTGGTACCAGCAAAAGTCGGGAGATAATCGGGCAGAATGAATGTTGGATTTTATACAGGTTTACTGGAGCATTGTCTGTTACAAGATTAACTGGTAAGATTAGATCTCTCGGGAGAAACAACACAACCTCTCTAGGTACCAGACAAAAAGAAAATAAAGGCAGGGCTGTAATTTTCGTTCTGGTTCGGCTGTGTAAAATACATCGTAAAAAAGTCACTTTTCTTTGCTTCAACTAACTTCATTCACCCTGCTTCCCCATTCAAGGGAGCAGTCCAAACTCCTTCCTTGACTTGCATTGTAATCCAGCGTGAAAAAGGAAATGCGCAACTTGCGATCTGTTTTCACCCAATGCGTATTGTAGGACAAGTCATTAAACAGCGTGGCAGTCGATAATCATTCGGGTTTGGAATTGAATTTCACTTTAAACTGTATATTTAGTCCCGATTAGCCCATCAGCATAAAATGAACTGAAAACAAGGTTTATGAAACATTTTCACATATCAAAATGGGAGATCGTTATTTACTCTCACGTTAATCGACGATTTAATGTTGGATTTAGGAGTATTCTCGATGTCAAACACCCACCCTTCCAAACGTTTTCTCCTTGATTAATGTCTTTTTAATCAGTCAGCAACCATTCCTACATTGAACACACTTTTTTTTTCCTCCACATGAATGGCTCTGAAGAAAAGCAGATGCAAATGAAATTTACAGATTTGCTTATCAGAAGGCGCAGAACATGAAGTTATTTTAACTCTTGTTTTCCTTTCTGGAGATCGAATTTCGTTATCATCAAATCAAAACAGCTTTGCGAGATTCAAAACAATAACTTTCGCCTTCGCGCTGGTTGAGTCATCGCTGTTATCGGCAAACAAGAGCTTTGCAGAAGCTAGAGTCGTTTTCACGTTCAGAAGAGACAACGGCGCTTATGGAGAAACCGCACAGTGTTGCCAATACAGCACTAGCTCATGTCGCCGGAAAATGATGACCTTCCTTCACAATGAAGGTGTTACATATTTTGTATAATGATAATTATATGTAATTATTAACATTAATATTATATTGTGAACGTTACAGTTACCCTTTTTACTATGATCCATTGCGATCACTACAAACACAAGTGTAATGCACGAATATGACACTTCAGAAATCACTTTAAAAAGTAAAAATCACTGAGAGCTCACACAACTGAAAACACTTTTTCGGGAGAGGGAAAAAGTCTAAACAGACCAAAGCAGATCTCTCACTCAAGTAAGGGGACCCTGGCACATGGGTTACATTCAAGTTGCAACCCAAACAAACAAATGAGTTATGGCCCACGTGAACTGATAAGACGTGAATGACTCAAGCAAGGCATGTCATATTTCTATCTTGAAGCCCCATATTTTGTCACGTGTTGGAAAGCCTTTCAAAGGTTAATATTGTGTCTATGAATTTATGTGTAAGTTGGAAACCGAAAGGTGATCTTCATTTCAGCATTAATGTCGACAGTAATGTAAACGAAAACAACGTGTATTTGCGACAGCACTAATGTTGCTCACAACAGCAGCATTGGAAATAATTGTCAATTATTAAATTTAAGTAATTTCAATTCTATTATAACAAACTGCATGAAGTTCATATTTTTACTGAATGGAAATAAAATAACAGCTGGAAAACTTGGTGGTGATTAACCGGAATGCTGCGGTGAGTCAGCTCAAGATGGCCAGACAACGTCTCCTTACTTCGCGCGCGGTTCGGGTTAAAAAGAAACTCCAAATGCATGGAAATAATATTTCTGGGAACCTTTGAGTGGTTATAAAAAATAATTTCATTATTTTCTCCACAACTTTGTCGCTGGAAGTTTTTACTTGGAATTACAGAACAAAAAATGGCCAGCGACGACATTTTCTACTGCACGAATATAAAAAATCTCCACATACTTTATTTGAATATTTTTTAATGCAAATATGCTTTAAAGTATTGATAAATTCTGAGTACCACTGTCACCTATGACAATTAAAAAACAGTGTCAATTTTTTTCATAATGAAAGCTTCAATTTTACGGCATGTTTCAACGTTAGGAATGAAAACAATGTAAAAATTGTGTTTTCACAGAAAATTTGCATTTTTAATTTATCTAAAATTATGTGAGCAAGTTACCAGTTTTTTGTGTTCACCATCGTATTCTCTACAAAATTTCCTGTAAAACTGCAGGTACCGATTTTACTTAAGCTAAATTTGTAAATCCAGAAATTTGACAACAGTGCGCTCGTATTTCCCATAAGAAAAGCATTGCCCATAAGAGCCCATTGTGTCTTCTGAACGTGAAAACGACTCTAGACAAAACACTGGCGCCAGCTGCATCGTAAAAACAAGGAGACCGGCTGGAAGTTCGAGCAACAGGTGGCGGAAGAGAAAAGTCCCAGCATTTTAAAGATAACGCAACTGTCGAAGACGGAACTTTTAACAGCAGTGTAAAGAAGAAAGAAATTACCCTTGCTTTACGTTTTACCATGCAACAGACAATAATACGGGCAATATTTCCTATGCAGACAACAGCATTAAAAAATAATAATAATAAATAAATAAATAAAAAAAACTGAAATCTGCAATTATCAACATTGCCGTGCACACCAGTGGCGGAGAATGAGCTGGGGAAAGGGAGTTGGGTCACTTTTTTTTTTACTTGTTCTATTGTTTTTGTTCGTTTTCAAGAATATAACCAGAACTGGTTGCCCCATTTTAGACGTCAAAGGAAAGGAAGAGGGGTGGTTCCTTTTCCACCCTCGCCTGTAATCAGCCCGCATCAGCAAGAAAATCCTGGCTGAAACAATCTGCATCGCCCCCCCCCTCCCCCTACGTTTGCTGACAGGAAAAGAGGGAGAAGTCAGTCGTTTAACGGAACACTTTTTTTTGGCAGATATTACGACATCGACACAATTAGGAAAACGTATGAAGTGGGAAACGGGAGTTATGATGCACGTAAGATCGAAGTAAACTTTTGTGCAAACCTGGATGACAACGCATTAAGCGGGTTGACGATCTTTAGTTCACCTATGTGGTTTTGATTATCTCTAACAGTTTCGCTTTTTTATAAAGTGTTGCAGGGAACAAAGAACACGTTTTGAATGAAAGCGGTTACCGGAAGTTGTCGGCTACAAGGCCGAAAGTTGCTCACTCACGGGAACCTGCTGAACTCTAGTCAGAGCTGGACAGATGGGCCAGACTTCCAGGCGCCACGCATCTGTATTTTCGAACATTCCTGCGATCTTATCTCTCAAGGTGGTGTATTTATCGATGAAAGAGCTTGACCTGCCATACACATTGTCAAAGACTGCAAGTCCAGCAGTCATTTCGGGCTGCTCCCACCCTCCCCCGCGAGTTTTCACCAGCACTTAGGACAAGGAAACAAGTCAAGTCGATTTAAAATAACATCCCAGCACATTCGATCTTCTCTGCTCACGTATCCAAGAGCAAGCTTGGCAAAACAAGCCTGGCGCATTGGGTAGCGGCAGTCGGGTGCGGGGTAACATTGGTGCACTTGAGGGAGGGGAGGGCAGAGGTCAAGTGCTATTGGATATCACTCAAGCATGGTGTGGAGGTGTCTATTTTTAGTTCAGACCTAACTGTGAGCGGTAGAGCGCTCGTAAAGCGAATGAGTGGAGGAAAAAACAACGCATTTTTCGGCCGATTTCCTTCAATTTTTCAACTTTTTTTTCCCAAATTTTTCAATTTTTTTCTAAATTTTTCACGGTTTCCGGGAAAAGGGTCGTTACTTCGAGAGGGTCGTTATACCCGGGGTCGTAGAATCGAGAGTTGACTGTATTTGGATTTTAAAGAAGTTGATTTTGAAATGAACACTGACTGAATATTTAAATTTTCTTAATTTATTTTTGAAATAAACTGCAATTGTGTAATAAATAATTGTATCATTGTGATAAAAATTCACCTCATAGTGTAAATAGTACAATTTCATCAATAATTATTGAATGCTGTAAATGTCCCATATATCCCATATGTACATTACATATGTATCCTTATGAAAAAACTTCATGTCGCTTGAGCGACCTCTAAATTTTATTCAATTAGGGAGATTTTTTGAGGTAAAATATGTTCATGGAAAAGGAACAAAATTAGCAACTATGTGAAATTAAATTCGAAAAAATAATTTTTGGACTACCCTAATGTACATGTATTATATATTTTAAAAAACATCCTGGTGCCTTCCTGAAAATGTAGTGGCTAACATTAATATGTGCCTTGTAATCATGGGCTTCACGGTTTAATTCCCACTGAGGGTATATTTCTTGAAAATGTAAATTTAAGCACAACTATTCTGTGTACACAAACTAAACTTAAAATAAATTTTGCCAAAAACTTCAGAAACCCACAAAATTTTAAACTCTCTGCCATCAAAGCTGAAAATTTATATGAATTATATTGAAATCAACTCAATATGATACAAGAGGTACAGATGTTGTTCAATTACTACAATTATAAAAAATAGTATTCTGCACAAAAAGGCAATGAAATATCTCTTAAGCGGGCCATCCATTTGCAAGGAAGCTTGCATGCTTTTCTCCCTCTCAAGGTCACTGACCCTCATGCCAGGAATGAGAACGGTTTATTGCTATCCCAACAAGATGTGAAAATGGATGGGGGACTTGCAGGTTAGGTCAAGTTCCAATATCTCTTCAGTTTCCCACAATATTCAGACATTCCAAACATCTGTAAGTTTTGCACCAGTCTGGCCAATTCGCGCGTGCGCAAAGCTTGCTTTGCCGTTGTTCTGGTGGTTGATGAAGGTGCTTAGCGGCTTGGGGGGAATTTTCTATACTGGTATTTAACTATTTATGCATACTTTTTTACCAGGTGCGGATCCACGGGGAGGGCGATGGGGGCGATCGCCCCTCCTAAATCAAAAGCTAAAACTAGGTTTTTCCATACATTATATTTAATTTAAATTTCATTTGCATGTCAGTATTATACAGTAGCTCTCCTGCATTTAATTGGTGTAATCATTATAGATGGTTATTATGAATATTTTATAAATATTGTAATACCGAATTTCAGTTGTTATTATTATTATTAATTATTTGTTCCCAAGCTTGTATTGAGGATGTGTGCTGAGAATACACATTCTAAACCAAAATTATAAAAATATGTAAATAACGATCCTAATGCTATATGCATATTTTTACATCAACAGGGGCGACATGATTCTATAGGAGAGGTCCTTGTTTTTTCATTTCCGCATTTCTATTTGCATCATTATGTAATTACTAATTAGGGTTATCACGGTAATAGAAATATATAATACTGATTGAGAAAATTAATAAGCATCCTTTACTTATCCCAGATTCGGACCCAGTACCCTTGTTTTTAGCTGTACGCGTTAATCCCTGTAGAGCATGGGGCAAGGCAGGACACCCCCTCCCCCACAAATTTTCATGTTTACTAAAATGTACAATGGTAGAAGAAATTTTTAAAACCCTTTTGGAACCTAATGTTCATGTTCGGTCCTCCCCCCCCCCACCCTTCCCAAAGTTAGGCGCAAGTCACACTGGTGATGGAACCTAGAGGGGGAATTATGTTGATTTCATGAAATGCATGAAGGATAAATTAATTCCCCTCGAAATATATTTCTAGTTATGTGATTGCAAGCTTCGTCGTTGTGTGAACAGACTCATTCAGCAAGTTCGTATGGCTGTATGTACAATTCTCATTGCAAAGAAACAGAATCTATACTTTCTTTTCTTTTTAAAAAGGGCACTATCTAAAATAACATTGAAACAAGCGACTCCGTGTTTTGTAAGGATAGGAGCCAGGTCTTGCAGCGAGAAATTGACCAAATGCAATGGATGGATGAAGCCAAGAAAACGCAACGAGAAATGGGTGATCTTGATTTTCCAGCTGCAAGTGTGCAACTGTTTGACTCCAGCTTTTGGCAAATCGCAGCATCTCGCCAGCGGCAAGGGAGCATTTCCCTCTCATTTTCTTTGTAAATGGATGGGCTGCTCTATTCTGCTATAATCTACTCTAAGTAATAAAATTTAACAGAAGTTACCCCTCCAATCAACACTTCAGATATATGTTTGAATTTTTATATATGTGAACAGCGACCATACAAAAAACAACTTAAGGAGGCTATTTAGTTTATTTAACATCACTTTTGTGCCACTTATGGTTTATCCTGACAAAGGATGAATGCAAATTAAAAAGAGAAAAATCACACACATGGCCAGGACACAAAACACAAACCTCATGGATTGTACTAGCTGAGGGCCCAGACACCAGAGCCTCTATAAGAAATGCTGTTTCTGAAGTGTACAACATTTGACAGCCTCCGGAAAGGTCACTCCTTGCACACTGAAGCTCGAAATTGTACAATTTAATACTCTTTTAATTAACATTATTCAAAATTACCTGGGGTGTCGGGGACAGAACAATATTTGAATTTAAATTTCCACATTTCAAAGAGCCCTGGAATGATGCAAAATTTGCTTCTGCTAACTTCTGGAACATTGCCTGAACATTCTGGAAAAAGAAAGCACATAGATAAACCAATAAAGTGAGTACATAAAACAGTGAAAACAATCTAAAGATCTGCATAGGTGATTTCTTCTCTCCTCTATTAATGTTCTTGGTATTTGTAATTATTCGTAATTGTGCAAAATCAATCACAAAATAAAGGTCAGGTCTGCCTAGTACTGCAATCAAGAGGTAGCATACAATTTATTTTTTTTGAGGAAATTCTTCTGAGAATTGTTGATCATTTAGAATAGTGCAATAGTCAAGATTCTAGAGATAGGAATATGATATTCCACTCCAACTTTAAGCATCAATTTACCCGAGTTTTGCTTCAAAATATTAAAGAATCACATGGAATATCAAAATACCTGTTATGTCATCACAAGATAAGTTTTTCACACAATATTGGTGCAAATTAAATGAACTGCAAAAGTCTTGCATGACATTTTTGGGAACCCTGCGAAAGACCAAATCCAACAAATACTTTCTGATACCGATACATCAGCCGAATTATGCTATTATGTGCTAATTACCTCTCTTATTACCATGATTAACCTTGAGAGGTAAAATAAATAACATAAAATAAGGGAAAAATCAGTATTATAATATATTTTTTTTAATTTGAGTGAACTCTGCCACCAACAACTTTGCATTTCACCATTACCACAATAAAGAGAAAAAATTATTTAAAATTTAAAATGGTGAAAAATGTTTACAAGATTACAAATTTAACACTTAAACCTTATTGGGTGTTCACTACTGGTTGCATTTTACATATCTGAAACCTAGAAAAACATGTAACTGCACACTAGACACACAAAGATGTCAGACGATTTCCTTTCAAATCTTTGCAATTAAATAATGTTCTAATCTCTGATATGCTCAAACCTGTATTATTATTCTATTAAACGTATTATAATATTTATTAATAATAACTTAATAATACTCAGCGGTGAACGATGAGACTCAGTGAAGTACACAGACTCCTCTCAGGCACAGGGATAGTGTTAGGCAAAGACAATATTCACAGCACAGAGAAATAAAACCACATTGCTGCAGTAGATAAACTAAAAGGTTTTATTCTTTATTTAATTATGGTAATTATAATGTGAATATACTTGAGACGAAGGCGAGGATTTCGCTTTGTCGGTGAATTGACTCAACTAAAAATGCATCAACTCAATGCGTGGCTATCGGCATGCCTATGATCACATAGACCTAGCTTGCACACCGAACTACCATACCAAGATATATGCACAACACCGAGGAGTTCCTTTTAAGTTTAAAATCTTCAACGATCCATAGTGAAAGTGTGATATTACTTATGCGCTATCCTCGCTTTTATACTATTTTCGAGAACACAGATTAAAGTACAGATGAATCACTCACTATCTACAAAAGGATACTATCAATAAAACTGACATCTATACATGTTTAGAAATACAAATTCACATAGTGCACTCTCGCAAACATGAAGATACATTAAACTACTCATAATAGAGCATACAATACAATAAACATTAAACAAAATATATACATTACAAACAAGGTGCAATATTACATATAATAACATGGAAATTATGCTTTCTTTGCTCAAAACAAATATATTAGTGACATACGAGGTGTGGCTAGAAAAAAAAACAGATTGATGTTGCTGTTGACAAACTGCAAGCGTGTCAAGGTCAAGCGGTGCATGAGTGTATAACGTGATATCCTGCCTATCAACTTTCTGATTTCCCAGGGTGCGTGGCTCTCAGTTCCGCTGTAGCTTGTCGACAAAGTGCTCCGTCGGAAAAATGTTAAGTGAGAAAGTGGAACAGCGTATCAATGTGGAGTTTCTTATGAAAATCTGCCACAGAAACGTATGGTTTGTTGAAGAAAGTATGCGGAGATGAGTGTTTATCATGCACGCAAGTGTTTGAGTGGTTTCAAAGGTTTAAAGAGGAACGAGAAGTGACCGCGGATGACTTGCGTCCTGGACAGCCTTGCATGTCGAAAACGGAAACAAACATTGCAAATGTCGGTGAATTGATTCGAGAGGATCGTCGCTTGAGTATTCGAGTTATTGCAAAACAACCAACATTATTACATTAAGGTGCTGACGACCCTTTGTGAGCGAGTAAGAAGACGTCAACCTGATTTGTGGAAGAGCAACTCATGGATTCTTCATCAGGACAATGCTCCTGTCCATACGGCATTGTCAGTCAAGGCTTTTTTGGCCAAGCATGGGATCCCAGTGTTAGAACATCCACCCTATTCGCCGGGTATCACTCCGTGTGACCTTTTGTTATTCCCAAAGTGTCATATCAGCACTGAAAAAAAAAACAGATTTATGACTGTAGAACCTGTGAAAACAAAAGCAACGGAAGTTATGAACATGGTTTCAGAAAATGATTTCCAACACTGCTTCCAGAAATGGAAGATTCGTATGGAGCAGTGTATCGATAGTTCAGGAGAGTACTTTGAAGGGGATACTGTTCGTATTGTACAAAATTACCAATAAAAGATTTTGTAGCAACAGTCCGGTTTCTTCCTAGCCACATCTCGTATTTTAAAGTTGTGACGTCACATAAAAATATGGATCATATCATCTCTAACACAATATAAATGATTAATTTGCAACTGACCTTCATGGATAAACTTCCCTCAGGTACGAAAACACTCCCGTCCCCTCCAGCTAATTCTACCAGCTTCTGGTACAATGGAAGAGCAGTTTGAATGCTGGGATCTTCCTGTGATGCGATGCACATAACATTCAACTTAGCTGGGAAGGAGAATGGCAGAGGAAAGGGTGAGGAGCTATCACGATGATTCAGCGTACTTACTGAATGTTTCAGGGACATTGGACCTACGCCTGGTGTTCCATCTGTCACCAGAACAATCTAGAAAAATATACAAAAAAAATTGAAAAATAACCTTGCATTAAATAAACACTATTGGATGAAAAGCAAATTATTCACATACATACATGTATAAATGCACAGTAAACAAAGAGAATTGTCCAATAACGGTTAGAGATAATCGTGATGTCTTTCAAGACACCATAGTGAATAATGCTTTCATCTTGTAATCAACCCAAAAAGTATTACCTGGGATCAGATATTAAAATAATTTTAAATCTACCGACATATTAGGTGCATCCAGAAAGTGGTTGGCCGCGGTGGCTCAGTCGGTAACGCGTCTGACTACCATGCTAAAGGTCCCGGGTTCGATCCCCGGCTGGTTCAAATCCGAGAACTTTTCTAACAATGGAAGCGGCCCCGGCGCCCACCCAGCGTCGAATAACATGGGTTCCTGGGGGAAACCCTGGGGGGTAAAGGTAGTCAGGGGTGTGGTGCTGATCACATCACCCCACTTACGACCGGATCAAGAAAGTGTGGGGCGTTACCCCACACCCCCTATACGCCTTCATGGCGTGGTGCTAATCACAGGGGAACACTTTACTTTACTTTACAGAAAGTAAGTTTCCCACTCACCCACAGGTGGCAGGCCATGCGTCTTGAAACCGGTTCTGCGCATGCGTGAGAGGCACATGTTCTGGCTAGTGAATGTCCTAGAAGATGCCCGAAAGTCCTCAGTAGCGTCGCGGCAGCGATGAAACATGGCGGCTCTTATTCCTTCTCCCGCCACGTGCGAGGTTCGTTCGGTTATCAAGTTCTTGAACGCACAAAACATACAGCCGATCGATATTCATCGTCAGCTGTGCCAGGTGTATGGGCCAGACGTCATGAGCAAGTAGATGGTGCGTCGTTCGTGCAGCAGGCCCGTAGCCAGGCACTGCCACCAGCCCCCTTGACATTAGGTAAAACTATTTTGTATTCTAATTTGTTTGAGGTGAAGATTGAAAACGTACACAGAATATACCGGGTATCCGAGAAGTCTTTGTATGATAATAAAAATTAACTGTACCCGCTATATGCAACATAGACATGAAAAAATGGTACCAAAATGTTCGGAATCTATTCAAGTTTTTTTGTTTCTGTAACGTTGCAGTAGTGTAGCAGTGCCAGTGTCCAGCAAACCGGAAATGTGCACAAGTCAGGAAAAAGCTGAATGTATCCTGTGGTTTCACGAGAGCAGGTCACAAAAAACAGTGCACACACAGTTTCAAACATCGTACGGAAAGGTGCCGCCCGATGGTAGGAGCATTAAGTCGTGATATGACAAATTCAAGACCACAGGATCTGTTGCTGACGCAACCTCAGACGAGAGGGTGGAAGATGTCAGAGTGGCTTTTGTGCGCAGTCCGAAGAAATCCGTGCATACGGCCTCACGTGAATTACAGATGCCAAAAATGTTCTGTTTATGATGTGTTACACAAACGTTTACTGTTTCGTGCATACAAAGTGCAAATTCTGCAGGCTTTGTTGCCCAATGACGGCAAACGCATTGACGCTGATAATGGCTAGCTGGAACGTGTTGCTTTTTCAGACCATGCGGTCTTTCGTGTCAGTGGTTTAGTGAATACACACAACGTGCGTATCTGGGGTAAGGAGCCCCCTCATGAGGTGAGGGAGTCGACCATGGACAGCCCGAAGGTGAATGTTTGGTGCGCGCTGCTGCATGACAGAATAATCGGACCGTTCATTTTCTGTGAGGACACCGTAACATCTGGAGTGTATCTCAACATGTTGTAATTGTTTGCTATTCCGCAATTGCTAGAATACCAACCACATGTTACCTTTCAACAAGACGGTGCACCACCACACTGGAGTCTGGAGGTTCGTTCCTATACCTTGATCAGAAATTTCCTGGAAAATGGATTGGTCGAGATGGACCGACAGTGTGGCCTGCACGATCTCCAGACATAACCAACCCCTTTACATTTTTTTATGGGGTTATGTGAAAGACAATGTCTACAGAACTCCTGTATCTGATCTTGCAACTCTGCAACAACGGATAACCCAAGTCATCACATCAATCCCTCCTGTGATGTTGGCTAATGCATGGCGAAAAGTTCAATTTCGACTAGATGTACTCCGTGCTACCAAGGGTGCTCATGTGGAGATTTATTGATTTCTTTCCTATTGCCAATAAAACTTGAATAGTTTCCAAACATTTTGGTACCATTTTTTCATGTCTATGTTGCATATAGCGGATACAGTTAATTTTTCTTTTCATACAAAGACTTCTCGGACACCCGGTATTATTTTGTTCACAACTTTGTTCGTTCATCTTGTTTATGAGCAGAAGTCTAAGCAGCAACAAGTGTTTAGAAGATTCTCTAGACTATAGAAAGTTCTTTCATAGGGAGCCTTCTATATCTGTACCTTCCCTGCCCCTGTTGCAGTCTCTCGTTTGACAGAAATCTGTGACTTTGATGTCATTATCCACATACATTCCGCATCTGCATCAAATGTCAACAGATCCCAAGTTTTTTTTATTGCTTTGGCCTGGGGGTGGAATGTGCGGTATGCACTATGATTGAAGTGAATATTGTAACAGGTGGCGCAAAAGTCATCATCCTATTTGAACTGACCTTTATTTTGACATCTTGTTGTTTATATCAGTAGTGTTTTGTCAGTTAAATAGAAGATACTCACGAAATTTATTGTGTGTGAAAATGAATAAGTATAACCCACAAGAATGTGGAAAAATTGTGACAATAATGCGTGACACTTTTCCGGGCAGAGTAATATCCCGTCTTGGTGATTTGCCATGGCTGGCCAGGTCCCCCGATTTGTTGGCTCCAGATTTTTTCCTTTGGGGATATTTGAAGTCATTGGTTTATGTGAATAAGCCAGAGACGTTACAGCAACTAAAGGACAATATTCAGCATAAAATTGAAAACATTTCCCTGCAGTTTTCCAACACATGGAAAACACAATAAAAAGAGCCCAAATTTGCATCAATTCGAATGGTGGTCATTTATTGGATGTTATCTTTAAAAATTGAGGACATGAAACTTACAAGTATGAATAAAAGTTTAACACAAAAAAAACTACTGTGTTTAATTTAAAACACAAGCTATAGGCTAAGAAAATCAAGTGATGACTTTTGCGCCACCTTGTACATTTTAACATGTATGATATAAATATCTGTATCATCAAAAATAGTGTGGAGTGTGTATTAAGGGATGCATTAGCACTTCAAGAGATGTTTTAGAAGATGTAGAAAAAAAACCTGTAGTACGTGTAAGATATTTCTAAATTTTATATTTTAAATTAACTTAATGACCCCAATACACATAAGTTACCTTCATTTAATACTATTAAACTTTTGAAAAATGGACTTGCTTTACAAAGCCCCCCCCCCCCCCTGATAACCTGTGAGCCCCCCTGGAGGTCAGTTCTAGCTACAGGCCTGTGGTGCAGGACATTTACTGAAGGCCCGCAAAATGTGCCTGACAACGAGCGCAGTGGGCAGCCATCGGCTGTTATGGATGAGCTTGTGGAGCAGGTGCAGCAGCACATATTGGAGGATCGTCGTGAAACTCGGCAGCCATTTCCCGCAGATTTCTCGGTCGTTGTTGCACAACATTGTTACCAAAAGCCTATTGTTCCGGAAATTGTGCACCCTGTAGGTGCTGAAACAACTGATGCCCGAAACACAAAGGAAAATGCATGGGCACGGCGCTGACATTTCTGCAGCATTACCATGATGATGACGATTTTCTCAACCGGATCATCACAGGGGATGGAACGTGGGTTGCATACAGCACCCCAAAAAGCAAGCAGCAGTCCATGCATTGGCGTCACAGTGAATCTCCATGCAGGACGATGTTCAAACAGACTGTGTAGGTGCGAAAAGTGATGTGCACGGTGTTCTGGGACAGACAAGGCATTCTGCTCATCGAGTTTCTGCCGAGAGGTGAGACTGGGGACATTGTGATGACCCATTCAGAATAAGCGATGTAGTAAGCTCAGTGCCGGGGTGATCTTGCTGCACGATAATGCGAAGCCGCATATGGCTAGGCGCACTGCAGCCCTTCTGGGCAGGTTCGGTTGGGAGGTGTTCGATTATCCATCGTACAGCCCGGATCTCACTCCCAGTGATTAGCACCTGTTCTTGCACCTGAAAATGTTCCTGTCCGGTCAACATTTTCACAGCAACAAAGAGTTTCAGACGGCTGTCACACAGTGGTTCGTCGCACAGGCGGTGGACTTCTATGATGCAGGTATACAGAAGTTGGTCCCACGCAATGACAAGTGCCTGTATTCCGGTGGGAATTATGTTGACAAGTAACTGGACAAATGCTGTATCTGTGGCAACAAATCATTGAATGAAATAATGTTTTCTTTTTGTGCACGACCCCAGGGAAACTTACTTTCTGGATGCATTTAATAAATCTGTAAGAATATTGACAACATTATTGGCTCATTTGATTCTGACTCAAAAACCCCCATTCACCAAATCATATCAATACAGCAGATTTGTGCAACACAATAAAGTTCACACTTGTCAGTTTAAAAGAATTTGCTTCCTTCTAAAGAGCACCAAATTACCTGGCATGGTGTTGTGCTTCCCCACTCTTCCAACACAAGGGTGTTGACTGCATGCAATGCAACCTCCACACAAGTCTTGTCATACTCCTCTAGAACTTGTAGTTTTGCCTTAATGGACTCAAAGTCACGTGTAAATGGAGATACTATTTCATATAAAGATGAAAATGCAACCTATAAATGAATGAAAATATATTTAAAACTCGTATAAAGTAAGGTGCAATATGCA
Source organism: Lepisma saccharinum (assembly GCF_977018435.1). Lineage (NCBI taxonomy): Eukaryota > Metazoa > Arthropoda > Insecta > Zygentoma > Lepismatidae > Lepisma > Lepisma saccharinum. The sequence goes on along the minus strand of NC_139229.1, from coordinate 149,609,846 downwards.
TGGGGAACTTCACATTGACCTGTGAAGAATACTTTGCATACAAGGTTAACACCAGATAAAAAAAATACCAGTCCCAGTGACACACTTCAATTAGTGGAAACAAATATAATTTTTTTTGTTGTGAAAAAAAAAACAAAGAACAACAGAAAGCAGAAAAGAAATTCTTGAAACTGTAACAACTGGAAATTTAAAAGATAAGCAGTTCAGAATCATGAAGACATAAAATCACATTACGTTTCAATGGAAAGAAGGCATCACACACAGACTTACCAAAGCAACAAATTCTAGCTTTGAATGAACTGCCAGATAATCAAGCAAAGTACTTATGCCATTAATTGCAAGGTACTGTTTGTTGACAGTTTCGCCCGTTTCTGAAATGACAACAGGTGTTGTCATGGACAGCGATACATCCACCACAATTACAGTTGGCATGTTTTGGCTTTCATGCTACTTCCAGCGTTGAACACCAGCACTGAAAATAAATTAATGTTTTATTAGCATTTGAATATTCTAGCTTACGTAAAATAATTGAGTTCTCTATTATCAATCAATAAACATTTTACATTTCCTTCTAAACACTCACTCTGTAGCTTCCTTTTCAGTCAAAACTATAATTTCCATGCCTTTCAAATGTAGGAATTTATGTTCTCAAAAATAGAAGTTCCGATTGTTTAATTCCAAACTAATCATGGAACACATGATTTGTCTTTACACATTTCGATTTCTATTTATACATGTTAACACTTACTTTAGTCTTAGTGATTATATATGTGATTTCGGAAAACGATTTTCCCCTTCCATACCTCTTTCCTATATGTGATGCTTAGTTTGTCAGCGGCCATTCGTCCTGGACACAGACTCCCAGTGCAGAGTTATGTCCGTAAAAGCTATTGTTTATTTATTTATTTATTTACTGCCCTCAACAGAGGTAAACCTCCAATTACAGACATTCCACGCACACACTCATACTCATGTCGATACTTATTAGTCTGTGCTCCTATTACGCTGTATAAAAAGTTGGCTATACAACACTTTAGACATCGCTTGTTTGTTTACATTTCATTAAACGCAGAAAAGTATCAAATATACCACTTCATTCATGATATTAATTCATGTTTTATACATAAAAACATATAGTTTAGTACTTACTGAAGCTCGCTTGTAACACTGTTCAACACCATAGCCATATAAAACACTTTAAATTTAGTAAAACTAGCGGAGCACAAACTGACCGATCCTACTTCATTTTCTTCTTCTTGATGAGAAGAATGTTGTTTGGTTAGGTAGGTGTTGATGTTGTTTGGTTAGGTAGGTCACATTTATGGTCCTTAGGCTCAGCATTAAATAACATCTATAAATGCTTTAAACAAGGCCGCGGTGGCTCAGTCGGTAACGCGTCTGACTACCATGCTAAAGGTCCCGGGTTCGATCCCCGGCCGGTTCAAATCCGGGAACTTTTCTAACGATGGAAGCGGCCCCGGCGCCTACCCAGCGTCGAATAACATTGGGTACCTGGGGGAAACCCTGGGGGGTAAAGGCAGTCAGGGGCATGATGCTGATCACATCACCCCCACTCACGACCGGATCAAGAAAGTGTGGGGCGTTACCCCCACACCCCTTCATGGCATGGTGCTATGCACAGGGGAGGACTTTACCTTTACTTTACCTTTTTTTTAAATGCTTTAAACACCCGATAGCAAATCTGGTCTCAAGCATGAAACCACCTTCGGGCCTCACATGAAAATTTGCCGGAAATACGTGTCCGAGATGACTGTAAATCATGAACCAGCAAAATGTGAATAATGCGTAAGCTACCAAATCATTTCTCCGGTAAATAGTAGTTAGCTAAGTTTTTAACTGTGCTAAATAGTTTCTCCAAGCTTAGAACTTCCTTCCACACTACTATCCAGCATTCGGTAAATTTCTCATAAGGGACAGACGGATTTAATCAAATTAACAGGAGAAATTACTTACCGAATGCAGTTTCTTTATAGTTATGGAAGTTCTGGGAAGTGATTTCTCTTACCGTTCATTTAATTTTGCCGGTAAATCATCTATTTTTCGATAAAAATGTGTGACCGATGCATGAAAGCTCTTGCATCCATTTACTTCCAGGTGGATGTAGCCTGTGTGTGATGACGTAATCCCGGTCAGTGTTGCCAAACATGTGTTGGTACTATTATAGTATGGGGGTGACACCTATAAATCATATATTTTGCAATTTTTTACATTTCTAACATATTATTTTGGAATGCGGGACATTTCCTAAGGTGAAACAATGCATTTCTAAGTAAGATAATGTCTATTTCTTACATTTACGAGTACTTACTGTTACTTGTTATTTCGATTCTGTAATACACATTATGGCGACAGTGTACTGGTTCATCGCACGTTGTGTGAGTGTTTTGTCGATTTATGCAGTGTTGCAACCTCGTTCACTGGAAAATACCTACTTTCGTGCCCGGATATGAAATTATGCTAATACCTCGCAAACCATTGACGTTAGCCTCACAAACCATTGACGTTAGCCCCACAAACCATTGATGTTAGCCCCCAAACCATTGATGTTAGCCCCAAAAACCATTGACGTTAGCCCCAAAAAACATTTTCCGTAAGGTTAGGTTAGGCAAACATAGTTAAAGAAAATACTCGACACGTCATGTTCTAGTGAAAACATGGAGAGTATGAAACACTGACTACGGGATTACATCATCTATTGTGCTCTCGTGCAGAAAGCAAATGGCGGCAGCAGAAACAGCATGTCGGACAGAGATTTTCGCAGAAAACAACATGTATTCGCATTAAAATGGATCAAAACTACATTCACGAACTTCCACAACGCTACATAAAACGATTTCCGTAAGTACTTTCTCCTGTAAATTTGAAGACATACGTCACCCCTATACTATAATGTTACCCATGTGTTTTTGTAACTGAAGAAGGTACGTTTCCGCAAATGGTTTGTGGGGCTGTGTGTCAATGGTTCGTGGGGCTATGCGAGAATGGTGTGTGGGGCTGCGCATATTTTTTTCTAAACCAATTTTTAACTATTGTAACCTATACGTGACCCTACCTAACCTAACCTTACCAGAAATGGTTCATGAGGCTATATATGAATGGTTCGTGGGGCTATGTAGGCATATTTGGGTGCAATGGGGTGGAAACGCTGCATGCAGAGTACGGTAGTGAAACTGTGACAGCCATTTTGTGTGTTACCGAAGGCAAAAAGAAACGAAGAAAACTTACTCGATATATGTCGCAAATACAGCTTATTTCCGTGAAATAAGCGAAATGCACCTTCAGCAATGTTTCTCAATGCAGAATACGTAAGTAAAAATATTCAAATTATATGAACTTACGAATTTCAGCTGTCTGTCCCTTTCGAGAAATTTACCTTTGAGGGGTAACTAATTATTTTGCATGTAGTGTGCATAAACAGGTAGAACTAACGTCAAGAACTAAATAAATTTAATAAATTTATACTTACACTATCTATTACTGCTCTTTTAATAAATAATATATCACAAAATGAATAAAGCTTGACCTATTATGTGGAATTTTGAATGCTGCTTGTTTACAACATTTTGTCCACCGATATTTTCCTGTAATTGAGTCGATGGACAATTTGAGGGAAGTGTGATCTACTCGAGCACAGACAAATTATACACTAGTAAATACTCTCTCAGGCTTTCACAATGCCTGGAAATTTCACCCATTTCTTGTCTCAAAATTTCCTGACCATAGATAAATAATAAATGGCGAAGTCAACGTTTTAAAACAAGCCCATTGAATTGTATCTTATGCAAATATGCTGTATAAAGAAACAAACAGCCGAAGTGCTGAGGAGAGAGATAACTTGTGTCAATTAAGCGTGTGTGATCTTCGAGAAGATATATAAGAAGTAAAGTAAAAGGCCGTTTAAGGTCTACAAACAGAGTCCAAATGGAAGAAGACTCAAACGATTGTCATAATGCTGCATTAATGCATGAAAATGCTAGTGTTCAAGTTAGTTATGTGGATCCCGATGTTCCTCCTTCTCCGGCGCAATATATCGAAGTGGATAACATCAATAGTGAGGAGTATCAATGTAATAATTCACAAGAAGGATCAATGTCTCAAAACACAGAAAATTGTATCAAATCTCAGAACAGAAGGATCTCCTATCAGAATTTATATGAACTCGACAGTTGTGGCCCATACATTGTCTTGATAGAGGGTATAGGGAAAAATATTGGAAATCTAGCTGGGGGAAGCCTAGGAAATAAATTTAGGAAGGCAGAAATACCAGTGAAACATATTGATCAATGTGGTCGTAATAGAGTTAGAATTACGTTTAAATCTGCTCTGGAGGCAAACAAATTCGTCAAAAATACAAAATTTCAAGCTGAGCTCTCGATCAAATCTCGTATACCGCAATCTTTACTTCAACGAGAAGGACTAGTTTACGGGATAGAATATGATGTTAGCGAGCAGGATGTACTTGATGGCGTTCAATCGCCTATCCCAGTCATTGACGTCAAACGCATGAAAAAGAAGTTGTGGAAAAATGATGGAACTTTTTTGCTACGAGATACAAAACTTATATGTCTGACATTTTTGGGGCGTGTAATTCCCCAAAAAATAATCATAAATAGCATGATATATGAAGTTAATCCAAGGCAAAAAGCTGTTCTTCAGTGCAGACAATGTTTCAGATATGCACACACGGCAACTCAGTGCCGTTCCCAACCAAAATGCGCAACCTGCGGAGACATTAAGCATGGTTCCTCCTGTAACCTACCAGTAAAATGCTCTAATTGCCAAGGAGCTCATTCAGCTCTTGATAAAAATTGTCCAATGTGGCAAAGAGAACAACAAATACAGGAACGAATGGCGAACGATAATCTCTCTTATCGTGAGGTTAGAGAAATTATTGAAGGCACATATATACAACCACCATCTATAGAGGAAATTCTGAATCCCATTGTAAACAAAACAGATTTTCCTCCTATTCAGTTTCGTGCCCGACTAAATACTTCACCTAGAGGCTCAAAAATTCCAAATCATAATGCACAACCTACCCTTACATCTAAACCTACCTTAATTGCAAATCACAGCCCCAACATTAATAAATGGCAAAATCATTCTGTTGGATCAAATTTAACTCCAGTTGCTTTAACGTTTCATCATCCTATTCCACATACATCAAGGAAGACGATAGAAGTACATAAAAATATCAGAGTGACACCAAAAGAAAAAAGGAAACATCCTAGGAAACCAAGGATACATACTCATTCTAATCCTTCCACAACATCAATTACAGATACTTCTTCTGCTGAATCAGAACCCAAGACCTCTTTAAATATAGCACAAAATGCTTATTCTAATTCTAGTTCCTCAAGGGTACAGCATGCTAATTCAATAGATAAAAACGTAGAACAACCATCCTCTTATCTCCCATCTGAAAATATTCAAGAGGTTTACACCTCATTATTAAAGACAATACCGCTTCTATGGTCTACTCTTGTGCAAATAAAAGAATTACAGCAACAGAAACTTCTTTTACAACATATTAATACCCTATCTACAAACCTGCTGGCCGTTTTACAGAATCTCACCTCATAAAAAATCAATTATATAAAAGTTGACTAATATGACATTATTACTTCAATGGAATGTCAATAGTTTCTCTGCACGTAAACCAGATCTACTAAAACTAGTGACGGAAAGACACCCTTTAATACTATGTTTACAAGAAACTAAGGGTCGTCAGCAAGAAATATATAGAATTTCCCATTATCATTGTATAGGACCTCCATACAAAGATACGGAACGGGGAATTGGTATATATGTCCATGAAAAGGTAGCCTACCAGGAAATACAATTACATAAACATAAAAAACTATTCCAGAATTATAAAGTAGAAGCAAGAGCAATCCAAATTTACATAGCAGGATATAAAATTACGATAATCAATGTGTATATCCCTTCCAATTACAATTCTCAAAATATAAAACAAACTGATTTACAAGCTTTAACATTCAACATACCCAGTCCTTATTTAATTGTCGGGGACTTTAATGGGCATCACGATGCTTGGGGTATGCATACAGCAGATAGACTTGACACTAGTATAGTGGATTGGATGGACGACAACTCTTTCATCGTTTTAAATGATGGATCACCAACACATATACCTCGAAATGGAAATAATCCAACATCAATTGATCTAACTATAACATCGGACTCATTATTCCCTCAATTTCAGTGGTTCATAGAGGATGAACTCCATGGTAGCGATCATTTTCCCATATATATTCGTGCCCAATTTTTACCAAGCCAACTTTTTCCCCCCGTCCAATTACCAATTCTCCGCTGGAAAACTAACAATGTAAAATGGGAATTATATAAAATATTAATAGATTCCTTTATTTTAAGAAAACATCTTACTTCCTCCCAGCCTATATCTTATTCACTGCTACTTCAATATATTACTAAAGCTTTAGATATACTAACCTCGCGTAAAAATACTCATTGTGAAACAATGTTTCCAAAGATACATTGGTGGACGACAGAATGTGAAGAGGCAAAATCAAATAGAAAAATCAGAGAAAAACAATATGCCTCATGTCCCAATCCTGAAAACCTCATATCATGGAAAAAGTCCGTAGCTCAAGCACGAAAAATATACTTACAAACCAAACGACAAGCATGGATTAACTACTGCAATTCGATAGACATGCAGGAATCATCCCGAAATATTTGGCATAAATTCAATTCTTTACGCAAACCACGTTCTCCTCAAAAAAGACCGATAGATGACAGTTGGCAACATCAATTTCTCTCCCAATTAACTCCACCATCTGTTCATCTACAATATGATATTAACGAGAATCTTCCTTCAAAATTTACAAAAGATTTTCCACCTGTAACCCGAGAGGAATTAACAACAATTCTTAAAAATGTGAAAAACACAGCACCAGGTCTTGATGGTATTCCGTACCAGGCCATAACACATTTACCGAATACCGGAACAGATATTCTTGTTTCACATTACAACAATATATATCTAACCGGCATAGTTCCGTTAGAATGGAAAAATCATGTAGTTGTTCCAATTTTAAAAGCAAACAAATCTCCGGACCATGCATCCTCATACAGACCAATAGTACTAATTTCAGTTTTGGAAAAAATATTTGAGCGCACAATGAAAAATAGACTATCCTGGTTATTAGAACGTGAAAATTTTTTTCATTCCACACAATTTGGATTTCGAACTAATCTTAGTAGTCAAGATGCTATAGCCACTCTAACAGCAGCAATTCAAAATAGTAAAATTACACGTTCCTACTGTTTCAGTTTGTTTATAGATATTGAAAAAGCTTATGATTCTATAAATTTAAATAATCTTTGTCATAAATTAGAGAATCTTCATATACACCCAAAACTTTCAACAATTGTGTGGAATCTATATTCCAACAGGATTATATTCGGATGGTTCGGCGACAAACTAAGCGATCCCCGTTCCACTTCAATCGGCATACCTCAAGGCTCACCTCTGAGCCCTCTCTTATTTAATATCTATACGAATGAGATACATGCATTACCAATTCTACCATTTCATCCCCTTCAGTATGCAGATGATTTCTGTTTCTATAACATTACAGATGATGCTACTCAAGGTATAATAGCAATGCAGAATTTAATCGCCATCATAAGAGCGTGGTTTTTCAAAGAAGGATTATCCATCAGCGAAACAAAATCAAAAATTATTTGTTTTAATAATAAACGATTGGATACTCATCCTAACAATATACCACACATTTCTAATATCCCAGTAATAGAAACACATAAATATTTAGGTATACATTTTGACAGGCGATTCACATGGAATACACACATCACGCATTTAATCAATAAAGGCCGTAAAATAATAAATATACTCCGTAGTATCACAACAATTAAATGGGGTGGCCACCCCAAAATCTTACTGCTATTTTATAGGAATTGTTTTCGATCAAACTTTGAGTATGCAGCCTTTAGTTATGGGGGTGCAAAATTAAGTCTTTTAGACAAAATAGACATACTACAGAGAAAAGCTTTGAGGACCTGCTTAGGTCTCATGCAGTCCTGTCCTAATGTCAGTGTATATATGGAAAGCAGAGAAACTAGTTTGACACATAGACGGATCCAATTAACAATAAAATTTCTGCTCAAAACCTGGGAAAATCATACGCACCCATTCAATAAATTATTTGAAATACAAAAACAATGGACAGAAAATAAAGCCATAGATCCTAAACACACATTCTTTTATTTTGTATATTGCCAATACATAGACCTGGAATCACGTGCAAAGTCTTTTACCTTCCAACATCCTTTAATTTATGAATTAGACATACCCTTATATACCCAATGCAATATCCATTTCAGGGATTTAGGAAGACATATCATGTATAAAGAGAAATGGCCAACACACCTAATCATTTATACTGATGGATCCAAAGACCGCCTAGGTGTGGGTTGTGCTTATTTCATTCCAGATCAAAATATAAACAAACAATTCCGTTTACCACCTGACACTTCTATTTTCACTGCAGAAAGTTATGCAATATATAAAGCTCTCACTTACGCTATCCATAATAATTACACAAAAATTCTCATCATAACAGATGCTTTAAGCGTATTAATGGCGCTGAGTTCCTCATATCCTCAGATTTGTAAACATCCTTTATTCATCATACTTATAATCCAACAAACTCAGTATGCTAATGGAAGAAATATCAACGTCCAGTTTAGTTACGTAAAGGCTCACCAAGTAAACACGGGAAATGAACGTGTGGACACATATGCCAAAGCCGCTCGATCATCGGAAACTACCTCACTTGCGAGACTTCCATACACGGACCTTCTTCCAAGAGTTAAATTTAAACTTCAAGATAAATGGAAACAGTGGTGTATAGAACAATTTCAATCCACGGGCAACACATATAAATGGTTTGCAGAACATTCACAAAACAAACCTTGGTACTACCCATATAACTTTCCAAGATCAGTTATTACTTTTATAATACGTCTACGTACAGGTCATGTTCGCACTAATGATCATTTATCACGACTACATATTACAACAAAACAAGCCTGCGCATGTGGAGAAGATAATCAAGATGCTACACATCTCTTTTTACAATGTCCCAATTATGACAGAGAACGAGATAAATTATATAGTGGTTTACGTCGAAATAGAATTCCATTCCCTACATCTCTTACTGCCCTGCTCACGGACCCTACTCCTCCTACCATATGGCTTCTTTATGGATATGCAAGAAGATGTAATTTGACGATCTAACAAACAGTATAAATAAATATCAATAGATGTTTTTTTTTTTCATTCTTGTGAAATATAAGTGAATAGCGAACTAAATACATAAAAAAAAAAAAAAAAAAAAAAAACTCAGGAAGATGACTAAAATCGACTGCCAGTTGATAGGGTCAGAAAAAGAAGAAGAAGAATGTACAATTCTTCCCGTACCGCGCAACATTATATGTTTTGTGTGGAAGTTTGATCATATGTGATAGTCTAATGTTATTATAGAAAGATATGTTGCATACACTACTCCCTTCAAGTAACATATAGACATTATTTTCTGTGATCACAGTTTAATTGCCAACAAAAATGTGTCGCATAGCATGGGACGATTAGTAAGAAAGATCGCTATTTATGAAAGACCCAGTAATATACCCAAAATCTGGACAACACTTAAGCAGAGCTCAGCGTGGTGTTACTTTTATTAGTTGAACATGTTAGAAGAAATTAGCAGACGGTAATAATCTGACAAGGAAGATCACGGCTGGCTAGATCCAACAACGGGTAGGCTCTCTCTCGAGTTGCAGAGGCAGAAAGAAAACTGTTATTACTTCATCCAAGATAAACCATGCAACATCTATCACCTCTTTGCTATTAATGTAATACTCTTACTGGTACGTTGTGTTATTGCTTAACAATGGGATGATTACCTTTGTCATTTACCCAGAAGTAACTTCAGTAGCTTTATTAATGTAAGAAATGAAAACTCTATCTATGGTGTATGGTTCAAGTATTTTGCCATAAACGCAGTGTGTCCTGGTGTATTTTTTTTCGACTGCACCGAGCTTACGCAGCAAAATGAATCGTTCCATATGTAGTTTCGCATTCACACTAAACAGTTTAAAATATAGGCCACGTGTGATGCCAATATTTAATATACGGTCATGCAATCAAAGTACTGAGGTTCAAGTTGCTACACATACTGATTTTACAGAAGACAAGAAACCAACCAGGCCTCCTTTCATAAAAAATCTATTTCTTGGAAAGTTTGGTTATGAGATTTTGACTTATCCGGAAGTACTGAATAAAGACAGACTAGACACATTGGGAGAAATGGCATGGACAGTAGAAAAATTCTTTGAAGAAAAAGTGGACTCTAGAACAATAGATCAAACAGGGAAAATACCTGAAGAAACTTTGAAATCACTAAAAGAAATGGGGCTTTTTGGTCAACAGGTACCATCTAAATATGGAGGACTTGATCTTACTGCAACAGAGTGTGCAAGAATAGGAGAAATTACTTCGCATGATGGTTCAATAGCTCTTACTCTAGCAGCACATCAAGCATTGGGACTAAAAGCCTTATTTAGATCTGGCAATGAACAACAAAAGGCAAAATATCTTCCAAGATTAGCATCGGGAGAGTGGATTGCTGCATTCTGTTTAACCGAACCAAGTGGTGGGTCCGATGTAGCATCTATACAGTCACGGGCAAAACTTTCTGACGACAAGAAAACATGGATCCTTAATGGCAGCAAAATATGGATATCAAATGGTGGATTGGCAAATTTTTTCACAGTTTTTGCAAAAACAGAAATTCGTGATGAAGGTGTAGGAAGCATGGTAGATACAGTGACAGCTTTCATTGTGGAGAGAGATTTTGGTGGTGTTACAAGTGGGAAACCAGAAGATAAACTTGGAATGAGAGGATTAAACACATGCAACGTACATTTCAATAATACTCCAGTTCCTGTTGAAAATATTCTAGGGGAAGTTGGTAGTGGATTTAAAATTGCATTGGATGTTCTAAATAGTGCAAGATTTACTACTGGAAGTTCAGGAGCTGGTTTATTGAAGAATTTGATGCAAATGGCAGTAGAACATGTTGTGAATCGAAAACAATTCGGTAAACTGCTAAAAGATTTTGAACTTATCCAAGAAAAGTTTGCAAAAATGGCTTGTGCAACATATGCAATGGAAAGCATGGTGTACCTTACAGCTGGGACTTTAGACAGTGTTGAAGACCCAGACTGTTCTGTTGAAGTGGCAGTAGTTAAGGTGTTTAGTTCTGAAGCATGCTGGAATGCTACAAGTGAAATTCTTCAGATATTTGGTGGAATGGGTTACATGAAAGACTGTCCTGTTGAACGCTTGTTAAGAGATAGTAGAAGCATGACGATATTTGAAAGCACTAATGAAATGCTTCGTTTGCTTATTGCTTTATCGGGGCTTCAACATGCTGGGATCGAGTCCAATGAGAATATTAAGAAGTTAAGGAATCCACTCATGTTCCCAGGGTTTATTTTGTCCAGATTAATGGAAAGACGACGACAAGCTACTGATACTCCAAAGTTAAATCTTGGTATTGGTGGCTACTTACATCCATCACTAAAGAGCTCATCGGATTTGCTGGAATATTGTGTACTTCGTTTGCAGTATGTTGTAGAGATCGTGTTGGCACGGAATGGACGAAATGTAATAGACTACCAAATGGAGTTGAAACGATTAGCGGACATAGTTATAGATACATATGCGATGACAGCCGTTTTGTCAAGGGCATCTCGTTCATACTGCATAGGACTGAAGAATGCCGAAGAAGAAATTATTCTAGCAACCACATTTTGCAGTGATGCACACAAGAGAGTGAAAAATAATGTTAAAGAACTTGAAACGGGACCAATATTGACCTCGGATAGGAACTACAAGATCATTGCAGAGAAAATATTTTCAAGTGGTGGTTATTTTCCAGAACATCCTCTCAGGAGAAATTATGAATGAAACCCTTGTATATTATTTCTTGTACTGTATGTATAGACATTGAAAGTATTAACGATTTTTCTACAATCAGTCTCGTTTGTTAAATATTTATTTTCAAGTAGATACAAATTTAAAAAAAATACAGCTAGGCACACACTAAACCTGTGTTTTGTTTTGTTTTATCCTACAATTTTCTTTTATTACATATGTGCTATTAGTATTAACAAAATTAACTTGATTTGTTTATCTAATATGATAATGTGTGTAGAAAATTTTATTTATTTGTCAGATGAATATAAAAATGACAATTATTTATATTTACATAATAAGAACACTTCTTTCTCTCGAAATCAATGTTTGCGAAAGTAACGCTGAAGAAAATCTTTCACCGTGGCTGGACATTTGTTTACGTCACCTACCCCACCTCATAGACATCCTCATCATTCTCACCCTCTACTGTCTGACGCTGAGTATTTCCGACCATGCGCGAAGGTAAACTATCCCCACGGTCCCACCATGGAAGCTGAACTCCCTAGCTTTTCCCTCCGAGACATATAACGGATTCCCTTTTCTTCTAGTTTTTGCTATGTGCTGAAGTTTAATTGCATCATAGTGATACTTTTGAGTGTAGTAAGTCTATAATTTCCTGAGAGAACAGAATATGCTACATGTTGATAATTACAACCATAGGTGACACCAGCAGTGCACTCCCTTCTGTACTCCTAGTTTTCATATCAGTACTGATAACAACATGAAAGAATGCGACAGTACAGCTTGACCAAGCTAAGAATGCTGTTATGGCACTGTAGTTGCAGGCACGAGAGAAATGAGAAGCAAGAGGAGAAAAATGACTATACTTTTAGTGTGCCAGGGGCATGTTGCTCTGAAATGATTTGCTTCTATAATTTTGGTGATTTATGCCCTGCATAACTATTCTTTTATTAATTACTATTGAAAAACTATGTATTTTAAAGCAGTAATGCATGATTCTCTGTTTTTTGTATTTTTAATATTTGTAGCGCAAACATTTGCTCCGTATAGTTGTAAAAGATGCTGAATGAATAATGCAAGTCTAGATTTGTATGTGACCACAAATTTAGATAACAGAAAACCATGTAAGCCATTACTTCACTACAACTATGTCCAACTATTTAGTCTTGGTGCATGCACCAGCGGCGGCTGGTGGCTCTGAATTAGGTGAAGGGCTAGTAGAAAGAAAATGGGGTAATAGAGAAAATTATATTAACAGTTACACATAGGTATTATTAGAAAATGGGGTTTCTAATAAGTATGTGTAACTATTGATCTAATTTTCTCTATTACCACATTTTTCATCTAGCCCTTCACCTAATTCAGAGCCACTGCCACTGGCATCTGGTCAAAGAGATGACTGAGGGTATGTCAAAAACACATATATGGGCTGTATTAATTTCAAGGATGAACCTCGCTCAATTTCCTTGCCACCGAATATACCTCTCTCTGATAAGATTTGTATAGTATAGAGTTCTTAAATCTATCCTTGACAACTTTCTACAGGGTGTGCACCAGCCAAGAATGTCAAGACAAAGTCAAGAAATTAACATGTAGATCAAGAAAGTCGAGAATTATACTTGTTGTCAAGAATTTTTGCTATTTTTTACAGTATAGTGAATTTACATTGTTATAGCCTATACTTGTACTGGAATTCGAAAAAAATGAATATTTGAAGTCTAAACTTGTATTGAATTGTGGTTAACATTTGTTTACTTTGTTAAGAATTACATTCTTTTACGCGTAAAGTTTTGTAAAAATATTAAAGTAATGCAGCCATCCTCCATCCAGGATGAAAGCATTAATTTTTACATACATTAATAATTCAATTAATTTTTCATTGAATAAAAATATATATTTTCTTAATTTCCAACTATACCTAAGTCAGGGGCTAAGAAAAAGGTAAAAAAGTTCATGAAAAAATCAAGAATTTTGCATTTGTTATTTTGGTAGACACCCTGTTCTAGGATTATCCACATATAAATGATCACTGCTTTCAAATCACGATGACTTGGAAACTTAGTGTGTTTCCATATGAGAAAATTTGATTTTAATTATGTATTTATCCATAGTGTTTTAGCCTTAAAACTCACATTGGAAAAGAAACCACACTTAATAAAAACACTTCGAATATCAGGTTCATAACCTGAGAATCAGGCCCGTAGCCAGGAATTCTTAGTAGGGGGGGGGGGCAAATTTTTAATATATTGTCGCATTGGCAGATATAGCAGGGTGCACTTGCCCCCTCCCCAAAAAGCTATTAGTAACAGGAAAGGGATGATATCTTCGAGCAACATCAAATAACAGTATTTTGATAATGACCTTTCCGGGCTGCCAAAGAATACAAAGATTAAGTCTAGTCGGGACTGTATCTACCGTGCGTTCATTTCGATCTGCAGCCGAGAGATGCGTGGCGGGCGGCGCTGACGGAGATGCCGACATTTGCGGCCTGTAATGCCCACTTATTTTTATAGACATATGCAGACATTTATATAAATATTGCAAAACGATCACTAACCTGTGTTATAACTCGCAAAAGTTCTTCTGTAATTCATCCAAGTTCTGCTCTTATATACACAAAAAAATACGCTTTAGAAACGATGTTAAGAGCCACAGATAATAAAACATTTTAATCATAGTTTTGACCAGTAACGTCCTGCTTAAGTTTATATCCTTGAAAGAGTTTTGTGCCGATGGGGATCGTTTGGAGGTTTTGAATGTGCAACACTGTATCAAGATTACGCTGTAGAAGAAACCGTTAAAAGTCAATAGTGTTCGTGAGCTTCCTTGCAATCCGAAATCTCCGAGCTCGAGTTTTTTGTTCCTTCCCGACTAGATGAAGACAGAGTTGTAAATATAGTGGCGAGCAATGTAAACCAAGAGCGTGTTAATTTCGTACTGTGCGCAAGAGTGTTATTCTTGGTTACTTGCAGTTACTTGTTTGTGTTATTGTAGTGTGTATGTGTGACGTGTCAGTGAGACGATTGGAATGCCAGCCGCAAGATTCACGTTAGAACAAAAATTTTTTGTGTATGACACGTACCTACGTGAAAACAAACTCGTGTCGAGACGTGTGTAGGTAATTTGTACAGAAATTCCCATGCTTTCAACTCCACACAGAGATACGGTTAGACATCTTGTCCTTAAATTACGAGAAACTGTATCGTTAAATTTTAAAACACCTAAGCAAAAACGACGGATTCTAACCGAAGCAAAACTCGATGATATTGGTGCAGCTTTAGAACGTTCTCCAAACAAACCTCTACGCCGTGTTTCACAAGAGGTGGGCGTGTCAAAATCATCGGCACATACAGTCACTAAGCTACTAAAATTAAAACCATACTCTTATAACACAGGTTAGTGCTCGTTTTGCAATATTTATATAAATGTCTGCATATGTCCATAAAAATAAGCGGGCATTTCAGGCCGCAAATGTCGGCATCTCCGTCAGTGCCGCCCGCCACGCTTCTCCCGATCTCTCGGCTGCAGATCGAAATGGACGCACGGTACTTGATATTTACAGGTCGATAATGTTAATAGACGATTAATATGTACCAACAACTTTGAGTTTCTCTGCAGAGCTGATTAAGGGAGCTTTTTACAAATCGTGCTTCATAATTTTTCCCTCTAGTTTCCAGTATGCAAGATTTTTACGCACAAAGGAATCCAACGAGAATCCAACTACAAATTTTTTAACCAAAATAATAAATGTGAAACACTATCACATTTTCATCATGTTCGATACTAATTTGACCAACTAAGCTGTCATACATCTTTCACCAGTCAACTTCTAGAGTGGGATGGTTACACAACACACTTCGAAGTCAAGGGTCCCAGTTTCGAGCCTGGGCATGAGTGTTCTTTGTGAGCAGAGGCACAACCACTGGCGTACGCTACAGCTCCCTCATAAATTTTGAAAAATCGACATTTTCGAGTAAAAACACCATAAACTCTGGAAAAACCAGAGTGGTAAATTCAAGCCCTATAAAATTATCCCCAGGTGACATTTTTGAGAGTGGAAAGTTGTAAATATACGATATATCTTATTGTGTATGCCCCCCCCCCCCTAGAAAGCAGTCAGGGATGCCAAATTTTGAAAAACATTGGGTTCTTATAAGTTTTAAAAAATCTCAAATTCTCCCTTCCACGTATTATGATATTAATGCGCACCATACTCGCTTTTTAAAAATATTATTTATTGATTTTAATATGAAAATATATAACAATAACAAATACAATAATAATAACACGACAAATTCTTAGGTGAAATATGTTCCCACTGACCCCTATAAGTTTGCGTCACTGAAAGCATCCACCTATACAATTCCAGCCCCTCCAGGAAAAAAATCCTGTGTATGCCAGTGGGTGCAACCAAGAATTTTTGTCTGGAGGGGGGCCAGTACCAGGACAAACATGCAAATAATAATAATTTTAATATAGTGGTGGTAGTGACAGTAGCATCAAAGATGTTATTAAAAATCTCGCAAGAAGGGGTTAGAAGTCAGTGCTAAAGCATTTGCGATGGAACAAATGATTTGAAAATATTTTTCCAACACGTTCAATTTCACATTAGCTAATACTGGACAACAAGCACACAACTGTATCTTTTAAAGACACAAAATGCATGATGAACATAATTCTATTTGTACATATGACATGTATTACTTTCATGTACAACATATATTTTATTTTTGCAACATGGTACAACGTAAAATAAGAAAATACATAAGTATGCAACATGTTAACGCTAAATTGTACATGCATTCAAAGTTTTTTTGATATATATATATTATTTGTGAGAATACATTAAATACATTACATAATTAATTCATCTGCTTCACAACAAATCAACAGTAAAAATAATACAAATTTTGTCTCCTTTTCCTCAAAAGAATTAGTCGTGCATTTAAAACAAAACTATTTAGCAGCAACAATCTGAAGTAGCTACATATTTGGTCTTACTTCTCTCTCGGGTAATTTAGAATGCATTATAGAAAACAATCATATTGGGATCGATGAGAGCAAGAAATTTTTTAGATCCAAATTTTTCAAACTGGAAACATATTGACTTATTAGTTGCAAATAATTTCACAGGGTACCATGGCACTTTCTTGAACACATTTTTTATTTCATTTAGACCATTTTGGTGCCATAGCTATGGCTCTGAACTTGGACTATAACAATAGCAGATACGAAAAAAAAATTTACGAAAATTTTAAACCAATGGGGCAATTGGCCCTCTGTGCCCCCCCCCCCCCCCTGGAAGTTCCCTTGCCCGTCTGGAAGAAAAAACTAATTCCATCTTGAGTATCCATTTGTCCTACTATTCTTAGATTCTGCTAGTCTTGTTTTTTTACTTATATGTTCGCCCCTCCCCCTAGAATGGACTTCTATTCAAGGTTGGGGGGACAATGCCCCCTGCCCCCTGTGGTTGCGGCACTGTTTGTGAGTGCCTCTTCATCAATTTCACGTCATTACTCATTGTCGCGATTAGATAGAAGTGACAGAAAAGCAAAGCTAAGTAACAAAAAATTAATATCCATTCCCTCTCTCTACTGCATGAATCGCTATTGCCAAATGGTAGACTTGGGAAACAAAAAATGAAGTAGTTCAAACTTCATAGCAACACATCCAAGAAAAACATCCAAACACATTAGGCACCTTTAATATAAGACATCTCAAAATGTCATAACCGTTCTAGATACTGAAAATTACGAAATAATTTCCCTAAGTCTGAATGAGGAAGGTATTCGCCCCCCCCCCCCCCAATCCTAGTACGACATTATTAGGAATCCCACACACTTCATTAAATCACATAATCAGTAAGTGTCTTTGTTAAGTTGCTACAGTAATACAGGATATAATTGTAAAGATTAGTGAGAATACCAGGTTGGATTGTGTTCTGTATATTTCACAGGGGGGGCAAAGAAGGTTCTCAGGAGGGGGGGGGGGCAGTTGGCCCCCTCTAGCTATGGGCCTGTTGAGAATATGAGAAATTTCTTTCCTGAATTGAGACCTACGCTGAGTACCATGCAAGATTCACTTTAGTTTCCTGATGCAGCATGAATCACTCAGTGATGTTACTGTGGCTTTTGTACAAATATTTGCCTTTCATGCAATTTGCCAATTCATACAGTAATTTACCTTTTTTCATACAGGCTTTGAAAACAAAAATATTTCACAGCAATAATATGTACAATAAATTTACAACATATCACAATATTTATTATTTATTTACAATTTCAGATTACTTACAACTGAAAATATAGTGTTTACAAACTGTTAATCAGCTGAGTAAAGTCAATAAGTAATTTTCAATCACAGCTTGGGCTGAAAGAAAGTAAAAAAAATATCAATAAGTTCTGAGCAATAAACCATTCTTGTATGATAAATAATATAAAATACAATAAACTTACTTTGTTATATTATTATTTCTCACTCATATTCGGTTGTAATAACACCATACTTGGATTTCTTGCTTTTACATGATGATGACAATTTAAAATTCGATATATTGTGAAAAACCAAGCATATGCTAGATAAACTAATAAAGTGTGAGATATTTTATTATTTTTCATAAATGTCATAAGAATATTTTTTAATTATTTTTAATCCATGAAATTAAGAGGACATTTTAAAGAAAAAATAAAATACTGAATTAAGAATAGATACTGGGAAACAGGCAAGGATCCACGGGTGGTCTCCCTTCCTAACTGCCATCTAACCCATCTAACCCATTAATGCCCAGCGTATGATATTTCATATGCACAATATTTGTGCATTGTGGTATTTTCTTTGTTCACCATAATACATCCTACAGAAATGTAACCGACCACTCTCGTTTAAATTCTTCACTTATCTGTTTGATTAGAGAACTTGTAAAAGAGCATAGCGATTTTTCTTAAAAAATGTTCAATATGAGTGACTGATATTTTTTCTCTTTATGAACGATTTTTGTTTTAGGTAAAGATAACTTATTTTTCTCTTTTATGTGTGCTGAGCCTATATCACAAACCATGATTTATGCTGAGTTATGTATGTACACATGCTCCAACAGATGTTTGATAAGAGAGTATGCTGGGCATTAACGAGTACTACTGCTGACTGCTTATCATTTGCATTATTCTGTATGTGATAGAAAAAGAGAATGGTTCTAGTTTAGACTTGGATGGGTCTTATAAGTTAGCATTTCTATTTTCTGGTGAAATTGATGGTGCTGCATCGCCATGCCAGAGTAGTTAGCACAGTGAGCTATGACACCATGGATCCCAGGTTCAAATCCCAGTATGGTCATGTTTATTCTTTGTGAGTGTCCCTTCATCAATTTCATCATATCATGCTCATCTTCACCATTGGCCAACAGTGGCCGAAATATGACATAAAATAAACCAAATCAATCCATTATTTTGCTGATAGTGAGATGCATGAAGTGACAGTGTGTGTAATGTAAACCATCAGAGAATTGGTAAAATGGATTTAAAAAAAAAAAAAAGAGGTATTGAGGTAAGAACAGTTCATGTTGAGATCATCTTGTTCATGAGGAACATAGTCAGCATAGGTGTGGGCAGTGCGTCAAAAATGTAGTCAGTGGCAGCGATTCAGTTCCAAAAGTGTGTGTGGTGGGGGGGGGGGGCAAGGACAGTTTACTTTTCCTTGGTACATAAGGTTTAGCATGGTGGAGGATGGCAATTGCCCCCCTAGTGCCCCTCTAATTGCCGCCACTGTGCACAGTGTGTTTAATGTTGGAAAACACCATAAAATGTATTTTCTTTTTTGCTCATTGAAGCTGTTGACCTATCATTTTCGTATTCCTTCCAAACAGCAGTAAGCCTATAGTATTGTTTTCACATGATAATGTGTCCAATTCTAACATTGTAATGATAATACAGTAATGAAAATGAATATGTTTATTGTGTTTTATGAACACAAAATCTCAGTGTCCTACAATCAACAGAACTATTCTAAAAGTGTGTAACTTACGATATTTCATGTTAAAAAAAAAAACTATGAAAAACTGATCGATCATCAAAGTTTTTTATTTCTTACATATAAGGAGTATCAGTAGATGAAAAATCCAATTTTTTTTTATATACCTTAACTGGTTAACAGACTACAGTTTTTAGCATTTGATTTAAGAACACTTTATGCTCTTGATAGGCTAATCGGAACTGAGGCTATAGTTTAAATTTGTATTCAAGCCAACGTGCAATAAGCCTGAAAAGAGTCCCTTTGAGACAAGGGGTTTTTCTTCCTTTTCTTTATTCACTTTACTCCTCATATCTGATCCTTCAGTTTACCGTAGCCCCACGAGGAATTATAACATACAACATAACCATTTATTCCAGCCCTGAACCTCTGTTTTTGCAAAACAATACTTTAATCTATAGAACATGTAAATCCACTTGGTACACAAAACACTGCAATTGTAGGATTCTCCCCAATGGTGTAGTGATAAATCTGTCACCTGGTCATCAAGGGGTCCCAAGCTCAATACCCGGTGAAGGGACAGAGGTTTGTATCCCACTTTAAACTGTAGGTCCAGTCTCAGTTAGCCCATTAGTGCATAAAACAGACTCAAAAACCAAAACTCCAGCAACTTTAGGTTAGAATTGATTCTTGGTGAGATGAGGTATCCGACCGAAATTCGCCCCTCCCAACTGTAACTTGTGGATCTACCACTGTTGGAAAATGACATAGATCTTACTGTACTGTTAGTGGTATGACCAGTGGTGTGTGGTGCTAAATCAGGCAGAGGAACAGGTCACCTGCACTTGCTCCCCCCCCCCTCCCCCATGGGTGTCTTAATATAATACAGTAGATCAAGTAAAATTCAACCCTTATTGAAATTAACCAAATAAATATGTGATACATATATTACAAATTGTCAGAAGTGACAAACATGAGGCATGTTAAAATTATATGACAATAGGTATTTTTTTAAAAATATGATATAAAGAAAATATTAAAAATAAAATTGTTGATGCACAACAAAGAAAAATTTAATAATAGCAATTTATGAGTGATCAGAGAAAAAATAATGTTTTGTCGGAACCTGTTTCATCTCTTTATTTGTAGATTAAGTTGACGTTTTTTCAGAGAGTTGAGTATTCTTGTTATTCAAACGTCCTCAATGCAATAATGGCACACAGATGGCTGAGTTTTTTTCATGAGGTCTGCTAGATTAGTAGAAGTGACAAAATCCGAACTGTTCCAGACTCCCTTCTCGGGAACAAACAAGGACAACAATATAATTTGCCACTGAAGGAATATCCAGTTAATCATTTTACAGAGTTGTAGTAACTCATTTGAATATGCCTTGTGCACGATTTCATTTTAGTTTTTAATTCAGTTAGGATAGGTGTTGGTTTGTTGTATTTTCTGCAAAGTTCAATGAACTAAAGGCTTTAGTCTTCAGCCAGTCGATCATGCAACATTCACTTTTTTGTCCTGACACTGCGTGCCTTGAAACTTTGGTCTTGGGGCTGGTGGAACAGGTGGATAGGAGCTGTTCCCTGGGAAGCTATTTTGCAGCATTTAGCCAAGGTAACTTAAGGCATTTAACAGACGCTTAGACTGTAGAAGATTTTTCCAGTTTGTTATGAATGCCAGACCCAAGTTCGTAACGACATTAGAAAATTATAGACTTGCTACACACAAAATTATCACTATCATGCAATTAAACTTCAGCACATAGCAAAAACTAGAAGAAAAGGGAATCCACTATATGTCTTGGAGGGAACAGCTAGGGAGTTCAGCTTCCGTAACCGTGGGGATCGTTTGCCTTTGCACGTGGTCGGAAATACTGAGCGTCAGACAGTAGAGGGTGAGAACGATGAGGCTGTCTATGAGGTGGGGGTAGGTGACATAAACAAACATCCAGCCACGGTGAAAGATTTTCTTCAGCGTTACTTTTGGAAACGTAGATTTCGGGAGAAAGAAGTGCTCTTATGTTAATATAAATAATTTAAATAGTTCAAAAGGGCGATAATTAGGGGGAACAGCCTGTTCCTTCTGTTCCATGGAGGAACCGCCACTGGATACGTTTCAATGTATTATAACCACCTAGAAAACTTTTTTTTTTAATCCCAATAATGTGTCGCAGCAGGTATTTCCCTTAAGGACATATGTAACAACATACTGTAACTTTGATAATGATCGGAGGTACACGTTTTGAGTTCTGTATGAGTCTAGAGGTACAATTAGTAAAGTTTAATTTCATTGTTACTTTTTGGAGGGGGAGGGGTGTCAGAGAAAAAAAAAAATCTTTCATTGGTTTCAAAAACATCGCTTCTCTTCTCATTTCAAAACACACTTTTGGCAATAGAAGTACGATCTTCCGAAATTCCTGGGGGGGGGAAGCAGGGGTAGGGGTAGTGGGGGAAGGGGGAGACAGCAGGCAAAGAAAGTCAAAAGCCTCCAGCTGCCAACAAAGGGTTGGAAAACAGTCTACTGCTTTTTGCTGTTTCACAAAAATAGTTACTTTCCCCTTTTTTTCTTATTCTAACCGATATATTTTTTTCCCCCATCAGGATTATAGCCCCTAACAGATATTTTTTTTCTCCCATCAGGATTATAGCCCAAAGTATACTGAACAAAGTGAGCTATCATTTGTACCTCTAATGTTCTTAGTTAGGAAATTTAAAATTTCATTTAGAAGCATGCAGAATTTCAAATTTCTCGCTGAAAACTAACTCGGCGTTAGTGCATTATTATTATTATTATTTTTCAAAAGTATTAGCAATAACTGCATAAATTTTTCCACATCAATGGCAAATGTACCAGGCATTATGCGGTACCTTTTGGAGATTCATGTCCTGGCGTAGCCTCTGTGGGGGTCCGATGAATTTCAAATTTCGTGCAAAAAAAATAGTTACTTTCCCTTTTTTCTTCTTTTTTTAACTGATTATGGAACATTTATTTTTTGCCATCAGGATTATATTCCAAAGTATACTGAACAAAGCGAGGTTTTGTACCTCTCATTGTACCTCTAACGTTCTTAGTCCCGGAAATATAAATTTTCATTTAGAAGCATGCAGAATTCCAAATTTCCCACTGAAAACATGCTAGGCATTAGTGCGAATACCTGGAAAATCAGCCTCGGTGTCTAAGAGATAAATGCAGGGCTGGATTAACCTATGGGCAACTGAGGGCAATTGCCCTGGGGCCTCCACCAAAAGAAAGCTGTGAAGGGCCTCCACCAAAAAAAAAAAAATATTTTAACCAGCTGACTATGCTTGTGAAGAAGTTGTATTTTAAAAATAAAAAAAACTTCAATATTGTCTTATGTCTACACTCTTCTGGATCCAATTGTAGCACAGCTCTAAGTCGATCTGTTTGTATATATCTGAAGCTCAATATGCTTTATTGATTTGGCTGTGGTGTGGAAATAAGGCACACTTATTCAAACAATAAATTCTCAGATAAGATTAAGATAATAAATAATTCTACGAAGTACATAACGTTCTTTCGTTAATAACATCGTATTAGAACTGAGTTTTATAGGGAAAAAAATTGTGGAGATACTAGCGCTCTCTCTCTCTATTGGTGCATCAGTGAACTACGGGGCGGGCACCTAACTTTAAGCAGCACTTTTGTGAATCGCGCTAACATAAGCTAATGGACGGCGTTATATGTTCCCTCATAAGACATAAGAGAGACTGTGATGCACCCAAATCATTTTTAACAATCAATCAATAAGCTCAGACTCAGTTATAAGATTTCTTTAAATAAAATACCACAAAATGTTGGTACCAAAGGTTGTGCTGCAGCACAGCAGGCTCTGAAAGGCTTGTGCGAGCTGTTTGTTAAATTCATATTGTTGTTCTGACACAGTAATTCAATTTGCATGTATGTGTGTATTTATTTATGTATAAGCACCAGTTAAACTAGGTTCTCATAAAGTAACAACGCCTGAACCCCCTTAGTATTTACTATATATTATAATTAGTTACAGTTTTCACTCTTCATAATATACTGCAGACATTTAGACACAGAATTTTAATGCTGCTATAGCGCTACAATTTTCATCCTGTAACTTAATTTTACTGTGCTATTCTCCCTGCAAACGTCTCTGTGATATGTTCGATTGTGAATGACTACTGATTCTAAAATCAGGTCTACCATTTCAACTGCTGAAAATTGGTGGTTAACATACTGAGCTAAGAAAACTCCTAGTAAAAAATCATAAAAAAATTTTAGGTCCCCCCACAGAACATTTTGCCCAGGGGCCTCCACAAACCTTGATACGGACCTGGATAAATGTATAGGTCAGAAGCTGGTTTCCAAGAATGTTAAGTCATAAGAAGTAGCCATATATTAAAGGGGTGTGAAAAGAGAGAGAGAATTATCTCCAAACCACAGTGGGTGACCATTCTTTATGGGTAATTCCATGTCAAATCAACCAAGAAAAAATAAACTTTGCAATTTGATGTCATGGATTGGACTAATTTTTGGTATACACGTTTCTTATTATCTGAAATATACAAAATATTATTTTTATTTTTCATGTTGCCAGTTTTTGAGTAATTGAATTTTGAAAATTGACAAAATTGCCCAAAAACCACTCACTGCTAAACCTTTAAATACAATTTGCAAGAGACCTGTTGCAACTACACGGCTGGGCCTGGTCTCATTTTAAAGCTTATTAAGACAGCTTTCATTTGATATACAACATGCTTGGTTTTTTGCAAAAAACAAATTTTGAAAGTTGTTTCAAAATTTTATTTTGCAGTTTCCAAAAAACGAAGTTTTCAAAAATTTTACACATATTGGTACACATCTACTGAAGGTTCAGTCAAAATTTCAAGGTGGTAACTCTTTGGTGTCATATGAAAAGCGAATTCCTTTCAAGACCATGCGATGATTTAAGTTAACATATGTTACATACCTAACCACATTATAGCTAAATACAGAAGCATACATACCAACTTCATCACTCCAGCTATCATTAGTTTAACTTTTTGATAAGTGGTACAGCCACATACAGTGTGAGTACCACTGGCTCCTGCTATTATGCAACTCTTTGATCTTAATTTTACAAATTTTGCAAACCCAATCTTAAGCAGCAGGTATTTAGATTTAAAAAGTCTGAATATTTCTCCCAGATTTCCCAGGATTCCCAGATTTTTGAATGTAGATACCTTTACCATCTGTGTCCCTCACGGAAACATGGTCTTTCTTGCCAGGCATTTGCCTGCTAACTTCATCATTGAAGTAAAAACCTTTAACTCATTAGGCCCATTCTTCTTGTAAAGTTTTTCCAGGTCTGGGGTCAGGTGAGGACAAAATTCCCTTCTCTTGGATGAGTTTCTTTGCTTTCCTTGCTATGTAATTACTAACACCAAACTACTTTTCAATTTTTCCACATGACCAACTTTTGGGCAAAATAGACAAAATCATGAACCTGTCACTTTCTCTCTTTAAGTTGCTCAAAGATTTCTGATTCTGAATTGCTACAGTGGCATTCTTCATCATCTTTATCACCTTCTGCATTAAAAAGGGATTGGTTATAAGTAATTCTTATTTTCTTTATCTTTTATCTGGAATACCTTTTCAAACTCTTCAGTTTCTTCTTATTCACTGGAGACTCACCAAGAGAGATCAAAGAAGCATTCAAGTAGCTGAACCCTGTATCAACATCCATCTATTCTGAATCTTGGTTACTATAACTAGGACCAGCATTATCATCTAGCCCTGAAGGATTTTTTTTCTGGAATAATAGTCTGCTTTTCCTTCCCCAACTGCAGTCTACAGAAAGTGCAAATTTTCATGTTTTCTTCAATTCCGTAATTTAAAGAAATCATCGAAGCTGCCACATTCCTCAGATTTTTACTACACCAGTGCCCCTTTTTCTTCAAAGGATTACAACAGTAAATGGACCACTTCTTGCCATCCAAATCAAGTTTTTTTTTTAAAAAAAATTAAGACACTAATAAAGTAAGTTTCAAACAATTCACAGCACAGAAGTTAACTGAGATGTACACACTGACAACTACACCACAACTGATCCAGTTGGACAAAGAAGCTTAGGAGAGCAGGAATAAACAAGTAGATGCAGGAAAGGGATGACTCACACTTGAACTTTAACTGTCCCTCACTCATTTTGACTGAACCTTCAGTAGATGTGTACCAATATGTGTACAATTTTTGAAAATTTCGTTTTTTGGAAATTGTAAAATAAAATTTTGAAACAATTTTCAAAATTTGTTTTTCGCAAAAATCAAGAATGTTGTATAACAAATGAAAGCCCTCTTCATAAGCTTTAAAATGAGACCATGGCCAGCCCTGTAGTTGAAACAGGTATCTTGCATATTGTATTTAAAGTTTCAGCGGTGAGCAGTTTCAATAACTTACAAACCGGTAATAGGAAAAAAATTTAAAATAAGAAAAAAAATTCTATATTTCAGATAAGAAACATGTATACCAAAATTTGGCAAAATCCATGGCATCAAAGGTTTATACACTGGTTGATTTGACATGTAAATACGATTACCACAGAGAGGAGAAACACACTTTTTCACTCTCTCCAATTCTCACTCTCAAATTTAATACTTTACCTAGTTTACTTCCTCTGGACACTGCAATCTTGAAAGCTGTATCACCACAGAGGTTTGTCATCATTAGATTAGCTCCCCGCAAGAGAAGTTCATTCACACAATGTGGATGGTTACCATGTGCAGCAAACATAAGTGCTGTGGTTCCATTCTGATAAAGGGAGGAAATAAAGACAAATTATTAAATTGAAGGGAGCACATTAGACTGTAGTACCATTCATTTGGAACAATATTTTACCGCCAAGATCAAGTAGAAAACTTTCAGATTCAAATTGTCCTCTTTTTTCCTATTGGTTATTTTATGTTGTTTCTCTGTCTCTAGGGTTTATCATGAAGGTAAGTACGAATGATGAATTAGATGATGGGATAAACACATCAATGCCTTGCCCAGGGTTCGAACCTCATACCTCTGGCTCTATTGAGCATGATGCTGATCATGGCAGATTCAATCTGAGATCACCGGCTTCATAGTTACACACAGAGGTGAAATAACACTGAGTAACTTGCATCGTACAAACACACTTTGAAGGCCATGGCCAGCAAACAGGCTCTAGGTTGCATGAAAATATGTATTGCAGGACTTGTTGTTAGGGCCATATTGAAAAACATACTGGAATTCCTTCCATTACATCCAATCCTGGAAATTAACTTCAAATCATTTATTTACCTCTTGAATGATTTGATAACAATGGCAATTTTCTTGTGACCTGTACATACAATAAATTGCCTACTTTTGCATGCAAAGTAAATCTACCTGTACGTATATAATATACACTAAGCACAACAATTAAACAAGTAGAAAGAGCAGCTCACCTCATCTGTGTGATTGACATCTGCTCCTTGAGTTAAAAGCAACCTAACAACATCATGGTGGCCTCCTGCAGCAGCCAGTTGCAAAGCAGTTTCCCCTTCACTCCCAACATGGTCCAGGGTTGCCCCATGCTGCAACAGAAGCTGAACAGTCGGAAGTTGGCCATAAGAGCTTGCCCACATCAAGGGAGTCAGACCATGGCAATCCTCACTATCAATATTGGTTTCTGCAAAACATTGGGAAAAACACACAATGAAATATTTCTTGCTCTTGTGAAGGCAATACACTAATGTTAACTGATTGATTCATTTTACTTTGCATGTCTGCCACTTTTGCGAAGATGAGGGTGGATGATATGATGAAGGAACACACTCAAAGAATACCCATGCCCGGGCAGGGATTCAAATCCGATCTACTCCCCCACATGTTTCAAATAATGAAAATACATTAGTTGGCAGCATTTTCCTTGTTGCACAGTTTTCATGTATATTTCTACTGTAAAAAGACACACACACTTCTAAAATTAAAATGCATATTTCAACATTGAATTCATAGCTAGACACATAAGCAGTATCTGCAAAGAAAGCCAGCATTTTCAGATGAAAAAGCAAATGGGCAAAAAAAAAAAAATGGCCTCTCCGTCTGAGAATTCTATCATGCATGAATCATATCCTGTATGCTTGAGTTTTGTTTAAAGTCCACTTCATGCACAGAAAGGATAATTAAGACTAGACCTACAGTTTAAAGTGGGATCCAAACCACTGTTCCTCCACTGGGTATTGAACCCGGGACCCTTTCATTACAAGGCGACGATATTATAAAATTTTGTATGAGTCTATAGGCACATACCGAGCAGATTGATCACTTAATGTGTTTTCCATCCCATCATTATATGGTTACATGAGTAGGTTAGGCAGGCTAGGTTTGGTGCTCTTAGCATTTTAATTACTCTCGTATATATTTAGTGTTACTATTTGCAAGTTTTCTGAAAATATGATTGTTAGTTAAAGCATAACTTATACCTTCTGTCAACATTATTAAGAACAAATAAGTAATTAGTTTCCCCTAAATTTTATTGTTTCCGGCACATGTTTGTATTTCAAACACAATATTTCCACTACATGAAACATTCATCATAAGTCTTTATCTCCCTCAGAAAACTGGTGAAACAGTGGAAAGATTGTGTTAAACACACAAAACGCACACATACACCAGCCAGAAACAATAATAGAAGAATGGAAACTTATCACTTATATTGTTTATTCCTGCACACTTATGAGAACTGTCACTTCCACAACCTACTCTTTGGAATGTAATTCCTCACAAATTAACATTTTCTGCATTTTTAAATGCATCAATTAGTTTCTCCAAACTTCAAATTTACTTCCATTATCATTTCCAGCATTCTAAAGTCATTCCTCACACTTTTGTAAAATTATAATAAATATTACACAACCAGAACCATACCTTGTTGTATATCTTCAAGGGTAACTTCCCCTTGACCTGCACGATGGTGTAGACTTACATCAATAGGTTCAACAACAGGTGTCTGGGTTTGGATATTTCCTCTCTGAAGATTTGTTAAAACAGTTGTTGGCTGAAAGAACAACAATTAATTAACACATTTTATCATCAGCAAGAGGCATCTTAACACAAATTTGTACTACTTAGCTGATGTGCCATCTCTAATCTGTAAGCCTCACAGGATGGGATGTTTTAAAGCATTCACTTTTAAAATGTGGAGTACTACACATGCACACACCAAAAAATAAAATAAACTTAAGGAAAACTACACTGAGAAAACTACACTGCCTTCCAAACGTTAAGCACGCAATGCAAATTTTCGAAAGCGTATTGAAAGCATCACTGCGGATGTAGATGTCAATTTTTATGTGTAGCTTCCTTTTTGTAAGGAGACAGTGAATGGGAGAGGAAAGAGGAGTTCACAGGATTCTTGTTGGGAAACCTGATGGTAAGAGACCTGTAGGAAGGCCAAGACGAAGATGGAGGGACAACGTTGAGATGGACCTAAAGGAAATCGGTAGGGATGGAAAAGAGTACATAGATCTTGCTCAAGATAGGGCCAGATGGAAGGCCTGTGTTGCTGCAGCCATGAACCTACGGGTTTAAGAAGGCTAGAGAGTTAGTTAGTTAGAGAGTGAATCATCTGTACCTAGGTGCTTAATCGGTGCTCTTGAAATAGCATAAAAGCGAGGATTTCGTGCAAGAATCATCACACTTTCGTTGATGCCAGCATTCTGAAGGGTTTGAGGTGCATTTAAAAGCTGATACGAAGTGTTTATAACTTTTGTAGGATTATTTTTGATAATATTCAAATGACAGATAATGAGCGCTGGCATGCTGTCGGATGCATTCAAGCAGGACAGTCAATGAAATGTGTCGCTATTTTCTTTGGCGTTGATCATTCCGTAATTCCTCGATTATGGAAACAACTCCAACCAAGTTATACAGATGTCTGGAGACCTGTGCCCAGTCGTCCAAGGGTTACTGCCCCACTGATGATTGGTATATTGCTATAGTAGCCAAGCGGATTCGACGAGCAACCTCCACAACTGTTACATCCTTGGTTGCAGCGGCACATGGTAAGACAATATTGCCAGTACTGTGTGCCGAAGGCTCCACATGAAGGGATTGTATGCCCGAGTACCACGTGTTTGTGTTGCATTAACCGTCCAAGCCAGAGGGACAAGATTAAAGTGGTGTCATCAACATGTCAATTGGACTGTCTAAGATTGGTGCAAAGTCCTGTTCATGGACGAGTCAAGATTTGCCCTGGAACAGATGATAAGCGTGTAAGGGTCTGGAGAGAACGAGGCACACGCAATCAGGCCAAGAGCATCATCGAACATCACGCATTCAGAGGTGGCAGCGTCATGGTGTTGGCTGGAATTTCAATGGGATATCGCACCGAGCTGCACATATTTAAAGGCAGTTCTGTGATGGCTGCGCGGTATCGGGATGAAGTCCTAGACCCCATTGTGAGACTCTACGCTGCAGCAGTTGGTCCTGATTTCCTTGTTATGGACGATAATGCCCGTCCCCATCCAGCAAACTTCGTTGACGAGTACCTTAAAAGTGAGGGCATTTCTCGTATGGAGTGGCCGGCATACTCCCCTGGCCTTAATCCCATTGAAAACCTTTGAGCCCTCGCGCATTCTGTCTCTGCACGTTTACTTCCTCCAGCCAGTCTCAGAGAGTTGGAAACTGCCCTAATGTAGGAATTGCCATTGCTAGCATCTGCGATGGTTGATCACCTCATTGAAAGCATGGAAAATCGTTGTAATTTGTGTGAAGGTCCGGGGTGGTCACATACCATATTAATGTAAGTTTTGTTGGTCACATACCATATTACTGTAAGTTTTGTTTGGTTTGTTTGCCTTTAAACAACATTATGTTAATGACCGAAATGTGACGTCATCATATAACTTACGAAAAGTAAACATTTTTTTCATCTTTGTACACAATTCTTGTTTTCTTTAATGCATAACCATACCTGCTACCTTCATGTTTAATTTTGTGTTTATGAAAGCTTTACTTTTCCATTTTTGTTGATTTTTACCATGGCGTGCTTAACTTTTGGAAGCGTGCTTTTTTTTTCCTCAAAAGGATTTCGCTCTGTGAGAAGATAAATTTTGGCATTACTTTCCCCAAAACACACAATTACAAGATGAATTTAAAAAAATTAAAATATCGCACATGAAGGGCCAATTGCCCATTTCTCTTCTAATTGTGCCTGTATGAAGATGGAATGTCAACGTTGTACTTCCTGTGAAAGCCTCTGCCATTTCATCAAAAAGAACACAAATTTTAACTCTACAGCGAATAGTTCTCATTCTATGTTCTTTTAAAAAATAACATTTCCATGCATTTCAAAAGCCTGCACTTTAAATTCACATGAACTAATAAACCAAAACAGCTTTTGACATACATTCTATATTCATATGGATCGCCCGTCCATTAAAGGTTAAATTTACCTATCACTTAACATATTCTCTACTTTGCTACAAAAATCCATATGGCCATGGGAAAGTATGATTTTCAAGGAAAATTATTATGCCCCAATTGAACTCAGGAATGTTCAAACTGATCATTTGCTTACTTGTGAGATCTTTAGCAACTTTTGACTAATTATAATATGGAAGATTAATGATGGTAATGAACAAACTTTTTACACTGTTCTTAACCCTTCATGGGTCGCGTTCGAAAAGTTACGTCGATGATCGCGCACAGTGCCAGAGACCGGGTTTTTAAAATATGCTAAATTAATGGTTTAAAACACTAAATCTTAAATTATTACGATTAGATCTTTTCTTTGAACATTTGAGATTCCACAAAACTATAAAAATTGAAATTCTATAAAATTATAAAAAGGCACGCTTCATTAGTTGGACACCAAACAGCACACCAGATTTTCAGCAAACAGTAGGTACGCCTATGGCCATGCATAGACTCCAACAGCAAGGGCCTTCAACAAATCCTTCTTATGGGCTCGAAGATCTTTCCAAGATGAAAACAAAATTGTGGTGTCAAAGAGGAAGGTTAGAAACTCAGCTAGACAGAGGGAGGGTGTTGACAAAACAATCATTGATAAATAACGACGTTAAATCCACACACCCGGAACTAGAGATCTTGCACGACCAACGCAGGGTTCCCAAGTTGGGTAAAAATTTACTATCCTTCGGACACCTATAAATTCTTAGTTTCGTCAATTTTTGACATTCGTACTTACCTATCTGCTTCGCGGAACATTCCTTAAGGTATATTGACGTTTTTTTCATCAAAGTAATTGCAATTTTTCACATTACGAGTACTTTTTCCCGTAGTCTTTTTGCTTGCCTGAGACACAATATGGCGTGTACACCTTCCTACATAATGGCGCGTCATGCTTGTGTTTTGTCGATTTTCAATCGTTATGCAGTGTTTCAATCTTCGGAACCCAAGAAATACATGTGAACAAAGCTCATCTGATCTAATTTTTTTTTTTAAACTTATTTGCATTGTTTTACGAAGAAAATTGTAATGTTTCGTGGTGCTATCCGTGAATGGTTATTGGGGCTATCCATCCCGGAATTGGTGGGAAATTTAAAGTAAAAAATTATATTTGGAATTTTTGACTCAAATTTCCCACCGATTCCAGGCTCCGCCCCTGGGGTAATTGACCTGCTGCCACCGCCCCGCCTCTGCTCTGCTCCGGCTTTCTCTATAGAGTCCCTGTTCAAGGCATGTTAGCAATTGGCCGAAGTCACCTGCCCCCAAATGAGCCCCAAACTTGTAAATTTGTAGAAATCTGTTTCCAGGATACGGAAAATTTACCTGAATTTCACCATGCATCCACGACACGTCATATTAGGCAAACATAGTTACAATATAATCATGCACATTTCAGCAGGTTAGATTACGTAAACATACTTAAAAACACCTCATCCTTTGCATTATACATATTTTCACCAAAACTTCTCTTCGAATCTGCAAAAGTTCTGCACTTACAATTAAAAAATCCACTGGATCTTCCACACCCGGTACAAACTTCACCACGTATCCACGACACGTCATGCTTCTAACTAACTTTCATTGCAAACACAGACGGTTCAAAACACAGGATACCCAATGAACATGAACAAAACACGGTACTACTTTACTATACCGGAGACACCTATCAATGATTTTTTTCGGAATTTTTTACATTGCTAACGTACTCTTCTGCATTGCGGAACATTTCTTTAGGTGAAATAATGAATTTATAACGAAAATAATGTCTATTTCTTACATTAACGAGTACTTACGTTGTTCCTTATTTCCCACAAACCATCCACGGGTAGCCCCAAAAACCATTGACATTAGCTCAAAAATTCACGATAGCCCCACGAACCATCACGGGGACGAGGTATGCCTACTAGGTTAGGTTAGGCCTGTTGGGTTAGGTTCCATTAGCACTCCTTTCGTTCAATTTAGCATATATGGACAACATCGTGGCAGCAGCAGCAATAACGCATCAGAAATAGATTTTCGTAGAAAACCACATGCATTCGCATTAAAATGGATCAAAACTACATTCTTGAACATCAACAAGGCTACAGAAAATGATTTGCGTAAGTACTTTCTCCTGTAAATTTGAAGAAATCCGTCTCCGGTATAGTAAAGTGTTACCACAATCACGACGCGTGATGATGTACGAAGGTGTATGCGCCAAAGGCTATTCTCTGTCGGAGAATTAATTTTCAACAAACAACATGAATTTCCCCTAG
The DNA here is from genome assembly GCF_977018435.1 of Lepisma saccharinum. Lineage (NCBI taxonomy): Eukaryota > Metazoa > Arthropoda > Insecta > Zygentoma > Lepismatidae > Lepisma > Lepisma saccharinum. The sequence goes on along the minus strand of NC_139229.1, from coordinate 149,576,144 downwards.
CATACATTCCCACATCACACAAAACACCTTCCCGATGTTAGACAATGCTACAGGAACTTATTATGGTAAGTAGTTTCTTCTGTAAAAATGAAGGAATCTGTCCGAACAATAGTAAACTAGTACCCATGTTTATTGTTAAGTATGTGTTTATTTAATACCTACATAATGACATCAAAATAACAGTAATCTCTTAGCCTAAAATGCTACATGGTTTTGCAATGTACTCATTATGTGAATGCAGCAGTAACTTCAATTAATTCTTCTCAGCAAAAATTTCAACTCTTTAAAACAAAAGTCACACACCCGGTGGAAGCACATAGTGGTTCAAATAAAGTGGACTTATAAATAAATTCATTAAAATTTCGGTAACCACCAAACGTCTCTAATTCCCTTATTTTCGTATTTTTCACATTGATACTTACATATTCTGCATTCGTAAGGATTCTTCTATTTCGCGTTTCATTTTTTGCACGCAAATAATCTCAATTTTCGAAATATCGAGAATTTTTATTTTGTTCGCTTTCGCTTGCGTTGCACGCGATATGGCGGAGAAATCTTGATTAGCGTAGTCCATGATCAGTGGTTATGCAGTGTTGCAACCTCCTTCATAGAAAAATACCTACTTTCGTGTTACTGATTTTGTATTTTATTCCAGGTTCGAAAACTCCACGAACCATGCACGGATAGACCCACGAACCATTCATAAATATTAGCCCCACGAACCATGCATGGCAAGGTTAGGTTAGGTTCTGTTAGGTTAGGAAACATAGTTAAATTTGTTTTTCAAATTATTATTTTTTTTTTGGGTTCGAAAACCTCACGAACCATTCATAAATAGCCCCACAAACCATTCACGGATAGCCCCACGAACCATTCATGGATAGCCCCATGAACCATTCACGGATAGCCCCACGAACCATTGACGGATAGCCCCACAAACCATTCATAAATAGCCTCACGAACCATGCACGGCAAGGTTAGGTTAGGTTCTGTTAGGTTAGGAAAGATAGTTAAATTTGTTTTTCAAAATTTGAAATTTTTTACGAACCATTCACGGATAGCCCCACGAACCATTCACGGATAGCATCACGAACCATTCATAAATAGCCCCACGAACCATTCACGGATAGCCCCACAAACCATTCATAAATAGCCCCACGAACCATTGACGGATAGCCCCACGAACCATTCATAAATAGCTCCACGAACCATTCATAAATAGCCTTAGAGATACTGGGCGAAAGGGGGGTTATAACCCCCATCAACCTCACATTGAGCACGCCACTGATCCTGTGCACGTCATGTTGTCGCAAGTTCGTAATCAGAAATGAACAGTAACTCAGGTTTATTTACGTTCTAGAACTGTTACACAGTTACAAAACCGCACATTTGGAAACACTGACCGGTTGTTACGTCATGAAACGCTCACAAATATTTGGTTCACGTAGTAGACGGACATCAAGGGAACAGCTTTCGTGCATCAGAGTGACATTAATGTCGAAAATTACATGATTTATCGGCAAAAAAATTTCAACGAGGTGTAAGCAAACTTCCAAGACCTTCCTAAAGTATAAATAAACCCATTTCGGTAAGTACTTTCTCCTGTAAAATTGAAGAAATACGTTTTGGGGATACGAAAATTTTACCATAAAATCAAACAAACAAATAGCCAGGTATGTAATCAGAAATGATTTTGGCGATAATAAAGGGGGCCGGCCACCTCGGCCGTCGCCCGGCCCTTAAACCACCCCTGCAAATATGTTAGTGCAAGGTAGATTCTGCTACAGGTCTGGTTTAATATGAATGCAAAGTTCGGCATAACGTTACCCTATATGGTAAAAAGGCACTCTTCCGTGTACCGTCTTGCCATGATCCTGGCCATCTTATTGCTGTATTATCTTCGGTTTCGTTGCTTGTAACGCATATGCTTTTGACGTCAGGTTTCACATCAGGCGGACTATTAGGACGAGTACCATTCTCTGTATTTTCACTTCCGTCTGAACGTTCAGAATTTAATTCACTCATTATTTTCAAAAGTTTTGGCACTTTCCAATAATTTTGGTGGAAAATCTATTTCTGCAATGTTGTCATAATTTCGCTTCACTCAGCTGATCTGTTAACAACAATGACGATGATTCAATTTAACCCGTGCCGTCTACTAGCAAAGGGAAAATTGGAATTTTTAAAAAAATCCGACAAAAGCAGAAAATTTTGGGGACGGGAAATATTCAAAATTTCCAATACAAATATTTTAAATTCATATAATATATATATATTTTCGATTTAGGTCGGACATGTCCCATTTAATTGCGTTCTTTGTTTATTTTATGGCATTGAGCGTTTTGTTTTGTGTTGTCTCCCTTATCGTACAACACTTCTGCAACGTTTCGTTCTGATGTCACTAGAGTCTTAGTTTATTTTTAGGCTAAATGCCCAAAGTTGTTAGATTAGGCCTGCTAGGTTTAGTTCTCTTAGCATAAATAATAAATTTTCAGTGTATTTATGCTAATAGAACAAAACCTAACAGACCTAACCTAACAACGTAAGCATTTCTCATCTGATGTCAGAATACTATGTTGCAAGAGTGTTCTGCGATATGGGACTCTCTGCTTCCGCACAGCGATTGTGCCTTGTTTAAATAAAAGCCGGCAGAATCTGTGGCACTGGCAGTAAGCGGATCGAAAAGTTGGGGAAAATCCTAAAATCTGTTCCCATGAAAGAGAGGAGTTGAGGTATATTTTTATAATTGTTATATTTTTCCTGAATGAAAGAATATTCGGGGTTATCAGTGTAGTTTGTGATCAGTAATTGTGAATTACATTCTGAACAGTCGGGGGAATATCAAGTGTCATACCAAAATAGATTTTTTTGGTAAAACTTTAGTATCTTACGTATTCTGCATCGCTAAGGTTTCTGGAAGGTGGGATTTCGTTTTTATCACGACAATAACTTCAATTTTCTACACGAGGAATTATTGTTCGTTCGTTTCCGGTTGCGTTGCACACAATATGGCGGGCAAATCTTGACTAGCGTTGTCCATGATCACTGTGTGTGCAGTGTTTCCAACCTTCTTCACCGAAAAATACCTACTTTCGTGTTACTGATTTTGTATTTGGTACTTAGAGGTAACAGCTTTCGTGCATTGGAGAGACATTAATATTCTAAAATACATGATTTACTGGCGATATAAATTAAGCGATGGGAGAAAACACTTCCACAACCTTTCAAAAAGTGTACGGAAAGTCAGTTCGGGGTACTATTATCGTATGAGGGAAACACCTACGAATCATATATTTCGGACTTCTTTACATTGCTAACGTGTTATTTTCGAATGCGGAACATTTCTTAAGGTGAAATAATGCATTTCTAACTAAGATAATGTCTATTTGTTCTATTTACGAGTACTTACTGTTACTTGTTGTTTTGAATCTGTAACACATTATGGCCGTGATAGCGTACTGATTTAGGGGGCGTTCTGAGAGTGTTTTGTCAATTTATGCAGTGTTGCAACCTCGTTCACCGGAAAATATCCAACTTTCGTGCCCGGATTTGAAATTATGCTAATACGTCGCATTTACGTGTAGAACTTGTGAAATAACCTTGCGATTTACCACGTTCATTGTCCATACACAGCAATTCGGAACCATCTTTCTTTCGCAATTCGTTAATGCTCTTCCTTTACGCACAACAATCTTGCAACCTTGAATATTGACGTCAGACGAGGAATGTCTACGTGGTTAGGTTAGGCCTGTTAGGTTAGGTTCCATTAGCATAAATACAAAAAAAATTAATATTTTCGCTAAGAGACGCGTTACCTTGTATTGCCTAACATGAAAAAGCTCTCTCCTGTGACGTCAGAACACAATGTTGCTACAGTGTTGTGCGATAAGCGACACCCATTCCGGTCGGAACCATCTTTCTTTCGCAATTCGTTAATGCTCTTCCTTTACACACAACAATCTTGCAACCTTGAATATTGACGTCAGACGATGAATGCGTACGTGGTTAGGTTAGGCCTGTTAGGTTAGGTTCCATTAGCAAAAATACAAAGAAAAATTAATATTTTCGCTAAGAGACGCGTTACCTTGTATTGCCTAACATGAAAAAGCTCTCTCCTGTGACGTCAGAACACAATGTTGCTACAGTGTTGTGCGATAAGTGACACCCATTCAGGGTAAATGGCTTGTTCCGTGGAGCTGCTGTTCTTATAGTAGGGTTACATTAAGAAAACATAGTTTATTTCGTTTTTTTATCGATTTCCATACTTGACCGCCAATTATTACATGCAGATTCGTGATTAGGAGGTCTCAATTAGTGAGTAGGCGAAATTTCATAGCAATTGGAGAGTCCGGTATTGTAAACGCATTCCAGAAAAGATTAAAAATACTCGACACATGGTTCTAGTGAAAACACGGCGAGGCTGAAACACTGGCTACAGGGTTGCATCATCTTAACACACGGAACATTGCACTCTCGTTCAAAAAGCAAATGGCGGGAGCAGAAACAGCATGTCGGACAGAGATTTTCGCAGAAAACAACACGCATTCACATTAAAATGGATCAAATCTACATTCAGGAACTTCCAAAATGCTCAAGAAACTGATTTCCGTAAGTATTTCTCCTGTAAATTTGAAGGAAATTTGAAGGAAATTTGAAGGAATCCGTTTCCCTCATACGATAATGTTACCATTGTAAATTATTTTCTTTAGCGTTGTGGGAGTTCCTGAACGTAGATTTCATCCATTTTAATGTGAATGCATGTTGTTTTCTGCGAAAATCTCTGACCGACATGTTGTTTCTGCTCCCGCCATTTGCTTTCTGCACGAGAGTGCAATGTTCCGTGTGTTAAGATGATGCAGCCCCGTAGCCAGTGTTTCAGCCTCCCCGTGTTTACACTAGAACATGACGTGTCGAGTATTTTTAACTTTTTTTTTAACTATGCTTGCCTAAACTAACTTAACCTAACCTTACGGAAAATTGTTTTTGGGGCTAACGTGAATGGTTTTTGGGGCTAACGTGAATGGTTTTTGGGGTTAACGTCAATGGTTTGTGAGGCTAAGGTCAATGGTTTGCGACGTATTAGCATCATTTCAAATCCGGGCACGAAAGTTAGATATTTTCCGGTGAACGAGGTTGCAACACTGCATAAATTGACAAAACACTCTCAGAACGCCCCCTAAACCAGTACGCTATCACGGCCATAATGTGTTACAGATTCGAAACAACAAGTAACAGTAAGTACTCGTACATCTAAGAAATAGACATTGATATGCATTATTTCACTTTAGGAAATGTTCCACATTCGAAAATAACACATTAGCAATGTAAAGAAGTCTGAAATATATAATTCGTAGGTGTTTCCCTCATACGATAATGTTACCCTTATTGTTCTTCCTTATTTCCACACAATATGGCGATAGCTTACCCGTTCATCGTGCGTTGTGCCAGTGTTTTGTCGATTTGGATTCTGCTGCTTCTAGCAAAGGTACTTTACTTCACCATAACAAATCTCCACAAACTAAAAACAGCAGAAAATGTTCATAAACAACCTAATCTTCATAAACCATTCAAAAATTTTCACTTTCTAGCAAAAATAAAGATCATCAAGGGTTTCGTTTATGTTGAGGCTCTTAGCATTACAGTTACATTCTAAATATTTGTGACACTACGGAAAACATATGCTCACGGTGGCTCAGTCGGTAACGCGTCTGACTACCATGCTAAAGGTCCCGGGTTCGATCCCCGGCCGGTTCAAATCCGGGAACTTTTCTAACGATGGAAGCGGCCCCGGCGCCCACCCAGCATTGAATAACATGGGTACCTGGGGGGTAAAGGTGGTCAGGGGCATGATGCTGATCTCATCACCCCCACTCACGACCGGATCAAGAAAGTGTGGGGCGTTACCCCCACACCCCCTATACGCCTTCATGGTGTGGTGCTATGCACAGGGGAGCACTTTACCTTTGTCTGCACTTCTGTATTGTTATGCAACTAGGTTGAGCAGATTAGGTTTGTGGCTTTTAGCTTTACAACCACACTCCTAACGTTTTGTGTGACTTTGTTATGCAAAATAAATGTATTACTACTAATTACACTTGAGAGTAGATTTAATTGCCTTAGCATACAGAACATTTTCTATTTGCAAATGGCACTTTAGAAGTTGGCAGGTTATGAGTGTGTGTGTTTGTGTAAACCTAAGTTTAACGACATAATTTCTCACAAAATAGTACATTGTGCACACTTTAAACTGCAAATGACTTTCTTGAAACCTACCGCCATGCTCCTTTCATTATTTTCTAATATACTTCGAAATCCTTCTATGAAATTTACACAAATCATTACACCATCAGAACTGTGACCATTTATTTTTTATTTAATTTTCATGTATTTATTTATTTTTGTCCATGTTCCATTGCAACAGAGCATGGGTTCCTAAAATAATTCCATATTTGTAAGATTTAATGCTTTTCTTATCAAAGGCCTCTAGTGAAAGGCTACTTCCAGTATGTATATACTGATTGTATAATATATTTCAGGGTATTCTTTCATGAACTAAGCTAAACTGTATGACCAATCATGAGCCGCAAAGAAGCTTTGTCCCAGTTTATCCAGCAGATACATGGCAGGCCAGTAGTGGTGAAACTGAATAGTGGAGTAGATTACCGAGGTATGTTATTTGTCAGGGTTTGTGGGGTTATATGCTCTGTATAGCATCTTGGCATACTGCTTTTGATTATAGTTCTTAGATGTGTTTTACTTTATTCTTGTTAAGGATATCAGCTTCCATCGATCGTGAAATTTTTTAGTGTGTTTTCCTAAGGAGTTATCTGCATAATATTTGTTCTTTTTTTTAGAAGAAAGTGTAAGTAATCTCAGTGCTGATACATCCATTACAGTTTTTAAAAATCACTTGATCTTTAGAAATATGTTGTTTGATATTTAGATACTTTGTTTACTATCTACCGTGCTAGGTGTAATTGTTTTCCACAGAATTGTAGATGACTTATTTGTAGTAAAAGACTAAAATGTGTAGGTGGCTGTTTGTCATTTTGTGCTAAAACTGTGTACTCTTGTGGACAACCATGCAATATTCACGTGACACAGCGATTATATTTTCAGCTACAAAAGTCTTCATGCTCACACCTAAATCATATTTGTATTATTCTTTCAAAACTACAAAATTGGTTTGACATCACTTTGACATTTTACATACAATGCTGCAATTGGGTTTTTGGAAGAGATGGGGGAAGTCCGTAAGTTATATGGTGGTGCAGACAAAAGTTATCTTTTGTGTAAGGACTAGGCCTCGGATTTTAGGTTTTTAAACTATTTTTTTTCTTTGCGGTAAAATGAGAAATAACAAGTTATGTCAGCGTTTCATTAAAAGATGAAAGACTGTCAAAGTTTTATAGTGCCTAAAAATCTTTTGCTTGTTGGAACCTATTTTAGGTTTATGTGCCTAAAGTAAACTTTTTTTTTTTTTTTAGATTTTCATATTTTTTTTAGGTTTCACAGGATTTTTATACCTCACAGAGTTATTTACTAGGTTTGGTGGCAAAAAAATTCAATGACTGGCATGTTTGAAACATGTTTCTATCGATTTCCCTCCTTCCAAGTATATGATGTTTATCAAAGCTCTAAACAAAACAAAATGACACCACTGTTACCTGCGCACAGTGGTAGCAATTAAAGGGGACAGTTCCCCCCTACTTTTTATCCTTGCACCAGGGCTGGACTGGGACACCAGGCAAAATCCTCGTGCGCCCTTTCATCTTGGCACCCTTCCGATAACACTCATTCGGTGCCTTTTTTGTCTACTCACAATCGGTTACAGAGCAGCAAACCTTTTCTTTACTACTGTGTTAAGCACTAAATGTTTTATTATTTTTGTTTTTACTCGTTATGATCCTCATGATCACACTTTAGGGGGCTGCGGCACTTTCTGCCCCCCCCCCCCCTCCCAATTCCTCAAGAAGTATTTAAAAATTATTGGTGTCAATCTTGCTCCCCTCCCCCAGCATTTATGTGAAGTAGGCATCTCTGATGATCATACTTACCGGAGTTGGTAATGTGTACACTTGTTTGTTTCATATCTTGGCCATTTCAGGCAAATAGAGTTCAGAATCACGCTAGTTGTCAGTTCCATTCTGCTTGTGAAAATTTGAAGGAAGTAATCATAAAATAATCAACATTTTATTTTGTAGATGAAGTATTATCTCACACTGTTAGAAAATACTTTTGTGTGATGTTAAAAATGAAAAATAAGGGCCGAACGATTTTTACTCGAGTGGTCTGGTCTTACAGTCTTGTATATACTTGCCCTGTGAAAGTATTAGCAATCTACTACATGACTAATTAGGTCTGTTTGCAAAGAAATGTATGCAGTAAAAATATTCTTACGCAATCAGCTAGTAACATTAACACGAACGGGCGACATGATTTCGCTAGGTGAGTGTATCTTCATCACATGACAGAATACACCTTGAACAATCAGGTAGACAATGTTTACCTCAACGACTGGGGGTAAAAGAAGATTGGCATCGAGAAAATTTCCAAAATCCAAATCCATCCAGGGATGTTTCTATCCAAAAAGATTTAAAGATGTAAGGGACCACTTAGCTTCTCAGTCTTTGAACAAAATATGTGAACTAGTTTCAAACACTGACAAGAAAAAGTCTGAAAGAAGAACTTAATGTCATTCGCTAGTATTTGGCCTCAAATACGCAGACAGTCAGTCGTAGAAGATTACCAGTTTGAGTGATGATGAGTTAGTCAATATAGAATGGAAATTTGAATAAATGGGTCAGCTAGAAGTTATAAGTGAAGGTGAGAGGAAGTGTGCAAGTAAAAGATGCAAGGTGTTATTCATGAGAACAATGTGTATTCCTTGCAATACACTGAACTGTACCAAGTTTATAACCATCTCCTTATAACTCCACTATGCAAATAAACTGCGAAAGAGATTTTTTTCCAAATGAAAGATAATAAAAACAAGACAGCATAGCTAATAGTCTCTTCAGTGATAATCTTGAAGCAGCCTTCCTCATGCAGTGTGAACGAGACATTTTCGTTGCTATTAATAATGACAATATTATTCAACAAATTTTGTTGTGAAGGTTCTGAAATAAAATGCCGTCTTTCACTGTAAAATATAATTTCACTTCTGGTTTGTTTTGATAGCAGTGATTAAACAAACTCTTTGCATAGTTGAACGTACATGACAATAGTGTAATTTATTTTAAATTACTTCTTATGTGATGAGGCATATTGTGAATTTGTGCAGTACAGTACGTTCATGCATCTCGATATATACATCGGACTCATTTTAATTCGAACTCCAAGGGGATACAAAAAAATGGAAATATCCAAAATTCAAAATAACAAAAACACATATTATTAAAGATGATTTCAAGGGCAATAAACGTCTGTTCGAATTATCCAAGTTTGAATTAAAAACTCCACTGGATATATTATTGGGGTTAAATTGATGTACCTTTAAACTTAAGTGAAACAACCTGACACTTGTTCTTTTATTATCTGTGTTGGTAATAACAATCTCTTGAATTTCTTTGCCTACTTTTAATAGACCCTATATAAAAAATGTGTATCTCAATTCAGCCTTTACTGTAATGCTAGGCCATTACAATCAACGATTTTGTAGGACACCCTCTTAAAGAAAATTGCCACCGCCCTATTGGTAGTCCCAGTCTGGCCCTGCCTTGCACTATAGACTCCTAATGCTAAGCCTAGCCTACTAAAATAAAGAAAACTGTCCTCCCCCCCTTCCCTTTTTTTTAGGTTTTGGCACCCAATCATATCTTCGGCCCGCAGAGTCCAAAGTGCAAACTTCTGATCTGTGTGGCCTTGCTCACTTTCGCGTCAGTTTGGTTCTATTTGGCATTCACACCTTACGAAGTAACATTTAAGTATTCAAATTTGCACTATTGACTATGTTTCTGTTGAAAGATAATTTTCAACACATGAAATGATCCTCACAGACAAAAGGTGGAGTTTGAGTGTGGATAATATGCAAAAAGATTCATGGTGGTCACTAGGACCATGATAAGATTCAAGTACTATATTTCCTGGCTTTCAAGGTGAACTTTCAAAAAATTCAAGGATACAAGCAGATGTTTACTCTATTCCAACCTTACGTATTACCGACACTCACAAATATTAACAATATAAAGGGTTTGTGTGATTGCAATGTACCCAAAAATTCACCTAATCAACTTCAAGATATCTTATTTTGCAATAATCTTCCATCTGTCAGATAGGTTGTTCTGCAAAAGACAGTAACAAAGTACGAATTGCGGAAAAAAATAAATTCATGCAGCTTTCTTTTCCTTCCTCAAAATAAAAATAAAAGCTAAACTGAGAGAAACTTGCCTCAGTGCATTTATAAACATGTATAAATGTAATGTGATCTAGATTAATAAAAGTTGCAATTTTTCAAGTCCACGGAGAAAACAATGGGAGTAAGAAAAACATCCGCTTGGACCTTTTTTCATGTTGTTCCAAAATTCATGAATAATTTCCCGAGCCAATAATTTACGCATAATTCCTAGAGCCAATAATTCACGCATAATTCCCAGAGCCAAGAATTCATGTCTAATTCCCAGAGTTCATGGAATTCCAAGTGAGTAGCCACTCTGATATTGTATCTAATCAGTATTTTTCAAGAATTTTGTACCAATTTATGTTTCTTTGCAACCTACTTCAGGATTTTTCGAGCCTAATTTAAGATTTTTCGAACCTATTTTAGGATTTTTGGAACTTAAAAGTACACTTTTTAGAACCTAAAAATCGAAGAACTAGTAAGGACACATGAGTTAATTTTGATTTTTTTTTTTTTTTATGTTGCATTTCTACCACTTTGGACAGTAACGATGGCGAATGATGATTAGATGAAGGGGCACACAAGTTAAAAATCATTGCCCAGGCCTTGACAAACCTGAAACCTTCAGTCACAAGATTGTTGAGTATTTAGTTACCAAGATAAGGTATTTTGTGTAAGGATATCTAGCTAGAGTCACATCAGTGGCCATGCATTCTGGTGATTGATTTTCAGTCTTTGGCACCAAAGGTTTCAGCGTTGAGTCCTGGCAGGATTTCATCTAATATCATTCTTTAACCAAAAGTGGCAGAAAAGATGAGGTAACATAAGAGAAATACAATATATGCCATTGTATTCTTTAGCATCCAAGATTGAGTGCTTGCTTGTAATTTTGCACTATACTAGCAAACAGGGTTAAAGGTCCAGGAACCATAAATACTAATGGGTTCCGCAACAGGGTCGAAACCTTTTTTTCTCGAACAATTTAAATTTGATCCACATTGCGTATTATTTTATTGAATAAAGTTTCAAGGAACATATTTAAATTTATACAGAAAAAAAGATTCCTAGACCGTATTTAAATTGATCCGGAAAATAAGTTTCCTGCACCATATTTAAATTCATCTGAAAAGAAATGTTCCTGAACCATATTTAAATTCATTCGAAAAAAAGGTTCCTGGACTGTGTCAAAATTCATCCAGACAAAAGCTTCCTGGACCAAATTGAAATGGTTAAACATAAAAAGGTTCTTTACGGGCCAAATCCCATTTACACTTGCTGATTTTCTCTCCCTGACAGGAATTGAATTTATGCACGATTCCTGGATCTTTGACAACCCTTGGACTCAGATTTATTTGTCATACACTTGACTTTTTCTGCATCAGAACTTCACAATAATACTTGGTAGAAATAAGACTATTGTGTACATTGACATGAAATTTGCATTTGTTGAATGAAATAAATGTCTGTCCTTATTGTACATGATACAAAAACGTTTGTCTGTGGAACACCTCAAAATGTTATTGCACTGTCACATAGTCTCACTTCATGTTCCTTCTTGTAAGGCAAATTACTTATCTTTACTGAGGTTTTCTCCATGTCAGAAACTGGAACTTGTTTTGGGGAAAATGTAGGTTCTTAGAGATATTGTGCTTGAAGAAGGCATTCCTCTGGTGTTGCAATTAGGGAATGTAAATGTGTTCACAGAAAGAAGGAAACATAATAAGCAAATATTAAAAATGGATCAGAAATGGTGACCTCTTCTTGCTTGTATCTCAATGACATCAAATAATTTGAGGGCCAGATTGGATGATGTCTCCAAGAGATGCCAAAGAGGTGAGTGGTTTAAGAAATGCATATCCTTATTCTCCTGTTGTTATTAATAGTCCTGCTTTTGATCAGTCCCGGTTTCCTTTTGTTCACAGGAGTGTTGGCATGCCTAGATGGTTACATGAACATTGCACTTGAACAGACAGAAGAGTATGTTAATGGGCAGTTGAAGAACAAATATGGCGATGCTTTCATCCGTGGAAACAATGTTCTCTATATCAGTACACAAAAGAGGAGGATATGAATCAAAACATAACCTGCAAACTTGTTTTGGATGCAGTTATGAATGGTGTTTGATGAGTGACAGAAATACAATTTTTGTTTCAACTAAGAACTACCCCTTTTGTATTATTTTTGTATCATAACTCCTGAATGTTTGGAGTATGTTATCTGCAAAGATTTTTTTTCTCACCCATTCTCAGCTTTTGCAGTGCGGATTCTGATGTAAGGATGTAAGAAGTGAATAAAGTTTTTTTCATCATGTTTTATGTAAATATTAACTGAGGAAAATTAAAATAACTCAATTTGATGTGAAAATGTATGTCTAGTAAAGAACAAAGTTGTTTTTTTTAATTCAATGCTTTATGGTGAATACAATTACATATTCTATAACTCAAGAAACTATCTTGCATCTTGTTTTAAGTCTTCAAAATTTGTAGGTTGTAAATATCACAAATTATGGCATAAGAAGAAAATCTCAGAGTGCATATGAAGAATGTCTGTGCTTAGTAATTTGGTGGGGTGCAGAACCATAATCCTTCCAAGGGTGACAAAATATCTACTGTAGCTAGAGACTGAATCTAGTGATAAACAAGAAAAATGTGATGTTAAAACCAGAAGACCTGGCAAATGAGCTTTGATATTTTGTCAACAACAAAGAACAATCTTCTAACAGATTCATCAAACTATGTATGTAATTCACAATACAGATGGGCCTCCCTGATGGCGTAGCGGTAACATCGTCGCCTTGTAATCAACGGATTCCGGGTTCGATACTCGATGGAGAGGCACATTACACAGTGGTTTTGATCCCATTTTAAACTTTAAACAAGGGGCACTGTGCTTATCAATAAATTTATTTTCATAAGTTCAAATTTGGGTGGGGGAGATACTGATGAATTAAATTTGTAGGTTTGAAAAATAATTTAAATTTTCTATTAGACTTATAAAGGTAATAAAGAATTTTCTGTATGTCACACTGAGAGTTCAAATGTAGATGATAGTCAGTTGTTGGTGGGTGTATACATGTTCAACCAGCAGGTTATGTTCAGTGGGAACAGGTGAAGTTCAATCATCTTGGAAAACAGTATAAGGTGGGTTGATGGGTTCCACATACGTACCTTGATGTGGAATTAAACACACTGAACTTTGGCCGTGATTTCTATTTTTCTGGTTTTCAAACAAGGTTTGAGAAGGAAGAATAAGGGATCTTGAAAAATGACGAATAGTTGCATGACATTAATATGATTGCATCTATTTCTCGCGTGTAATGTATATCTAACCCATTTCACACACATAGAGTCCAAGAACTTCTGATTATGACTCATACTAGTCAAATTTCCAGATCAAATATCTCTAGTGTGAGGTTGCATGGAGTTGAAACATATATATAGAAGTTGAGTTTAAAAGAAAGAAAAAAGAAAAATGCACGTTTTCTGGAGGGGCACAACTTCCTACCCAGGAGCAGATGCCTTTGTTTCCTTGCTGTCACGTCTGGAGAAAGATCCCCTTCTGGACAGAGTGATGACATGTGATTAAAAGTGGGTTATTTATGATACTCCATGATGCCATCATCATTGGTTAGCATCAAATAAACCTGTTCCAAAACAAACGAAACCACTACTTTCATTCTCATAAAAGTTAATATCAATCAACAAAAAGTTATGCTCTTGTGTTTGGTAGACTGCTCACGGTATTTTGTATATGGAACATCTGCTACCTGCCCAGACAATCAATGCAAGGGTGTACTCTCAGCAGCTGGAACATGTTCTGGATAAACTGAAGAAGATGGCGCCAACACTCACGACTCGCAAAGGTGTTGTCTTCTTAGCGGATAATGCATGACCACATGTGGCTAAGGTCACCCATGATACCATTCTCCACCTTATTTCCTGTCTGATTACCATCTATTCCATTTACTGGACAACCACCTTAGAGGATGACAGTTCTGAAACCTAGTCAAGGTGCAAACAGCACTTCACGACTTCTTTGGTTCATGTCCTGCAGAGTTCTACTACAGTGGTCTTCCAGAACATTGGAGATAGGTCATTGCTGTCAATGGGGCTGTGTTTGACCTGCTAATGTCAAATGTCACATTTTGGCATTTGAAGGTGTTGGTTTAAAATCTGTCAGATCTTTCTTGATGGCCTTTATACGGGGTGTTTTCTTTAGAGGGATAGAACATGAACATGAAATAAAACACCTCAAACTCGTGGTACTGGCCATGGTATTGGCTTTATTGGAGAGAGAATTGTATGCCATTATTGTTTAAAGATTATTTCGGGCATATGGGCACCGTGGCTGGCACGAATAAAGCGCAATCTGGAAGTCCAATTGTCGACCACCTTTTCGAGCAGCTGGGGCCGTATATTGGCAATCACATGCCGAATGTAGGCTTCCAAGTCGTCCATCGTCTCAGGTTTATCAGCGTAGACTAGCAACTTCACATATCCCCACAGAAAATAATCTAAAGGTGTTAAGTCACACAATCTTGGAGGCCAATTCATAGGTCCATGATGCTAAATTATGCGCTCATCGAATGTGTCCTTCAATAAAGTGATTGTGGCGCGTGCTGTGTGGCATGTTGCACCGTCCTGTTGAAACCACAGCTCTTCCACATTGATGCCAGTCAATTGGGGAATGAAAAAGTCCTAAAGCATGGATCGATAGCGCTCTCCATTGACTGTCACGTTATGGCCAGCATCATTTTTGAAGAAATAAGGACCAATGATTCCACCAGCCCATAAAGCACACCAAACAGTCACTTTTTGTGGATGTAACAGCATCTCAAGAATGGCTTGTGGATTTTCGCCACTCCAAATGCGGCAATTTTGCTTGTTGACGTAGCCATTCAAACAAAAATGGGCCTCATCACTGAATAAAATTTTGTGATGAAACTGAGGATCACGGACAATCTCGGTTTCGGCCCAGGCACCGAACTCACGACGCATACGGTGGTCAGGCGGCTTCAATTCTTGCACGAGCTGGATCTTGTATGCTCGTAAACCAAGATCTTTCCGCAAAATGTTCCATACAGTGAATGGACACAGCTCCAATTGCTGTGCACGATGGCGAATACTCATATACGGGTCCTCCTGAACACTATGCTCCACAGCAGCAACAACTTCTTCGGTGCGCACTGTATGCCGTCTCTGCGGATGTGTCGTATCAATTAGAGTATGTGTGGTGCGAAAACGTTCCATGGTTCGTCGAATAACTTGCTCGGATGGACACTTATGTCGTCCATAGATTGGACGTAGAGCACGGTACGTTGTGCGCACTGAACCATGATGTTTGTAATACAGTTGCACAATTTGCAGGCGTTGTTCTGGCTTAAGTCTAGTCATGGTGAAATGGCACACCACACTGAGCACAACACCGCTGACAGCTGTTCACTTGGCTGTCGTGGGCAGCAGTGTTGTCACGTCGAAAAGCAAACCTATAAAAAAAAACACCCTTTAGTTTCCTTACTCACAAGGAAGGCATGTGAATTCACCCACTCCAAAATAAGTGAAACTGTAACACAATGATTCACCAAAAGTATTATATTCTCCAATATTCGTACTTGCGAGATACAGAGATTGCAAAATGGTAAAATGGCATCCTTCTGACAACAGATCTGGGTAAGAAGGAGATGCGTTGGTCAAGATAACTATGGGAATGCCTTATTATAAGACGAGAAGAATGGGATGATGGTATGATGGTAAACACAGCCGAATTTATTGATTTCCAAAAGTCATGATCATACTACATCTAATGATGAAATATGTTTTAACTCTTATGCGGGGCATCCCCAATCGCATTGCAGTAATGTCTTTGCCTTATAATGAAGGATCTTGGATTCGATACCAAAGGAGGTAAATAGTTGTTCTGATGCTACTTTAAACTGTAAGTGTAATCCGAATTTGTCTGTATAAAGAGGACTCAAACTTGAAACTAATGCATGTCAAGTCCATGTGATGTAGTTTTTCTTATGCTATCACATGCCAGTCTGCAAAATTTCTGATAATAGGGGCTCTGCTGTATGTGGCCATGAGCATACTATAAAAAAAAAAAAAAAAAAAAAGTCTCACTTAACATGATGATAATGCAATCATTCAACACTGCTAAGTACAATAATTGCTGTCTCACAAAACAGTGAGAATGCAATCTCGTTATTTCACATTTCATGGCAACCTGCACATGTTACCCTTTGCCATGCAGTTTGTAACATCGTTTGGTATTTCAGGAAATATAACTAATTATGTATAATAGAATGATCACATCTGCAAAATAAAAATCATCCTAATAAGTTTTGTGACACACTGCCTGACATCTGATGCATTTCTTCAGATACCGTGCAAATAATTTACATTGTCAAGAAAAAAATGTCAATGTCACATGGCTTGCATATCCATCTAGTGTTTCAACATGTTTGTTGCAGTTTTCCTACCATAAGAGTTTGCATCATTCCTCACTTTCTGCATCGTCATAGTACTCCATTTGTAATATTTTCCCACAGTTTCATACATTTTAGAGTGGGTTAATTTAATTCACACCTTACTTGTTAGAATGCTTCAGAAATATGTGAAGAATATTATCCTACTAAAAATAATTTTTTTTTGAACCATTTGAAAGTTTATTGCAGTGAAGGAGGGGATATAGCATATTCAAAGCTCTATTGATAAACAATACATGAATTCAGTGTTATAATACACACCCCAAACACTTCTCCCCTCAATTTTTGTTCACAAATGCTCATTTTGGTTCTACATTTACCCTCACAACCCCTAAATACAAACCCCCGATGGAAATTTGTAGACAAACCTCTACATGGATTATTTTGGTGATTTTTCCATACACAAAGTAGCAAGGTGAATTAATTTATATTGGGTATTTTTTTTAAAAAAATACTCCCTCTGTCCCATAATTATTGTCCGGTACACCTTTGCTTGTTGTCTCATAATAACTGCCCGATATTCAAACTGTGACATTGGTGTATACAGAAGAAGAACATGAAACAAGGGAATGAGTCATACAACTTTACTACTCAAGGATCAGTACAAATTGTGCTTTCCATCTGCCTCTTCGTCTGTCATTTCTGTGCTACTATTTTGGCATACCGGACTATAATTATGGGACAGAGGGATTTAAATCACTTTGAAGAAATAATTTAAAGGATAATGTACATAAGGATTTTGTAGATATCAGAATCACTTTTGGTGGAAGCACAATTATCTCGTAATCATTTAGTAATGTTTATTGGGCTCTAAGAAAGTGAAAAAATACATGTACTGATGGGGTAAAACTGATATACGAAACAAAATGTACACTAAAGTTTCTCTTATGATTTAAAATTGAATAATATACAAAATAGTAAACATTTTGTGTAGAATAATATACACAATGCTAATCATGTTAAACCGCAAATAGTGTCATTATCATTAAATTGATTTCCAAAATTCAGCTACAATGACTATAAAATATATCTTGTTACAATTATATAGTGTAACAGTCTGTTATAGCCAAAACATTTTGGAGGCACATAGTGGTTCGGATCCCACTTTAAACTGTAGGTCCAGTCCCGATTAGCCTTACTGTGCACAAAGTGGACTTAAAACATGAAATCAAACCAAACCAAAACACATTTCCTCAATTTTACAGGATAAAGTATACATCCAGAATGTTTTATTTTCACTGGAAGAAAATTTACTGAAATTATTATAGTTTCATTAACACACACAACAAACATTTCCATAGAAGGTCACACAGTATCAGAAACAGAAATATGAACATTTACATATAATTTATTTGCTTCAATCAAACTGTTCAAATAATTTACAGGGCCAGATTAATTGCCATAAAAAAGGCTTCCAATATATAAAAACATATCAAAAATGATTTTTATTCATCCTGCAAAGTAGTAGTCCCGATTATATCTATCTATATATCGACACTAGGGATGTGTTTGGAGGAGGCTGGAATTGCAATGGTGGAAATTACATAGTTGCATTTCATAATTGCCATTTTTAACCTTCGTTTTAATAGTTGTGCAAAGCCTAAAATCGGAGCTCGTTTGAAGAGGATTTTGCAACAATTTTGCTATCATTCGATTCTCTTTATTTTCTCAAAATTTCGGAAGGGGCTGCAGCTACATCAACCTCCCTCTGCATTCGCCAATGCTACATGCAGTTCAATGAGATTTAATGGGAAATGAAGACTTTTTCCTGTTTTAAAATTTAGCATCCTCTTTTCATGTGTACTGGAAAATGCGATGTAGTGTGAAAATGATGTTAAAAAAACCGAGGCGAAGGCTGCCCCAGGGGGTGCTCGTTCGGCGGCGCAGATCGTATGCGCAGTTGTCCGTGACGTCATCGTCGAAACGCTCGGCACGGAAAAGGCTGGTTCCTTATGCAAATATTGAGATATTTGACAACG
Organism: Lepisma saccharinum; assembly: GCF_977018435.1. Taxonomy (NCBI): domain Eukaryota; kingdom Metazoa; phylum Arthropoda; class Insecta; order Zygentoma; family Lepismatidae; genus Lepisma; species Lepisma saccharinum. The sequence goes on along the minus strand of NC_139229.1, from coordinate 149,557,342 downwards.
AATATCTTCTAAAATATAGTCGCAGGGGAAAAGTTACAACTTTTACTGTTAAGGTTCATCCTTTCTAATCAATTTATCAAGTTGATTCAAATGTGTATAATGGTTTTCAAGAAATCGTGTCACGAAGGAACCCCTGTTTTGTTCTCTCCAGGCTTCCAATGTAAGGGAGTTTTAACTTAACCTTCAAACGGTAAGGTGCGGGTCGGATCCGACCCAAGCGGAAGTTGCTTGGTCACTGTTTCCCCCTCCCGTATTTGCTGGTGACATAGCTTCAGGTAACCTTCACCTTACTCATGAGGAAGGCGTCTGAGCAACTGCACGTCCTAGGTACGTCACTGTCCGGTTTTATTCTTATTTATATTAGCCCTTGTCGCTGTCTGGGTCGGATCCGACCTCACCTTACCATTCACGGTAGACATTCTCCCTGTAATTTCACTTCTTTTTTTTTCCTTTTGTCCCAATTGTTGTGCACCATGGCGTTCAGGAAGTTTATCTGCACTGCGGATGAGATTAGAGCTGAGTTGCAAAGACAAGAAGAGGACTCCAAAGGAGACTGGGATGATGAAATAAGTGAAGACATCTCTGAGTCAGAAGATGAAACATTAGCGAACAGTGACGATTGTGAAGATGTGTTTGATTTTGTTGGTGGGGACGTTTCAGACTGGGAGGATCGTGATTCTCAAGTTGCAGTGGTAGAAAATGGTGATAGACAATTTGAACTAGGTAAAGATGGCGAAACAGTTTGGACCAACAAGCCGCTGCGTTCAAAATTTTCAAATACACCACCTTCGAATATCATCGCTCATTTGCCTGGACCCAAAGGAAATGCACGTGGAATTACTGATGAATTAAAATTATTTTCCTTATTTATTAGTGATGAAATCATCGAAACAATTGTATGCCATACTAATGAAGAAATAGAAATGTCCAAACTCAAGTACAATTCAAGTCAGTGGTTTATATCTTCAACTGATCCGATGGAAATCAGAGCTCTGATCGGACTGTTGTACATGAGTGTTCTACTAAAAAATTCTTGTTTGAGACTTAGTGACATGTTTTCTCCCATATATGGCCCTTCAGTATTCCGTTGCACAATGTCCCAAAAGAGATTTCCCTTCATTCTGCAAAATTTAAGATTTGATGACAAGGCCTCCAGGAATACACGAAAATCTACGGACAAATTTGCTGCGTCCATCGAAGCCTGATAAATATGGCTTCAAAATCATCTCCCTCTGTGATGCGAGAACCTTTTATTTTCTTGGAGGCATTCCATACATCGGTAAAGAGCAAGCAAAGAAGAAGAGGGATTTTCCTCTGCCAGCACAGTATGTTCTACGACTAACAGAATCACTGAAGGGGAGCAACAGAAATGTGACTACTGACAACTGGTTTTCCTCATATGAGCTGACTGAAGCACTTCTTGAAAGGCAACTAACCTTTGTGGGCACTTTGCGTAAAAATAAAGTACAAATTCCTCCTTCAATGTTATCTGCAGCTCCAGTTGGGTCTTCTCGATTCATGTATCAAGATAACAAAATATTGGTTTCTTACACTCCAAAGAAGAACAAAAGTGTGCTACTAATTTCTTCAATGCACTTCGCTGGAACCATAAATGATGAATCGAAGAAATCCGAAGGAACGGAATCCTACAACATGACTAAGGGGGGTGTTGACGTCTTAGACAAGCTGTGCCATGACAAAAGCACTAAGAGAAAAAGCAGAAGATGGCCAATGAGGTACGTTTATGGAATTCTAGATATTGCAGCAGTAAACAGTTTTGTGATTTACAAATGGAATTGTAAACAAGGATTCTCACCCTAATGATGCACGCTCCACCTTCCTAAAGCGACTTGCATTTGCCTTGACTACACCTCTGATGAAGAAAAGAAAAGAAAACCAACATCTTCCGAAGGAGCTTCGCAGCACAATCGTTCAGTTGATGGGAAAAGAACATGAAAGTGACAAGGAAGCAAGAAAATCAAAAGTACCAGAAGCCCAAATCCCAAAGAAAAGAAGAAGGTGTGAATTCTGCAATTCTTCAAAAGACAGAAAAGGGAACGAGTTCTGTAGGATGTGCCATCGTTGCTTGTGTGGTGAGCATAAAGTAGTATTGTGCACTTCTTGTGCTAATGACTGTAGTGATGAAGAAACCAAAATGTGTTAAGTTTCTTTTACAAACTGTGTTAATGACTACTTTTCCACCACTAATGTATTCATTCGTAGTGATAACTGTTTGTAGTTTGAAAAGAAAGAAATCTAGACTACACTACACTTTACCTGTTCAAATGCTGAAACTACAATTTCGTGTTCTGTTTATATGGATGTAGTTTTACTAATTTTGCATTTAGTTTTTCAAGATTTTTATATGCATTTGTTATTTATTCTTTTAGACAATCTCGTTTCACTTTACAGTTGTTTTGAATCCGTCCATTCTGTAAATGAGATAAAGAAAAGTTGCTAGTTTTGGAAATCAGTGGGAATCAGTGAACGTGGGAAGGCAAATACTTTTCTTTTTTAGAAAATTTTGTAATCAAATAGTATTAAAGGTCTTATTACTAAAGTAATTTTAAATCTAAACAAGTTATTATGCTTTACCTTCCTTTTTTTGAACATCAAATTGTCAAAATTTCAGATGGGTCGGATGCGACCCAACCTTACCGTTTATGTTCTGAGAATTCACCTTACCTACGAAGGGTTAAGCGCGTTGGATTTCTTTTTGCTCTATGTTTTGAAATAAGATTATGTTGTTCTTGTCAACTGAAATCATGCCTAAATGCTATGGAAAACTGTGAAAACTAATGGAAGAAATCTAAAATATCACAGCTTGATTGATATAAAAAATGCGGGATTGCCCATTTTTGTGAAAAAGGCATTGTGCGAGATCTAAAAGCAGAACTTTTTAATATTGTATGTAAATGTAAGGGTGTAATAAACATGACTGCTTCCCGCAAAATATCACTGCACTTTCCACGTTTCTCTAAATATTGTCTTTTCTTTGGCGCCGTCAATAGCTTCAACACTTTTTTTTATATATATATATTTGTCACATATTTGTTTTAATTAGTATTCTGCTCGTTCCGCCACCTGAACGCAGCAGCTAGGGCTCAAAGGGCAGTGCAGTTACACCGGAAGAAGGCTCGGAAATGGCAGGCTTCAGAAGTTAACTCATCCAAATTAAATTAAACAGGTAGCCTATGTGCTCTCTCTAAATTTAAATCATGGTTCACAAATAATTTGATTAAAAGTTTTAAAAGTATCTGTTTTATTTAATAGCGTATTAATTGGTGCATTTTTCTCCAACATAGCTATAGGCAGTGACCACACTACAGGGGGGAGGGGGCAGGAACGCCCCCTATTCTCGTTCGACAATTTCTCTGTCTCTCTCTCTCTCTCTTATCTGCCCCCAGTAAAACGACAAAAATAAATAAATGAATGAATGCTCTTTGAGCCAAAATATGCATTTTTGTGTTGTATGTAACGGAATAATAAACATGATTGCCCCGGGAAAATATGATTTACCCCTCCATATTTACTATTGCGCCATCACTAGCTACAACATATTTTGATTTCCATTGTTCCCACATATTTATTTTAATTTTAGTACTGTGAATCATATTCCACTGTGTTACCTCACGTAGCCACCTCCCCCCCACCTTCCACATACACACGTACGATTTCAGTTGTAAGTTTTAGACTAAGCTTGTCAAATGTCCACTTATATCTTTGTATTCTTGAGCCCCGGGGCTATAGCCTTCCCAAGCCACCGTCTCCTCCAAATACTCTCTTGGCCTCATGAAAGAAAAATATATGTATTTCTACGAAATATTAATTTGACTTGGCAGTTTCTTTTTTCGAACAGGAATAAGTTTTAAATTTTTATAGCTTATAAATTTACACTAGCAATTTTGAGTAAAGGTTTTGCGTAACCCTAAAATTACATTTAGAGACTGCAAGGTTAACTCTCGATATTTCAGATATATTAATAATTTTCATCACAACGTCTTGTAATAATTATTTGTTACTTCAATAACATCCTCGCATGCCCAACCCTTGCAAACTTCTCCAAACAAGAAATTCTATCCACTCTACAAATGCATGACCTTTCTCTTCGCCGTCAACTCTCAGATTTAACACTACTCTTCAGAATCATTAATGGACAACTTTTCACCAGCGAACGCTTGCCACTTCTTAATATCAGAATCCCACGTCCCAACAGTAAATGCAACAACTTCTTTTACATTAAATCTTCAAGGCTATCTTTAGAACAAAGATCACTTCTCTACAGGCTACAAACCACTTACAACTCGCTAAGAGACGCACCGGACTTACATTTATCAACTATCAACGCAGACTTACAGAACGGCATGCATAAAGCAGCTGAAGTGTAAATAATATTTTTTTTGCCCTAGTTGTTATTATTCTTGTTATAGGCTATATGTATGAGTGTGTGTATTTGTCCATCTTATTATTTTGTTTATTTCTTTTCCGGTCGATATCCTGATGTAAAATGGATTTTTCTGTATTCAGGACTTTTCAAATAAATAAAAATAAAAAATAAATAAAAATGTTTCTGCCATATTAAAACATAGATGCCATTTTCTGTTTATTTCCTTGTAATGCTGATCTCCGTGGCAAAATGGTTAGCACAACGCTTTACGATGCCATGGGCCCCCAGGTTCGAATCCCCGCTCCCATTTGAAAATAAAAAAGATTTGATTTGACTACTAAGCCAGAGATCCCGAGTTCAAATCTCGGCTTGGCCATGGGTATTCTTTGAGTGTGTCCCTTCATCAATTATATTGTATCATCCTCGCGATTAGCCAAAAGTGGCCCAAAAGCGAAGTAAAATAAACCAAATCAAGCAACCAATCAATGATTTGACTAGATTTTTGTTACTTAGCGTCGCGTTTTTGTCATATTTGGTTAATTGCGAAGATGATACGATAAAATTAATGAAGGGACAAACACAAAGAACACCCATGTCCAGGTCGGTGTTCGAACCCGGAACTCCTGGTGTCGTAGCGCGCTGTGATAATTATTCCCCCACGGTTATTTGATTTGGTCTTTTAAGTCCACTTTATGCACAGAAACAAAACAGGTAACAAAACACACTTTCTTGTAGTTTCTTCAATAATATTCATTTGGCTTCTTGAGTTCTGAGATACATTTTTCATTTCAAATTATTTCATTATTCACGGCAGAGTACAACACAGGAGCAAGAATGCAAGCTCATCACAGGTTCGAATCCCGGCCTGGATTGTTCGAGGCAGGGAGTCGTAACGTACCCAATTTGCATTACACGGTACGTTCCATTTTGTAGGAGGAAGAGTATGGTTCAGCTGCTGGTACCCATGGAACGTAACGAAATGCAATATGTTACAGACTGACGTTACAGAGAACGTAACAAAATGTATTATGGTAGATATTAACGTTATAAAGGAACGGAACGAAATGAGCACATTGGAACATAACGTAATATGCAATATGGTATATACTACCGTTACAAGGATACAAGGAACGTAGTAACGAAATGCATTGTGGTATATACTAGCGTTACAAAAAAACGTAACGAAATGCAACATGGTAGTAAATAACGGTACATAGGAACGTAATGAATGCAATCCTCCGTAACGGAACGAAGTGAAAGGCAATATGGTTAATTAACGTTACATAGGAATGTAACAAAATGTAAACCACTGTAGCGGAACGGAACAAAATGCAGTTGGGTACATACCATCTGCATAAGGAACGTAAATAAATTCAGTATGGTAGATGTTAACGTTACAAGGAAAGAACAATTCACAAATGTTTGCTAGTAACGTTATAGGTGCGTGACAAATATAATCTATTAAACATCAAGGAAGAAAAAGGAATAGCCCAAATCTCTTGCCATTCATTGGAACATTGCGAAAAATAACTCAGTATATTGTGTGGGATTAATGTTTCGTTAAAAATATGGTTGTTTGTAAATTAATGAATTTCCACCAGGGTTGTTAAAGGATCAGGAATTTTAAATTAAATCAATTCAATTCAGGTTCAGCAGGGAATATTAGCAAGCATAAATGGATCTGGACCGTAAAGAGCCTTTTTATGTTTAAGGTATTTAAATAAGTTCCAGGAACCTTTTTTCTGGATCAATTGAAATACGGCACAGGGTCCTTCGTTCCGGATCAATTTAAAGACGGTCTAAGTTCCATATTTGAAATGAAACAATACGCAACTTGGACCGAATTTACACTGTGATAGAACAGGTTCCGGTATTGTTGCGGAACCCAATAGAACCCATTAGTTGATGGGTTCGTGGACGTTTAAAAACCCTGATTTGAAAATTACATTTTTGGCTCGAAATTGAATAAACCTTCCATGTAGTGTAGAAATGAGTAGCCATAGGCGTGCGCACGAAGTCCAAAGGGGGGGTTAATGCCCCGCCCTAATCATGGACGTCTGCAGATATTTTCGACGGAGGGAGAAGCGAGGTATTTTTCCATGGGGCATATTACCCCGATAATAGTGTTGCCCCCTCAAGAAACACCACTTGAATTCGAAATTATCGCATTCCTGCATACCCATTATAATAATTAATGTAAATTACTATGACTGGAATCAAATTATACGTGTGAAATATATACTTTTAGCTGACATTCGTTTTCTAAAGGAGAGAGGTGGCCATCCGCACCCCCCTTTCAGATTTCCATGCCCCTATATTATTATACTTTAATCCAGAAATTTAGGGGAGAGGAATTTTATCGCCGGTTATTAAACTATATTATGCTCTTGAAGAAAATGAAGTATTTTTAAGCCAATGAAAGTTCACAAAACAACTACGGCTAAAGAAGGTGCAGTGGCGCAACCACAGGGGGGGGGGGGAGATTGGGCCTCAACCTTGGACGGAAATCAATTCTAAGGGGTAAGGTTGCAAACATTGAACTATGGAAAGAAAGGTTGCAGAATCTAAGAGTTGCAGGACAAAACGATACTAAAGACGGATTTAGTTTTCACGTCTTTCATGCATTATTTCTTCCAGACGGTCAAGAGCATCTGCAAGGAGGCACAGAAGGGCAATTGCCCCCTTTCGATTTATATCTTTATACAAATGTAAATAAAGTTATATAAAATTGTCTAGCTCGTTTCGCTCGCAATATCTGCTTTTCTTACAGTCTTGTCAATTTCAAACCCTTAGCTATAGTGGAACCATGAGCAAAACAACCTGCGCAGACCCACGACTCCTGTACACCATACTCCCGCTTGTAGGGGAGGGGGAGAGTGGACCATGCTTCCTTATGGCCCGAGGTGGAGGGAAGAAGGGAAAGCTGCGCGGGGACTTTTCGTCCCAAGGTTTTTTTCCTTGTGGTCGATGTATAGGGGACGGCGGCAGTCAGCCCTGGACGCCGAACGATGTAAATAGAAAAAAAAATGTAAAAGAGAATGTCATGGGCCTCCATGATTTTTTTTGCGCCATATTAAATCAATATTGTTTTCAGTTTGCAAAAATTTGGATCTAAAAGTTTTCTTGATCGCTTCGCTAGCAATTTATTTTCTGTAATGCATTGTAAATTACCAGAGGGAGAAGTAACAAGAAGTAAGTACGTCAGACTATTACAAACAGTTGAGTCTTAAATGTATGAACAATTGTTTGGGGGAGAAGAAGCGCACACATTTCAGAGGCATATTTTTTGTTGTTTGTTGTGGGGCGAATGAATTCATTATGTAATGTATTAATATAGGCTATATAAATTGTGTACGTATAATAATAGTGCCATTATTACTACTATTATTAATAGTTTATCCAAGTACTCCCCCCGTAGACAAGAATTTGTGGTTACTCCTCTGAGGGGGTGCATCATTTTCTATGTAATTGAAAACTATCGCGCTTCGTTCTCTGGCAAATTTCTTAAAAATAAAAGTAAGGACATTTTGAACAGGACACTTAATAACATAATGGCGATGTCTTCCATTCCTAACTCCCAGGTGTGGGCAGACGTTGTAACATGCACTTTTAGTGACCATTGATTTCTACCATAAATTGCTACTACTAGATAGTGAACATAGAAGTGCATGTTTGGACACACGCCAGAGATTGTGCTTATGGCAATGGTCATCGTTAGTGCTCGAAAGTTGATGTGTGTGTGTGTTCAGTAGACTTTCAGCTATGCAATTGCGGGCGCGCACTTATGTGTGTGTAACAAATTTACTTTGTTTTTATATAGTCTTGTGCAACGTACGCATACTGTACTTTAGCGAGGACAAGAATTTACATGACCCCAACTCAGCCATGCAAAAATTAAACTTTGATAGTTATTGGAGCCCATTTTAATATTACAATTGTGGGTTCAGTATTTTTGAGGTATCGATAAGACATGTGGAACGACTGATTCTAACAAAATGAGTCAAGTTCAAAAGATATGTGGATGCTATTTGTCATCTCCATTTACATTCCATGCTGTTACACGGGATGATTTGGTAGTAGAGTGATTGACTATTCGGTTTCCATTCTTCAAAAACTCATTGTCCAGAACATTAGAAAGTAACATGCTGATTTGGATACACACACAGGCAGACACGTGCGTCCATCAAGGTAATTAATGTACATTAATTTGCATTTGCGTGCGTCTTTTGATAATTTATCAGATTCCATGCAATAATTACTTAGACAAGATAATGACAATGATGTTGCCATTTTTTGATATTTTATTAAGAGAATTTTATAACAAGAGAACTAAACTTAACCTTAGGAAGTAGCGTGTTTGAAAAACAAGAATTGATTTTAGGTTACATATTAGGAGGCTAACAGTAACGTCTGTTATTGAGTGGTGTTCCTGAGTAATTTGCTCTAAATGTTACATTTTGAGGTACATTCTAAAATGGCTGTCAAATTTATCATAAAAAATCTAAAAATTTACACTAATCTCTCACAAAGAAATAGATATCATGGGAATTAATACAATAAAAAAAAATTAGGATTTGTTCACCAACCAAGGAATAACAATATTTGCCATATATTCAACTCCCTACAACATCGAAGCTCAATTTTTGTTAAAAAAAATGTAAATATACATATATTTAAAGTATGCATTCGTACTGTATAAGCATAAGAATAGAACGGAGGTTCTGAAAAGTATATATTGAAACAGTTTTTAAAATTTTGTTGAATATCTTTATTATTCTCTTAATCATTCCAAGGTAAATTCTAAAACAAGGAAAAAAAAAAGACCTTATTACTTAAAAAACTACAGAAATTTTGTATCTTTCAAAACAAAGCAAATACACTGTCATTTCCTTCAGGTGTCAATTTAAAACTAAACAGAATTCCACAAATTTGACATGAATAAAAATATATTTCATACTCTTGTATAACATCAGTATATCTGTGCAATTTTGTGAACAGGTAAGACAGCTACTCAAAACTAAATGTATTAATTACTAGGAAACATTAAACAAGTACGAGCAAAATTGTTCTTTTAATTAAATTACTTCTTATGGAACCTCTGAAAAGATTTTCTTTGGTTACAGCTACTTATGTATAATGAACTATAAGATCACAAAAAAAATCAAGTAATTATATACATTATTAATCTAGACAGTAATATTCCCCACATTTTCAACATGTTGTACAAGATCTTTCTGTGGTGTATCATTGGATTCCACAAAGTTTGCTACAATGTTTGTAGTCAATTCTGTGCTGCTATTTCTGAGATTGCTTTTTAATGAAGATTTAGTTAGATTTTTTTTCATGAAAATATAATTATTTCTAATAACAAGTATGTCATCAATAATTTCGGTTGCCATATTACACCTGAGTGGGTTTAGTATGAATTTCAGAGATGAAAAGAGTCTCTCGACACTAACTTGTGTTGCAGGAGTAGAGAGAACAATACAAGCCAAAATGTACAATTCGGGACAACTTGATTTTCTAATTTCCCAGAAATTTAGAACATTTTCAGTCCTTTTCAGTCTTCGAGTTGAAACAAAGTAAGTGTCCAATAATGACGCAATATTAAACTTTGGTGCAGATATGGTATTCCGCCGCAATAAATCTTGTTTCTTTAAGTAGTTTGTGACATGGTCACTGTCATCATCTTCAGTGCTGGAATCTTCTTGTTTCTTTACCTCTCCACACACTGATAAGGATTTCATGTGTTCAAGTCTTAACCACAACTTCTGGAGATACACCTTCGCCACATGGATGTTTTCTTCACTTAAAACAGAAAAGTACCTGGGATCCATGTAAATAGAAGCAAGAAATCCTGGATACTCAAATAATGATGGAAGTCTCTCTTCGTTATTGACATATAATGCTTGTTTTTCTCGTTTGTCCATGCCCTCTATTATGTGGCGTGCAAGGTCTGTGTTGATTGTTGATGTTTTAAGGCGACACTCCAGCCATATCCCGTAGAAGTCGCCAAGTAGAAGCTGTTCTTCTTGCAGCCTCTTTGTGGCTACTTTGGCTGGTTCCAGTGACGTCAAAATAGCCTCAATGTATATCCAGTCTTCTTGCTTTATTTTAACTTGCTCTTGATAGTAATCCCCTATGAACTTTTTATGTGTAAAAAGTGACTGGAGCATATCATTTGTGCTGTCCATCTTGTCGGGACATCAAGGGATGGTACCGGCAGTGATTCTGCATTCAATTGACGCCGTGCTGTAGGCGATCGTAAGACACGGCATGCTGCTTGACATGTCACAATAATATCCTTAACTTCAGGAATGGAATTGAGAGCATCATTCACGACTAAATGAAGAGTATGCGACGCGCAACGAACGGATTGGAGACGATAATCTTTACTCGTCAATTCCATTTCAATATCTTCATCTTCGTAAGTGTCTTGAGAAATATTAGACATCTTTGTTTCTTGATCTTCCCCAATAAGTTTCCCGGCTTTAATCATGTTTGCTCCAGTGTCTGTAGTTAAACTATATATATTCTCCACGGGCACATTATACTTATCCAGAATGTTCAACAATTCGTAACGCAAATTGCTACCTGTTTGAGACACAAATAACTCTTGAACTGACAAAGTACGCAATTGGAGAGCCCCATTTACAACAAACTGGACGTTGACACCAAAGAATGATCGTCCATTTTTCGAAGTAGAATCAACTTTTAGATGTATCAATTTTCCCTCCATTTCGCCGCGTATTGTTTCTCTGATCTGCTGGGCCTGACTGAATAGCATGTTCCGTACACCTTCCTTGTTCACGATAAACCTGCAGAGAATAAAATTTGCTTTAATCCTTAATTGATAAGTTGTTTCTTGATTTTTGAAATTTTCAAGACATTTGTTTCAAACCCAAAATAGAATTAAAATTCTTAAAAATATTTTTCAAATAGTATGAATTAATTATATTATCAAGCTTTCATCAACTAGGCAAATGCTACAAATATGAGAAAGCAGAACACTTTTTTGGTGAAAGTGAAAAAGATTGTTATTTAAAACCATAATAGGTTAACCTCTATCAGTGTGTCTAGAAACTAACGCAGCTTGCATGCAATAAACAGTGTTATTTGATGCAATCAACGCTCTTTAGTAAAGTTTGAACTAATGAGGAAGTTATAACACCACCCTCCCTGGTCACAGCACTGGGCTTTGGCAATAGGTCTTTTTGCTTCATTCAGATATACCTAAGGCTGTGAAAAGGATATATGTGACACCTATATTTTTTTTATTTTCTAAAATATATTAACAATAGTATATAGGGGATATCTAAATAAGTTGTACTGCATGCTCAGTTCCATCCAGCACTGGAAAGCTACAGAATGTTAGCATAACCTGTCTCTAGGCATATGGAGTACAGTGAGTTTGTTTTGTCTCTGCGCAGAGTTAGCACGTGATATGGGACAGATGCCGGCATTTTCGTCCCGTAACGTCTAGCATGCAGACAATTATACAGTATTTATATTACATATTCCGACCTAACCTGTGTTATAAGAGTTTAAAACGAACGCACTGTATATGTAACAACTTTGTAAAATTGAGGAAAATTTGACATAATATTTGAAAACTTTATATTAATTAGTTTTGTTTGAGTGTACAAAAGTGTGTTAAATATCATTTGATGAAAAAATGTGTCTCATACATATCAGTCTTCAGAAAATTACTTTTCCAGACAGTTATACTTAGTTTACTTATTCAAAGAGTAACTGTTGCAGTTGAAATTACTCATGATTATGTCAGTGAGTAACTAGTTTTACAGTTATGTGAAAAACTAACTTAACGTAATTGCATTCCTTCTAAACATTGTAAGGATATACAGAACTCTCTACCTTCATTACATGAGGCTGGATCAATAAAATCAATGTAGGGTGGATGTTCCTAAAGTCAGCCTCCTCCAGTAGTCAGCCACATCACAGAAAAATGTACATTTATAAGGCCACCACTAAACCTTGTATCTATAATTGGTAACAGAATTAAAAAACCATATTCCAGTAGTCAGCCAGCCTTTGTGTGAAAGGTGGTGGCATCTGGTGAAGAAGGAATGAACCATCCAGTGGAGCTGTTTGTGTTACTGATGCAAGTACGTGTTTTTTCTAACGAAAAAATTAGCAACAGCAACTGTGATAACAAATAGGTAACAAGGTTATTTAGTGAAGAATTACCAAATATTTTGTTTGTAGTTGTGTTAGAAGGAATAAGGATTTGTTTCAAAGACGTTTTAAGTTGTATATTAATGTCTGTACGTCGACAGGGGGGGATGCTGAGTACAGGGTTGTGAATTCTGGCTTCCTGCCAGTGGTCAGCCTCCAGGGGCTGACTACTGGATTTAACCTTGGTTGGCTCGTTGGGACTATCTTACCATGTTCTGGACGTAGAACAGTAATCCCTGTAACATGGTCCTGTTTAAAATGCTATGAGACAAATCCTTCCAGTGGGCAGCCCCCATATCACGAAAGTGGCTGACTACTGGTGCCAGCTTATCCTGTAGTCAGCCCCCTCTGCTGAAGAAGGAAAATCACAGGTATTTAAAAATTCTAGCTATTATAAAGTGCCTCTTTCACCTGTCGCAATAAGTGCATTGATAAGCAGGTTGTTTATTTGGTATGAGCACATATTAAAATAAGAAAAATACATTGAAATTGTAAGCTGGAAGTTGTAGTCATATTATAATTAGCCTACAGGTAACTGAATGAGGGGGATAGGTTAACAATAATTTACTTTTCATGCTTTTCCATTGATTCACATGTTATAAAGCAGAGCAGGCCCGTAGCCAGGGCGTAGGGGAGTAGGGCAGGCCTTACCGACTGAGCCACCAAGGCCATAGACTACACAAACTGTGTGCAGAATGCTTTGGAGCAGATGTCTTTGACCACAAACTTACAAGAAGGTAGTACTAATATTCAAATGAAACCAACAAGAGATGAATGTGAAGTTGCAATTGTTGTAATTAAACACTTCCAAGCTAGACTTGAGAGAAGAGGCATTGATGTGGCAGCAGTTGTTGAAGAAATCAGCAGTGCAACAGTGACTTCAGGAGAAAATGAAACTACGTGCGTTTCAACAGACTCTCTTGCCCCTACCTGTGTTCAGTCAGAAATGCATGAGGTTCTCCCTGTTCCACCAGATGATGCAGACAGCCTTTCTGCTGATAATCAGATTGATTCTGACTTGGGAAATCTTGCGCCTGGAATGTATCAAGGAACGAACTACCAGTGGACTTCTGGAGCCTACTTTTGATCTGACACACAGTGAATCAGGAATAGGTAGTTACTCTTCCAACAGTTTCTCCACCAACAACCAGTTCCCTTTCCCCAGTAGCTAATTCTTCAGGTGGAGCAGTACAGTGCCTACCACCAACTGTTTCGTCCTCACCAGAAACGACAGGACATTCTCAAGCAACAGATTCCCCACCAGAAACAAGACTTCCCCCATCAGCAGCAACCACTGGGATGCATGAATCTCTCTCTCCACCAACAGTGTGCCCATTAGACACAACTCCTCCATCATCAACAGTCCCTTCACCAGGACGATTTGACAGCCATCTGTTTTGGCCTGGTCTTATAAGAAGAAAGGAACCAAAGGACAGAAAAAAGAAAAAAATTCACACGCAGTATTGTCAGAGGCATGGAGAAAACATGTGGCAGAAAAGTTAGAAATAAGGAAGAAAACTGAAGAAGAAAAGACCATGCTGAATGACAAGAGAAAACTGGAAAGTTCAAAGACAAAATCTCAAAAGAGACACCGATCTGGCCCATCTAACAGTAGCACTGGAGAAAGGAAAGACAGTCATGAAAAATGTGCAGTGTGTGATGAAGATTTAATAAGTGATGTCGAAGATGATGATCTTAAAAAGATTGGTTGTGATTACTGCATTCGCTGGTTCCACCTGAAATGTATAGAGCTGTGTAACTTGCCTTATAGAGATGTATCTCAGCAAGGGTTTGCCTGCCCAGAGTGTGCTTAGTTGGGCCAAATAATGAATGGTTCTCACAAAAGTATTTTTTCTTTCATAAAACCTATACTAGGGCCTATCCTTAATGTTAAAAAAAACAACAGTCTGTGTGAAGTCAGGTGTTCTTAATGTCACCCACGAGTATACCTATTTAATGTTACTAGGCATACATAATGTTACTTACATGATAAGTTAACCTTCATTTTTAAATATATACTCTCTTAAAATGTTTTAAGCATAAAAAACAGCTCTGTGAAACAATATCCGACCTGGGACAACCTATATTATCCTTGTGCAGTTGCAGACTGACTACTAGTTTTGACCATGGCTGACTTCTGAATTTCAGTGGCTGAGTACTGGGAGTTTTGCTCTCTTTACAATGTGAGCTTAATTGCTATATTTTGTGGTTTATTTGTGCTATAATAAATACTGCAGACATAAAACTGCAATTCTCCATTTTATTTACATCCTGATTACTAGAAAATGTACTGGGATTTTTATTCACGCGAAATCACTGAAATAAAAATTTCTCTTAAAGGGCTGACTACCGGCGAAATCACCCTATTTGAAGTAACCTGAAATGAATTTCTAAGGAATTCTAACTAAAGAAGGTAGCTGTAACCGTAGCAGAGTTTCATTTTTGCAATAGATGTAACTTTATGACGTTACTTTTACTATTCTTGAAGACAAATTTTTAACTTTAAAATTTGTAGCGTTGGGGGAAAAAGTTAAATTTGGCAACACTGTTTCAACTATGGGCTCCCGCGTAGCCAAATTATTAGTGATTTAACATTTGGCGCTAGCGGTCCAGGGTTAAATTCCTGGTGGGAGCCCTCCAAAATTTCAGTCCTGCCCAGCTACGCGAGGACAGTAGTTGAGCTAGTTAAGGAGTGGGTTCTGTCTTGAAAGCCAGAAATAGCTGCGATGGACTATGCGCGGACCAAGCGTCATCCTTTGAAAAATCAGCTTAGAGTTGTTGGCATTTGAATAATTAGTCTTGTTTGTATACGTCAAATTGATTTAAGGGCCTTTCTCTTAGAGGGGTAGTTTAGCTTCCAACTATTTCTTTTCTGGACGCTTTTGTTTCCTTTTTTTTTTCGGAATCTCCTACTAAGGCAAGAAAGCTGGGCTTCGTTCCATTTTGAATTTAGGACATCCACGCTTTGTTGCAATTCGTCATTTCTAGTTGCTCATTAAAACTTCAGTGTTTGGTTTAATCTTGATTGTTGTCATAATATTACAATGCGATGACATACCACAGACATAAAATCCAAAATAAAATTTCTTAAATATTTATTTTCTTGTAATTAATGATCATTGGGTGTGTTCAATTTTTCGCAATAAAATATCCAACAGAAAGTAACTGCAAAAGTAAGTTATTCTTTAAATTGAGTAGCTGCACCGAACCTACTTTTTGAACCAAGCAACTGACTCGAGTAACTTTCCGAACACTGATTAAGACTGTCCGTTACTAACAATGAAAATAATTTCATTCGTATACAATGTGAACATACTAAGGAATACATGTAAAGGACAATCTGACGACATTGATGAAAATACGCACCTGTCAGAAGCTGGCATCGCTTCCAAAAGAGGATTCACTATATCTTGAAATGCTTGGTCATTCATCAGTGAAAAAGGACGTCCGTGCTCCGAGATGAGTCGGATGCAAGACTGCCTGAGGATGTCTGCGGTCATCTTTACATTTAGGAGAATATTGGCTTTCGGATTACTAGAGATAGCATTTCTCATTTTCTTCTTCTGCAGAAATGACAGCTTATCTTGATGCCTCCGCTTGATATGTTTCTCTAGGTTACCACTATGATCTCCCTATAAAGAAAATAGTTTTATTCATACTGAAAGAATTAATATCAAAGTAAAATCTATGTGCGAGTTTGTGTATTCGTACAATATACCCATATACGTAAATATATGGAGACCACTAACTGTCATTATATAACAATATGCTTAATGTATGGAGATTAGTCACAAATTGGAATCCCAGCACTTTTTACGCCTGATTAAAATACTATAGAATACCCTACACATAGTGGACCTTGCCCAATATAAAATACGTCGAAATTCTTGAACATGGGGAAAGCTAGACTACAATGCGTGTGGAGAATTTACAGGACAACGAGCTGGAGGCAACTATAGAGGGGGGCGTGGTGATAAGTGACAGAACAAGACTAATTTGCGGTATAAGCTCGCCTAACTTCTAGATAAACTCTACAGGTTATAGGGAGAAAGTTGTGCTTATGGATTTTGAGATTTTGGGAAAAATTGAAAGTCAATGATTGGGATATGCATTTGAGTTGATTTAGTATATTTTACTTCGCTTTTCTGCCAATTTTGTCTAATTGCGAAGTTGGGGATGAGTGATATGATGAATGGGCACACTTTTGCTCTTTTTACTATAATAATAGAACAAGTAATTTGATTTTGAATTTTAAAAAAAGGATGCAAAGATTGCTCCAATGCAAGAACAATGTGCGTAAAAACTTTGTTCAGTAAAGCCAATTTGTTCAGGCAAATTTGCTTTGAATTTGTAATGCTTAAGTAATGATAAGTAACTTTTGTCAATTCTAGGTAATTTTGAACATTTATAGTAGTTTTCTGAAGATTTTTTGTAGAGTTTGACATTTTATTAATTGAATATCTTTTACCCTTATTTTTCAAATTTTGTCATGTGATAATGTCCTCTTGCTGACTGAAGTAAACCTAGGACACACTGCTTTCAGTATCTTTCAGTTCTTTCAATGAGAGTATAGAGGAGCTTTTCCATGCTGATTTCGATGCATAAGTATTAATTACTAAGCAAATTATCCACCATCGCGTTTGTTCTGTTTTACCCAATGAGAGTTGCGAATTTGAACAAAGCGCCAGACAAGCAACTGAATCTCTACACAAGCATTTATTTCTCAAACACACGCACGATGCAAGAAAAAAAATTAACAAAAGTAATCTTTGTCAATTTCCCACACGATACTTGTGTATCGTACTGTACACGTCTTTACTAGCAGACAATCATTTTTATTTTAGAATCTCCGTCAAGTGTTTATTGATCATATTACTTCAGCTTTATTCTGAAAAGCCATTGCAACTTTTGTCTTCTGTAACAATACAACATAAAATTATTTTTTAAAAAAAATGATTTTAAATCTCACGTATTTGCCAATTCTGCATTAATCTCACTGCTGCTAACAGTGTGTATTACTCCATTTTCCGAACAAGTTGTAGTAAATTTAAACATTTTACACTTATCCATTAAATTTATCAAAAATTAACTCATCAACTGTTAAGGAATTAATAACAAATGATATATTTTTAAAATTTTATTTTTAGGTCATTAATTGCTTCGCCCTGTTATAAACGCTATTTCCTTGATATTAACCAATTACTGCAATTCAATCCTGGACATATTGGACACCCATTCAGAGGTGTGTGTTTTATAAACTACAACCCACGGAAATCTTTCCTGAACCTGATATTTTGTCTTTCCAGTAAAGTCACAATTTGATCTGAAATATTTTCATACGTTCAGTTTTGGCCCGCAACGCCAACAATAAAGCATTTGGTTTCTGACGAAATATAATGTATGTACCAAACGTAAAATTTAACCCTAGAACACTACCGTACGTAAAATTTACGTATGCTTCGCGTTCAATTCCCTCCCCTACCTCCCACATCGCACCCACCTACCCCTCCACCTATGGTATTCCTCGAGCATTCTGTCAGGTGCGTGGTAGCACTGTGGTAAGGAGGGTGGAAGCAGTGAACGTCTTTAGTTTGTGCGTTATGTAAGACTCTGTACGTCAATAATACGTAGCGATAGTAACAGAAGAAAAATCTTGCACGTAATTTTGACATTTGTAAATTCGATTTGGATACTTAGATTTTGAAAACAAAAGTTTAGAAGCATGCATTATTTTCTTGTAAGACTTTAAAATTACATTTGTTCCTTATTTACAGCGTTATGAATATTATTCTTGTTTGCTTTTCATTGCTCGAACTTTTCGCCTTCATTGTTAATGTACGAACGGGCTTGTCAAGCAACACCTTCTCTTAAAATATTCTATGTTTAATAAAACCATGCTTATACATTTTAAAATTAAGAATAAAATTCCAATATAAGGAAAAATAAACAAAATAATGTTCACAATGAATAGAAATTTGTTTTCATGATGTAGAGGTTGATTTAAAAATAGATTTCTTCATGTACGTCAAATTTACGTAGCGGTAGTTATACTGTAATATTGGAACACGGTAGTGTTCTAGGGTTAACTTACCACTCCATCAAATTGATCAATTTAGTCCAATTTTGCATATACGAATTAAAATAATAAATTTTACTAAACAATTCAAGTGATGGAATAAAGGTCCTACTTGGAATGTTGGAATGTAACCATCCTCCGCAATTTTATATGGATATACTAGCTAATGGATAGTAGTAATTTCCCACGATTGCTCTCTCCACGAAAACAGTCCAGTCAAAGTCTGAGCTTCCCCTTGTCTCCTCCACACCCCTGGTCCTACAGGGTTGCCACACATCTTAGCTGCTCAGTCGACACTTCGCGCGTTGTACAGTGGGATCCATGAGTATTACCGTGCAAATTGTCCATCACCATGTTAGTGCATTTTATTTGACCCAATAAGAGCTTCAAGAATTAAAAGAAAACTCAAAACAAGCTGTTGACAACTTCTGCACCAGTATACATAAAAATCCATCGCTTAAAACACATAGGATGTACGAGAAAAATAACGAAAATAGTCGGACAATTTGCCGAGCAATATTAGTGCATCGCACTGTACGTATGCGGTTGATTGCGTCAGCTGAAATTGTTGCTTATTGGTAGAAGAGGCATATATTTTTGGTAAATAATACAAAATTTCGGTACAATTTTCGGGTTCAAATGCGCTAAATAAAATAAAAATTCGTTGTTATAGCGGTGAAAAATCTGATCAAAAGTGGTGTATAAAATGACAAATTGAATATAATCCTAAATTTGATTAAAAAACTGCACTTATTACACAAAATAAGTATATCCCTTATAGTACATTCGTAGCATATCAGTTCTGTTGGAACGCTACGCATTTATGTAGTTACGAGAGTATTAAGTCTATTCTGTATAAAGGGGTCAATTTATGCTTCTCAAATATTTACAGCAGAATTAATCATTTCTCCGTGAATTACCTAACTCAGGATATTTCAAACTTCAGAAAGTATCGCATCGGTAAATAAACTAATTTTGTGTTTAGGAGTATTTCTTATTTTGCAGATCATTTCGTTACGAAACAGGGTAGGAAAATGCACCTCACCTTTCAGAAACATGAAAAATTAACATTACAGCATGTCATTTCACATTTCGTGTTTTCGTCAAAAACGAAATATGGATGTGTCTACTTACTGGCAAGACTAGGTGAGCGGCGTGACCTTGACTGAACTCTTTTCGTGACTTTAGATTTATAAATTAGCAGTTTGCACCTTTTCATTAAGTAGCCTCCTTCCTTTTTTGTCTTATTTCTACAGAGACTAGTTGAATATCTAGTAAAATGACGCGCTGTATTACAATTACTAATAGTATTACAAATTGTACACAAACATCAAAGAATGAAATACATTAGACACGAGTTTTCTGAAAATTTCTTCTTTTTCACACTTTATACAGACGAAAATCGTGAATGGTAGTGAGCTCGCCCTGTTGAATAGGATGGGATTTCTGAGTGGAATGTTCAATGCAGCATATTGATCAAGATACAACAACTGAATTACGGCGAAGTAGGTTAGAAACCCTGCGTGCTCAAGAGCAGCTTCGATAAGGCACCTGAATTGTCTAGAGCTGAACAAGGAAATGGGCGATCTTTATTTCCCAAGGCCATTCCGCAAAACTAATGCCACAAGAAGTTTCCTGTGTGGATTTGTGAGCATGAAATTGTAGGTTGATGATAGTACTACAAGACGTCAAGTGGATTTTTTCAGTTTCGTTATTTTATATCGCTTTGCTACCTATAGAGTTTGAATAACTAATTAATCATTTGATGAGCAGACAAACACAAAGTAGCCGATCCCGTGGCAAATTAATTAGCGTAATACAATGCGAAGTCTAAAGTCTGATTAGAACCTGGACTAGAAGATATTGTCTTTATACCACTTCCATCATCTATCGCATCCTTTATCATCGCGATTAACAGTGGTAGACGCGAAATAAAAATAGAACCTTTGCAAGGACGTCCGAAAGAGGGGCAAGGGGTGGACGACCCCCCTGGAAAATGAAAGTCAACCAAAAATTAGTAGACATTTGACACGTAGCACTCAAAGAAAGGCGATAAAAGAGAGAGAAAGAACGATAAAAGAGGGGAATATAGAGAGACAGAGAGGATAAAGACAGTGAGAGATCATAGATGATGAACAGGAGAAAAAGAGAAGTGGATATAGATAGATAGAGAGGATAAAGACAGTGCGAGATCATAGATGATGAACAGGAGAAAGAGATGAAGGGAATGAGAAAGAGAGAGAGAGAGAGAGAGAGAGAGAGAGAGAGAGAGAGAGAAAGAGAGTGTGTGTGTGTGTGTGTGTGTGAGAGAGAGAGAGAGAGACAGAGAGAGAGAGAGCGAGAGCGAGTTGAATAAGTGGTAGTTGATAGAAGAATATTCACACGACACACAGAGAGAGAGGAAATAAGAAAGAGGGAGAGAGAGAGAAAGAAAGAGAAAATGAGAGAGAGGGAGAGTTGAGTAAATGGTAATTAATGGAAGAATACTCACACAAAACATGTTTTGTTCGGGAGTCGAGCCCTGTGGTCAGTTTGAAGGCGAGAACGAAACCAAAGATGATTATTGAGAATATAGGAAGAATCAGCAAGAAAGTTGATCCCCCGTGGAACTGTTGTTGTGTCCTGATTTTTTCCAAACAAGGAAATGCCCGATGTTGTTTTCAAAATGCTAGAATAGGACTGTGACACCCTTTCTCCAGTACATTAACTGGTTTCTAACAGGAAGGTGTTTCAAAGATAGCTTAATGACACACTTTCTTGGATCTATGACCGTTCATCGACAAGAAGCGTATTTTCTATTTTGATTGCGATTGTCTGTTAATATCCTGAAGTGTTAACGGGAGACGCACTATTTCGGAAGATTGACTTCCCCAAATTTGGTGTCGTCTGATTAATAATGGGGACAAACATGGACAATGTGTTTGCGGAAAATTTTGTGCACTGATGACGTTGAAGTAGCCACTGTATCGACAACAGTATAAAATTAGATGATTGTCACCAGTTGTCACATTTCTGAAAGAAGCTCAAGAAGACGCAAGCTGTATTTGCAGACTTGTATCTCTAAATTAATAACAGGTAAGACTGCAGTAAATTGTTATAATTTTTACTGATTAATATTGAATTGCATATTTGAGATAAAAGTTTAAATCGAATTTTGTGCATTTTGTTAACTTTTTATTAGACTAGTCGCGATGATGATGATGATTATGACAATTTTAAAAATGGCTTATCGAGTTTATTTTATGTTCGGATAGGTTAATCAGGACTGTGTCTATATTTTAAATTAAGATCCGAACCAGTGCTGTTTCCAGACCGATATTTTAATATAAGACATCGGTCGCAGTGAGGGTCCACGAGTGGGAAACTCCACAAAGATGCGAACTTGGAACTTTTTGGCAATGTATTATGTTAACCAACCGCTACGATTCGGAGAATGGTAGCAAGACATCTGAATGTCTTTCAAAATAAAATTTGTTGTGATTTTATTGATTGATTGATTTGTTGTTTTAAGTCCACTTTATGTACAGGAAGGCTAATCGGGATTGGACCTACAGTTTAAAGTGGGATCCGAACCACTGTGCCATGTGCCTCCACCAGGTATCGAACCCGGGACCCCTTGATTACAAGGCGACGACGTTACCACTACGCCATCGGGGAGGCCTGTTGTGATTTTAGTTTACAGCAAAGATGAATTGAAAAATTTACCGAAAACACTAATATTATTATTTTTTTCTTTTCAGATTAACACTGCAGAATCGCCCTTCTATTTTGTGTGAAGCATATTTGAAAATAAAAAATCGGTAAGTAAATTTTAAAAGAACACTATTTTATTTTAATTAATGATTCAGTGAACATTGCAATGAATATATTTATATTATTTCTATGCATTCATTACTGCTAAGTTGAAAAAACGAGTCAGTATGCAATATTTTTCTACACAGAGATTTCCTTGAATACATCGCGACGATGAGGCTGAATGTTGACAAGATTAAAACTGTTTTATTAAGTTTATTTTATGCTCGCATAGGATAATTGTGACTGGATCTATATATATATTAAATGTAGATTGTATATAGTGTGTGCAATGTTTCTACGCCAAGACACACAACACAACTATCACTGTATCATCGAGTATCAAGAGTCAAACATAAAATAGGATTTGAACTTAGATTTTTTTTGGCATTGTAGCACGCTAACTATTTTTAACGATTTTGATTTTCATTGGTTGATTGATTTGCTTTATTTTATTTTGTGTTTTGTGCTTTTTGGCTAATTTACGATGGTGGGGATGAGTGATGATGGGATGAAAAATTGATGAATGGACACTCACAAACATTTATGCCCAAGCGGGACTCCTAGCGTCGGAGCGCGATATGCTAACCACTCGACCACGGGGTCCGACATTTTTAACGATCTTGAATTCTATGCTTTGTAGCTAACTTCCCCGCCTGGAAGAATGTTGACAATGCATGTAAATAATTTTCAAATACAATTTGTTGCATACGATAATCTGTTTAAATTTATTAGAGTTTTGATTAATTGAACAATGTGCCGAAAACACTAATATTATTTTTTTATTTTCAGATTACTTGTGCGGATCCTTTTTTCTATTTTGTTTGAAGTGCATTTGATAATACGAAGCGGTAAGTAATTTTTAAACAAGAACAATATTTTTTGTTTTATTTTAATAGTTTCAGTTACAGCGTAGTGCATATAATTATTTTATTACTATGAAAACTAGTGATGTTGCTTCGGAGTTTACTACTGAGCGTATTGGGGGGGGGGCGGTGGAAGATGAAATGTGTTAATTACATTTGCAATAGAACAGTATGTATTACAGTGAGGATTTTTTCTTTACTACCCAAGAAGCTAGCGTTATTTGAAAGAGATAGATATTTGTAATTAGCAAAACAGAGAAATTTGAAGAGAATTGCACATTTACGATTCGAACCTAAGATTTTTTTATTTTGATGTGTACCAAGATTTTTCTTTTTTAATTTCATGTTAGTTTTCTGCCACTTTTGGCTAAACGCGACGATGAGTGATGATGTGATGAAGGGATATTTACAAATATTATTTTTGCCTAATTCGGGATTCGAACAAGGGACCCCTTTGGCGCGCCAGCATTGTTAAAAAATAACTTTTGTAATCTAATGTCGCTTCTTTCTACCGTTGTGTAACCGCGACGGTGAGGATAAGTGATGATATGATGCAATTGATGAAAGAACAACAATACAAAAACCGGGAATTGAACCCAGGATCTCTGTGCTAATCATTTCACCAAACGGTAAGATATTTGGGAATCTTGTCTTCTGGCATAAGGTTATGTGCATCGGAATATAATATTGTGTCAACCATGTAAATGTATGTACCTTCACGGAAATTTCGAAGAGGGCGCCCCCTGCGGAAATTTTCGTGAGTATTTCTAAGCGTGTGTGGCGCTGTGGTTTCAATTTGCTTGCAAATTGAAACCATATCGCCACACACGCATCGGGCACGGATTTAATATTGCGTGGATATTTTTTTTGGGGGGGGGGGGGTAGTTGACTAAATGCAAAGTACAGTGGGGGAAAATATTGATAGCAATTCTATTATATATAGTAAATTTATAAAATAAGAAAAAAAAATTACTTTGAGACTTATCGAAATTTCATTTTTCAGGGAAATGGCCACCAATGCAAACAATGTAATTGAGAATCCCGAGCAGGCAAGCGAGAGGCAACTTTTGGAAGCTCTGTTTCTGCTATCCAGGGCCGTGCGCGACGAGGAGCGTGTGGGGGTCTCCCAGGAAGCGGTGAGTAACTTTTTGAAATTTATTGCCCGCAATTTCCATTCAAGACCATGTGAAGTTTTAGATCATTGTTGTTCGTCCTTGTTTATTTTAGATTTGTATATGGCTGGAATGTTTCGTGATGAGAAATATCACTTTGAAGCATTCTGGAAATATATGGAACTAAATATTGAACGGGATGAAACTAGAGACTGCCGCCGCGAAGAGGATATAGAGAAATTTAGGAACATCGGACAGAATGATGATGATGATGATGATGATGATGATGAAAGGAATGGAAATGGTAACAACATGGCAGCAGCAGAGTTGTTTAACTTGGATCGCGACTTTCCAAATTTACCACCCCCACGCTCTGCTGTTGGTGCTGTGGAAAATCGAACACCAGATGCATCAGGATTTGAACCCAGGTCACCAATCTATGACATACCCTCTGACGATGAAATGTTAGAGTGGTTAAAACAAGCTGTTGTGCCACCATCTCCCATTCTGTCCGATGAAGACGATGTTTTAATCGAAGCGATGGAAGTGTACGAAGGTCAATCCAACCAACGGTCGGATGCTAGATCACCTTCTCCACAGCCTGGCCCTTCCAATGTCTGTTTCAAAGTCCCGCAACACGGTTCTGGTGCCCAAACCGAGGGTGGCGAAACAGACAGTGGTAGCTTTGAAATTGTAGGTGAAGAGGCCCACTACTTTCCAAAGTTTTCTACGGAAGGTAGGATAGTAGTGGTAAAGCCGAGGAACTATCGTTTTGATGATCCTCGGGAATATGTCAATTCCCTTTTCCAATTTGTGCTCGAGGAGGTCTTAAGTGGCGTAGTCCCCGAGTCACATGTCGGTCTACAAATTGAGTCGTCCGCCAGCATAATTCAAAGACCTCTTTTCATTCCTATGCGGAGGCTCAAGAATCTCAACACCGAGATTATGTTAAGGCACATTGAAAAAGTTCTCAATTCTAACGAGAACTTTCTTGTAGCCGACAGGGTCACCTTTAATATTTGCATTGTTGATCCTCAGTTAGGAAAAGGGAGAGCCCGTGCCTTAATAAAGTATGCGCCTTTGAATCAAATATTCGATGGTATAAAACGCCAAAAGTGCTTGTTTAAGATTAAAGAGGAAGATGTATACTGTCTTCCAAGAGCTCTGGTCATAGCAAAGGCGCAGGCAGATAAAGATTTGAATTTACTTAAAAACCTTAAAAACCCAGTCAGAAAAACACAAAAGAACAGGGCCATCGAATTAAGCAGGCTTGCAGGTGTAGAGGTTGATGCCCAAAACGGTTGTACTCTGGAGGATGTGGCGAAATTTCAGACTTACTTTGCTCCAGAGTACCAAATTGTAGTGTACAAGCAAAGCGAACACACAAGAACTTTTGAGATTATTTTTCAGGGAAATTATGCTCCAAAACAGTTGTTTATTCTTTTCGAGAGTAAACATTATTCTCCGATCCTGGCTATAAAGTCATTTTTAAATTTTAGATATTATTGTCCAATGTGCTTGGATGGTTACAATTCCAAAGAATCGCACAAGTGTAAGTATAATTGTACTTATTGCGAACAAATTCACGAACCACCCGTCGAAACCACGGAAAACCACTGTAGCGAGTGCAATAGAAATTTTCCTTTGTTGAAATGTTACAATCAACATAAGACTGCTTCTTCGCGTAGGAAATCTGTATGTGAGCAACTGAAACTTTGCACCGATTGTTTTGTTCTGGTAGACAAAAGAAAACGCAAGAATGTTCAACACCGATGTGATGAGCATTTTTGTAAAATGTGTTGTGTGCATGTTGGTCCAGAGCACGAATGTTTTGTCCAAAAGGAAAACTTAAAACACATTGAGAGATATCTTTATATTGTATATGATGTGGAGACAATGCTTCAACCTCCCAATGAAAAAGGAGAACGTGAGCATGTTGTCAACATGGTCATAGCGATGCAAAGATGTCATGCTTGTAAGGATTCCGATGACATTACATTCTGTACAGAATGCAAGCAACGTACCCATGAATTTAATAGTATGGAGGGATTTATTGAATATGTTTTACAGCCGAGAGAGAAGTTTCAGAAAATTATTGTTCTCTCTCACAACGGGTCGAAATTCGACAATATATTTGCGGCTAGGGCGTTGCTCGAGAGACAGAAAATAATTCCCTCAGTTATAACACAGGGACATCAGATTGTTGAGATGAAAGCTACACCAAAAATTACTTTTAGAGATACTTATTTATTTTTAGGGGTCAAATTATCCAAACTCCCAAAAACCCTAGGCCTGAAAAAATGCATGAAGAAGGGCGAGTTTCCGTATCTCTTTAATACGCCCGACCATAAAGACTATGTAGGTGCGTTCCCGGATCTTGAATATTTTGATCCTGACAGTCGAAGCCCCGATGATCGGGAAGAGCTTATTAAATGGCACCAAGAGTGTGTCTCACAAAACAAAAAGTTCGATTTTCAAAAAGAACTGAGGGAATATTGCAAAAACGATGTAGAAATTTTGACAGCCGCAGTTATTAAGTTTTCCAATTTGATTGAAGAGGAAACTAGTGGATTGCAACCTTTCATTGTAGCCCCCACAATTGCA
Organism: Lepisma saccharinum; assembly: GCF_977018435.1. Lineage (NCBI taxonomy): Eukaryota > Metazoa > Arthropoda > Insecta > Zygentoma > Lepismatidae > Lepisma > Lepisma saccharinum. Next base: position 149,530,309 of record NC_139229.1, on the reverse strand, counting down.
AGTCTTGCAATTAGAGTTTACAGAACTCATTATTTACAGGAAAACAAAATCGCCATCATACCTCCGTATGGCTACAGGGAACGTGACAATCAAAGTATTAAAGCTCTTCGTTGGCTTAGCTATATGGAAAAAGTGTGTGGGCACAACATTTCTCACAGTGCTAATGGTGGCGAAAAATGGGTCGGGCGTAAGAAGGTTGACGGTTTTGAGAAAGGTACACGAAATTTGTACTGTTTTAATGGGTGCTTCTTTCATGCATGTCCTAAATGTTACAGAGAGCAGCGCCATCGTTCTTTGGATGATAGTGGTGATTCCATGGAACGAAGATATGAGTGTACCATGGCCCGCAAAAAGTACTTGGAATTACGCGGGTATACCGTCAACGAGAAATGGGAATGTGATTGGGACAGAGAAGTAAAAGAGAATAAACCAATTCAGCAATTCATCAGAGACAACTGTCTAAATTTAAAAACACCTCTGATCCCAAAAGATTGTTATCGAGGCGGCAGAACTGAAGTTTTCAAATCCCTCCAAGAATGTGACAGCCATGACACTTTTATATCTTATTTGGATGTAACAAGCTTGTACCCATATGTTATGAGTATCAAACCGCTGCCTGTCAAAACCCCCAAGATACATATGGGTCCATTTCCTGATGTGGAAAACACACATGGAATTGTCAAATGCAAAGTTTTGCCTCCAACCAATCTGCATATTCCCATTTTACCACACTCAAGTAATGGGCGGCTTATGTTCGGTTTATGTCGAACCTGCATGGATGAACTGAGTGAAAACGATTGCTCGCATTCTGAGGACCAACGCGCATTGCACGGAACATTCTGCACCCCAGAGCTACATTTGGCATTGCAATTTGGGTATAAAATTATAAAAATTGAGGAATTTTGGGAATTTGAAATTCTAAAACCTGAACCTGGAGTCTCTGAGGGTCTTTTTGAAAAATATGTTAGAAATTTTCTTAGAATAAAACAAGAGAATTCAGGTTTTCCGTCTTCGTGTCAAACGGATGCGGAACGCCTAAATTACATTGCGGAATATAAGCGTCATGAACTTATCGAGCTGAGAGAAGACAAAATTCAACATAACCCTGGTTTAAGATTTATTGCAAAATTATTCTTGAATTCTTTGTATGGAAAATTTGGGCAGAGAACAGACTTAGCAAAAAGTGTTATTGTTAAAGACAGTAAAACATTTTTCAGTTACCTTTACTCTACTCAGTTCGAAGTTCAAACGGTTATACCTATCGGGCAGAGTGCACTTTTACTCACATACAAAGATATTCAAAACAAAAACACCCCAAACCAGTTTTCAAACATAATTCTAGCAGCATTTATAACATCCTGGGCTCGTGTAAAATTATGGACGCTGCTAAAGAAAATAGAGCCCGACCGCTTACTGTACACCGACACTGACAGTTTGCTTATGACGGTGGACAGAAATAGGGAGCCCCCTTTGCAATGTGGTCCCTTCCTTGGCGATCTAACCGACGAAGTTGATGCGGGGTGGAAAATTGTAAGTTTTATAGGACTTGGTCCCAAGAACTATGCTTACAAATTGCGGAATCTTACCAGCGGGGAATTGCGATATGTTTACAAAATTAGGGGGGTCTCACTAAATCACAGAGCAAGATTAATTGTCAATTATGAACATTTTTATAATTTAGTAAAAGGCACATTGTCTAAGGAAGTCTTGGAGGAACCAAGGAAGATAGCACGACTCGATGGGTTCCGCATAGTAAGTCGCGCCGAGAAAAAAACACATCAAGTTGTGAAAAGTAAGCGGCGAAAACTGGACCCGATCACGGAGAAGAAGTCTTGGATGACTGTGCCCTATGGATATGTGAAACAGTGAGAGAACATACAGGTGGCGTTTGTGTGTGTGTGTGTGTGTGTGTGAGAGAGAGAGAGAGAGAGAGAGGAGAGAGGTATTTGATTGGCTTGCATGAACAATTTTTGGTCGTCAGTTGTATAAAAAGGCAATGATTTTTGTTGTATTCGCTCAGTGCTTAATAATGCTTCCGTTCAATCACCCGTGTACCATTATTATCAGTGGTCCGTCCAGGGCCGGAAAAACACAATTCACACATAAGTTGTTATCAAATTGTAATTCAATGTTCACCCAAAAATTTAACGAAATTATATGGTGCTATGGTGCTGTGATTCCGAAATTAACAAACAGTCAAAATATACGGTTCCATCCAGGAATTCCCAATATGGATAGCTTTGAAATTCAAAACAATAGTCTAATTATTCTTGACGACCTCATGGGTGAAACGAACGATGATGTGGCTAATCTCTTCACAAAATACGCTCATCATAAAAGTTTAACTGTTATTTTTATTTTGCAAAATTTGTTCCCAAAAAGTAAGCGAGCAAGAGATATTAGTCTAAATGCACATTATGTTATTTGCTTCAAAAATCCTAGGGATAAATTACAAATTCAATATCTTGCCCGTCAGATTATGCCACATCTTAGCAAATCTGTGGTTCAAGCATTTGAAGATGCTACGCGTGATCCTCACACATATTTACTATTCGATATGACGCAATCTACCCCTGATGCCTTGCGAATACGCAAAAATATTTTCCCTGGAGAAACTATGCATGTATATGCTCAACAAAAAGACATGTTCAAAGCCTTTAATATTCAGTTCTAGTAAAAATGCAGAAGTTGAAACATCACTTCCATGTGCTTCGCGCACTTTGTAAATGTAAGCCCAAAAAACGTAAAGTTATGCTACAACAGGCATCTGGAGATGTCATACGTACTATCTCTCAAGTTGCTAACAACACTATAAAAGGAAATGTTAAATTATCGGATCGTCAGAAACATAGATTGCGAAGACATAAAAACATCTTGCGTGCTTTAGCCCAAAAACGTGTGTCTCTGAAAAAGAAAAGTAATCTATTGCTGCGTAAAGGTGCTGGTTTCTTACCTTTTTTGCTTGGACCTATTATTAGCGCTATTGCAAGTGCCGTCGCCGGTGGTGGTGGTGGATCATGAGTTCGCAATTAAGGAAACTTATACTTGTACCAGAAGATGTAGTCGGTCAAGTTCAAGCTTCTGTCCAATCAGTACAAAATTTTCAATCACTTCTCGATTCTGAAATGCACCATGTATTATCTAGAAACGATATAAATATTCATGAAAAATGGAAATTGTACCAACAAGCACTGGACAAATATTTAAAATCTGTACCTCATGCACAAAAACCTTTAGAAATACCTATTGTTGAACACGAAGCGGTTGAAACAAAGGAATACCAACCTATAAAAAGCAATCCCGGTACATTACCAATTTCTGAAATTATTGAAACAGTTCCAATAATGCTTCGAAAAAATACAGAGCTATTGCTAAAAAAAGTTTTAAGTTCACACAATATATCTTGGGATACAACGGGCACCGTAACTATGTACGGTAAAATATATCCCAATTCCAATATTGTAGATTTAGTGAATGATGTGGTTAGGCAACGAAGAAAAAGTCAAAATCCTGTTGGACTTGATCAGTTTGTCAGAATCCTTCGTTCAATGAACATTCCACACCAGTTTCTTGGACCTGCAGCACTATCGAAACTATCACCAAAAAGAAGGGAAGCTTTGTCACCATTATCTTTTTTTGAAAAGTGGAAAGAATATAAATATTAGTAGTAAACATGAAATTACATCAACTCTATTATGTGTATACAAATCCAGCTTCATTATCAAATGTGTCTAAATTGTATAAAGCAACCAAAGAAAAAATTTCCAAAGCTAAAATAAAACATTGGTTACAATCTCAAGATGCTTATACCTTGCATGCTCCTGCATATAAAAAGTTTCCCAGAAAACAATATTATGCTAGTGGTCCTTTCGAAACTGTGCAAATGGATTTAGCCGACATGCAGAATGTTGCAAAATTCAATCGTGGTTATAGATATATTTTGTGTGCTATAGACATATTTTCCAGACTAGCATTTTGCATTCCGGTAAAGAACAAAACTGGTCTCGTTATAGCAAAAGCAGTGGAGAAAGCTTTGCACATGTACAAAAATGTTCCGTTAAATTGTCAGACAGATTTCGGCAAAGAGTTTTACAATAAACATGTTAAAACTATATTTAAAAATTACAATGTAAATCACTACAGTGTTTATTCGGAAATGAAAGCTGCGATATGCGAACGGTTTATTCGTACAATAAAAGAAAAAATTTATAAGTATTTTACAGCAAATCATAGTTACAAATATATTCATATTTTGCAAGATTTAGTTCAAAGTTATAATAATTCTAAACATTCAACTATCAAAGTTGCACCAGCACAAGTTAGCGATGAAAATATGAATCAAGTATGGTATACATTATACGGATCAAAGAAAAACTTTCGAAAAAGTTGCAAATTTAAGCCGGGCGATTATGTGCGAATATCAAAAACAAAAATGAAATTTGAGAAAGGTTATTTAGCAAAATGGTCTCGGGAAATTTTTATTGTAGACAAATGCATAAAATCAAATCCGGTAACATATCACATTAAAGATTGGAACGGTGAAATGGTGAAAGGTATTTTTTACGAACAAGAGTTACAGAAAATTAACGTAAATAAAAATACTGTCCATAGAATCGAGAAAATTTTACGTAGAAAAGGTAATTGGCTCTATGTAAAATGGTTCGGTTACTCAAATATCTTCAATTCTTGGGTTAAAAAGAGTGACACATTGTGTTTATAGTTCATTAGCTTTGTGATGGAGCGTGTGAATGAATTTTATCTCTCGCTCCCGTCTAATGCAAGCTCCGATATTTTCCAAAATAACACCTCGACCTGTTATACAACAAAATTAGCTCACCCTATTGATCTCACTGATTCTAAATGGGTGGTCGGTCTTGCCGAATGTAGTTGTACATGGAGTTTTTATAATGTGCCAACAGTTCAACAGATTATTATCAAAGCGGTGCGCGCAGACAACTCGGAAGTTATTCAAGAAAGAGTTGAAATTCCTGCTGGTTTTTATGCATCTATTCAACATATTCTGAATTGTGTTCCAGAAAAAATGAAACAATTTATACATTATGACGAGTACATAAACCGTGTATTTGTTAAAACTGACACGTCCATTCAGCAAATCATGATAGGTGTAACACCTGCTTTAATGTGTATTTTCGGATATGCTCAAAATATACCAAAAACAGAAGAACCTGTGGTAGTTGCGGTGAATCACGAACCCTTATTTTACAAAGAAGCACCTTATGTTTGTAATTTGAATTATTTTCTCCCCCAAGAGATTAATGTTTGCGTAGACATTGTGAAACCTCAACTGCATGGTCATATATTACGAAAAATCGGAATCAATCATTATACCTATGGTCGAAATAAGAACTTTGCATTCGATATACCACGATATATCAAAGTCGAAAAACACTACTTTGACACAATCGAGATAGACTTAAAGGGACATACATGGGAAAATCTACCATTTCGGTTCGGTTCATCGTACATTAAGCTACATTTCAAGCAAACAGGAAAATGATCAGTGAAGGCACAGAAAATGATTTTTACATTACTCTTACTTCGAATGGCTCGCACAAACATTTCCCTCACAACACAACATCACATTTTGTGAATATGTGGAAAGCGAAGTTCGTCTCAAACAGTCTGATTGGAAAATTGCATTAGCCGAAATTCAAATACCCAATACATGTTATAATATTACCGAAGATCAAAATATCATCTGGTATAATTTGCGTCTCGAAGAAAATCTCTATGAGGCCCACAAATTCAAAATTCCTTCTGGGTATTATCACACTGTAGATAGTGTGCTGGAACAAATCAATAAAAAAACATATCTTTTTCGATTCACATATCGCAAATTAGCAAACACTATACATTGTAGTTACGATTTCCGTGTAGAATCAATTAAATTTTCACCAGTTTTGAGTCTACAGTTGGGATATGAACCGTACACTAACATCACAAAATACATCAATGGATCGCGGAGTCCATACTTGAATATTGGATATCCTCAGCAGGTGTTTGTGTACACCGATATTATACAGTATCAACTGGTTGGAGACAGTAAAGTTCCATTATTGCGTATAGCCAGCATAGAAAATGTTAACTATGGTCGAACATACTCTGTTTGTTTCAATCCTATGCATTATTTACCATTGTCAAAATTTTGTTTCAATACAATAGAAATCCTTTTAAAGGACCATGCAGGTCGAAATTTATCATTTCAATCTGGTACAGTGAACATAACACTTCATTTTCAACGGTCATGAAACATCGACAAACAGGTCGTGGAATACCCTATTTTGCTGGTCCTGTGTACCAACAGGGTCACGGTCTTGGGGGATTTTTTCGCGGTCTTTTTAGATATGCTCTACCTATATTAAAACCTGTTGCTAAAACTGTGGGACGTCAGGTATTGCGTACCGGAATGCAAGTTGCTGGTGACATGTTGGAAAATAAACCTATCAAGGAATCAGTTCGTGTAAGAATAAAACAGGCCAAAGAAAATTTACGTGACAAAGCAGAACAAAAAATTAACCAGTTGTTATCAGGTAATGGAAAAACAAAAAGAAAAAAAAACAGTCAAAAGAAAAGCTATAAAAATAGGGCCTCCTTCGCTACAGTCACACTCGGCTAAACGTCGTAGACATAGAAAGGACATATTTGATTGAGCGACCATGTCTAACATTCATCCTTGCAGTCAACCATGTTGCACAAGCGATTTTGATTTGTTTTCAGTTCCTATGACACAAACTATAATTGAGCATACAGATAATGTAGAGTATCGACCTATATCTACTTTAACTTCAGGGGGACCTGTAGAATTTCATATTCTAGGTGAAACTGGTGAATTTATTCATCCTGGATACCTTTATCTTTACGTAAAGTGTAAAATTACAAAATCTGATGGTGAGGATCTTGACGATTCAGACAATGTTGCACCTGTCAATAATTTTTTGCATTCTCTTTTCAATCAAGTTGATATTTCACTTAATGACAAACTGATCACATCGTCTTCAGGTTCATACCCCTACAGAGCATATTTTGAAACTTTATTGAATTTCTCTGATGACGCCAAAAAAACACATTTAACATCTTCGCTCTGGTTCAAAGATACACCTGGACAGTTTAACACTCTGGGAAATGGAAATACCGGATATACATCTCGTGCCCAGTTCGCTAAAAACAGTGCTACTTTTGACATGTATGGAAGAATACATGCAGATATTGTAGGACTGGACCGTGTTTTGCCCAATAAAGTGGGAATGCGCGTGAAACTTCATAGAAGTAAAGATTCCTTTTGTTTAATGAATGCTGAAAATTCGTCTTATCTTGTGCATTTAGAAGATGTGACTTTATGGGTTCGGAGAATAACTGTTTCTCCCGATATTGGAATGCAACTCAGTACTAGAATGGAGCGTGAAACAGCTAAATTACCTATCACAAGAGTAGAAACTCTTACTCACACCATTCCTCAAAATATAACTTCTTATAACATAGATAATCTATTTTTGGGTAATGTTCCAAAAGCTCTTGTTGTTGGCTTTGTTTCGAATGCTGCATACAATGGAAAAAACAACTTGAATCCATTTCATTTTGAACATTTCAACATTAACCGGCTACAGCTACAAGTCGGCTCCAAATTTTATCCCTCCACCCCTCTAACACCAAATTTTTATATATATATAATATATTTTTAATAGTGGAAATTGTATTGCTAGAAAAGATTATCCTCTAGGCTATACCCTCTTCGCGTTTATTCTTTCGCCTACAAACTCTTTGAATGACAATACATGGGACATGGTACGTGATTCGCCTGTTACTCTCAAAATACAATTTGCAAATTCTTTGACGTCATCTGTCACATGTGTTATTTACGCACAATTTGATTCGCTATTTCAGGTGGACAAAAACAGAAATATATATCCCGACTTTACAAAATAGATTTTAGTATCTTTGTGAGTGTTTGCCAGGATGAGATTTGTTATTCATTTCACTGCCTTCCAGGGCAATCAAAGTGAAATTATAGTCAAGGAGCTTGCACTTGTCAATATTGATAACTTTAGTTCGGACTCCTGGATATTTTTACCACCATTTCCGTACTGTGAATTAGAATCGACCTCTACCCAGTTAAACAATTATGCATCTCAAAATTCACATGGTCTTGAATGGAATCATGGGTATATAAAATACAATCAAATAGCCAACATACTGACATCCTACACAGAACATGCTACAGCGTTGTATGCTCATGGCATCGAGCGCTGTACCTTCCTGGGAGACCTTCTACATCGCACCATCATCAATTTAGAAGACTTGCTTTGTCCGAAGGCTTGCCTGCTTGGATTTCCAGCTGAAAATTGTTGTCATCCATCGCATAGATTCGTCGAATTTCGCTGTGCAGCAAAAGAGTGCAAAGTGTATGCCAAGTACATTCGTTGCTACGAACTAAGAGGCTACCAGTTAGGTGTCATCTCACCATATATACCAACGCCTAGTTTGAATAATATTTATTCAGATATACATACAGTTTGTTCCAGTGAAAAACCGCAAGAGCAAAAATATGTGGACTGACGACATAATTTATATTATACTTCAAGATTGTAAAACTGCTGTTCAATTCGTTGGTGTGTATGCTGATAACCAGTTACCGGTATCAGTAAAATTTCCAGCAGGTTTAATTATTAATACAAGCACAAGTGAAAATATTGATGGTCATTGGGTTGCTGTGTACATTAACAAAAATGGAATTGGTATATATTTCGACTCTTTTGGAGAACCACCCTCCGAAAATGTAAAACGTTTTCTCAACAGAAATACTTACCGTTGGATTTGGAACAATCAACAGATTCAACATTCAGAATCAGTGTTTTGTGGTGTATTTTGTATAATGTTTCTTTACTACTCTACCAATAATTACACAATATTGGATTTTGTCAATTTGTTCAGTAAAACAAACTTTGTAATCAACGACAACATTGTTTTAAATCAACTGAAAATATTGTTATGTTAAAATGTCTACATTTTTGTATATATTATTTTGGTGTTGTATGTACAATTGTAAATATATATATATAGTAGAATAATAAAAATTATATTTCACATATTTGTTTTTTATTTTATACTTTAAAATATTCTTGGAATGAAACAACAAAATTCACAATTAAACTTTATTTTGCATTCATTAATATATACATAAAATTCATTTGCATAAAATCTCAACATATCTGAGATTTGTTATTTCATATTGAACCAAGTAACAAGTCTTTGAACATTTCTAAAAGCACAGCCTGATTGAGAAAATGGTTCGTCTGATGTATGGTAACAACAACATCCACCCTGATACATAACAAGATTTTTTAATGATGGACAGCGCCTTGTATCGAGATCGACAATATTGTCAATATTAAATACATTTTGAATCAACTTTGATTTTTCCAACCCTTTACAGTAAAATATTGTATTTTTCCTCTTTAGCTCACTAAAAAACACCTTCACATGTTTGATATTATAACCTTTCGGTTCTGCAAATAACAAACCATGGTGGTTATATGTTAACCACTTACATTGTTTGTAATCTAAGTCAAACTTTCCAATATCAACAAAAGCATGATATACAATTGTTAAATCTGTTGAGCAAACACAAATTTCACGAATTAGAAAACTATTGTCTTTACTTCTAAAACCTTGCACATCAATTATAAAAGCCATTTTTTTTTCTTTAATGCAACTACTCACAGCAGAAATTGTCCCCGTGATGTATCTCGTTTTGATGTATACACCGAACTAAATTTTGCATTAAATCTCTCTCATCACTTAGAGTCCAAAGCAGCAAATAGGCGTCCGACTCTGTTTCAAGATCGTATTCAATCTCAGGGTGAGTATCCATAAAATGGTAGAAAATGTGATAAAAATTATCCGGCTCCCTAAGATAAGTTTTTAGGTTGGAAATCTTCCATGTAAAACAACGTTCGCATTCGTCAGCACTTTCAACACTATCACACTCCAAATAATGCTTACTCAAGCACTGGTGAGCCAGTTGATTTGGTGCATTCGTAAAACAACCATCACAAATAACAGCATACTTAGGTACATAAGTATGTAGTCTTTTTAACAGACAATACTTGTCAATGAAGCCAGAAAAGCATCCACAACTTTCGAAAATAATATTTTCGATATCTTCTGTGTCAGCCAGAGCTGAAGCGTTGCGTATGTTCTGACTTGCCATAGTGATATAGTGGACATCTCACATCTTTTATATATATATACACACTAGGAACTTTCCACATAACTGTCTCTCACAAATAACTTTCCAAGAAGAGAAAATTTTCAGGTCAATAAGCTCCCAACACCGTTACAAGTTGTCACAAATAACCTCCCAACACCATTACAACTTGAACTTTACCAAAAGTTCTCATCACTTGCTCAGTTTAGAAGTAATAACCTCCACACATACATCGCGAAAAAATAGTCCCAACTCACATTTCACTCTTTCACTTAAAAATTCAACACAATTATCAAATATCGGCAGTTCATGTCGCTCTACTTGATCTTTTATATTGGTAATATCCTGACAATTATGATCATTTGAATTATTAGTACAACCATAACAAGTATCCTTAATTGATCCAACACATAATGAAATATAAGACTGGTAATATTCACGTATTTGGGTCTGATATTCACAATACATTTTAGTTATCTTAGATATGCAATCAGACAATCGTAAAAGCTCTGTCCAGGTAGTTAACATCATTGTCATTGGTATTTCCGAATCAAAAATATCCACAAACTGAATAACTTTCTTATTGTACAATTTGCCAAAAGAAAGCATGTATTTTTCACCTAGCAACGCAGGCGACAAAACCAACTCTTCTTCACTAGATAAATAATTAGATATATTTCCCCCCAACTCCATCAGTGTACACCATTCTTCCATACACAACACAATTCCTTGGCTGTTGTGGCGAGCAATACGCACACACACAGAAAAATCGTTCTCCACATCAAATCCAACAGTTGCACTCTTGAATGCAGTTTTACTCAAAGGGTAACATACCTCCAACAAGTATTGCTTCCGTGGTTTCCATGTGGAAGAGGACTGGGCACCATTTTCCTCCATGCTGGTTCCAGAGAGCTGCTTTAGCATATTTAACTGCTGCTGCACATAACTATTCCCTTGAAAATTAAGTTTTCTTTTCGCATTCCAAACATTTCCTCCCTGTAGAGATGCAGGTGCTACAGCTGACGTTGCAGTAACTCCTCCCGAACGTGGTGTTGCAGATTTGGACACTACAGATACTTCGGCACCACCAGATCTTTGCACTCTTCTTGACTTGGCAGAACCGCTTTTCTCCATCTTGCTCTTCTCTTTCCTGCTACTTCACGATGAACGTACTAACTGTACAGAACATGTGGTACTTTATATACACCAACCCACATCACTCCCATCAACGTCATAGATTTTTAAATAGCACATAACGGAACATCTTGAGCAGGAAATCTCTCTCTCTCTCTCTCTTTCTCTCTCTCTCTGTGTGTGTGTGTGTGTGTGTGTGTGTTCTCTCTTTCTTATGTCCTCTTTCTCCCTCTCTCTCTTCCTCTGTGTGTGTGTGTGTGTTCTCTCTTTCTTATGTCCTCTTTCTCCCTCTCTCTCTCTCTCTCTCTCTGTCTTTCTCTGTGTGTGTGTGTGTGTCTCTCTGTGTGTGTGTGTGCTTTCTGTATCTCTGTCTTTCTCTGTGTGTGTGTGTGTGTGTCTCTCTGTGTGTGTGTGTGCTTTCTGTATCTCGGTTTCTCTCTCTCTCTCTCTCTCCATCTTTATCTACCTCTCTATATTCCCCTCTTTTATCGCTCTCTCTCTTTATTCCCTTTCTTTGAGTGCTTGGTGTCAAATCTCTACTGATGAGCAGACAAACACAAAGTAGCCGATCCCGTGGCAAATTAATTAGCGTAATACAATGCGAAGTCTAAAGTCTGATTAGAACCTGGACTAGAAGATATTGTCTTTATACCACTTCCATCATCTATCGCATCCTTTATCATCGCGATTAACAGTGGTAGACGCGAAATAAAAATAGAACCTTTGCAAGGACGTCCGAAAGAGGGGCAAGGGGTGGACGACCCCCCTGGAAAATGAAAGTCAACCAAAAATTATATTATATATATATATATATATATATATATATATATATATATATATATATCACACATATAATGTCATTTCAGCTACAATAATATATGTTAATTATTGCATGAACATAACTTCAAATTAAAGTAATGTTTTTTTTTAAAAGACAACACTTATGGTGTAGGACATGCACCTTGTTTCCCCCCCCTGGAAAAAACTACCTTGCTTGCCCTTCCCTGAAAAAAAATGCGGGCGTCCATGAACCATTGGTATCTACTTCGGAGTATAAAGCGTTGTTTCTTCAATGTATAGCGCGGAAGTAGACCGCAATAGCCTCTTATTTGACAGGAAATAGCAACACGAGAATAGGGATTCCTCGTATTTTAGATTTTCTCAAACTAATTTCAAGTATGTGGTGGAAATTACTTCTATATAGTATGCAAATCGAGGTTTGCAGTTTGAATGGGCGTATTCCTTTTCTCGGTTTTTCCTGGAGACGATATTTTCAATTACTTTGAAGCATTTTGTACCATTTTTTATTTTTATAAGCAATTTCATTAATTATACATATGATAGAATGATCTAAACATGAAACTCATTGTCTCTTCCAATGATTAACAGTTTTCCTTGCCTTTCATTACGCTAGGCCTCTCAGTCGCTATCTTTGTTGTGAACCTAGATTAAGTGTGGGGCTTATCCTCTATGCTTTCATCATACAGCATGGCTGTGGGCTACATGCTTGACATCTTAACACAACTCCTTTCAAATATTTCTCGGGAAACGTATTTCACCTATCGTCCTACGGGAATCAGACGAACGTAACTACAAAAATGCGGTTTTCAGTTTTGTTAAAAAAAAAATCCTCTGAAGGGTATTTGAAGTAAATCGACATTTTTCCACTTCTAATTCTTATCTGTAAGACTGAGTCACGTTTAAGAGTCAGACTTTATGCACAGTAAGGCTAATCGGAACTGAACCTACAGTTTATAAAATTGGATCCGAACCACTGTGTGCCTCCACCGGGTATCGAACCCGGGACCCCTGGAATACAAGGCGACGACGCTACCACTGCGACATCGGGGAAGCCGACCTTCACTTCAAGTATCGCTATCACTTTTTAGTAGTCAAGGAGTATTGCATTCATTTCAATTTGGAGTAAGAGTTCAGCATTCACGTAAATCAGCAAACTTTGAGTTTTAGATACCATGTTCAATAACAACTTATATCGTCACGGCCAACAAAATAATGGCCATGAAAAAATTAGTATCAAGACACCATACTAAAATTGCTGCTTGAAGAACACCGTAAAGACTAAAGTCGTTGCCTGCTCCGTGACTGATCAGCTAAGCTGCTATTTGAAACCCTGGCTAAGGTATGGACGTACCATTGAGTTTGTCCCAATATCTATTCAACCTCAACATAGTAAATAACTGAAGAGGTAGGAAAGCTACGTAAAATTGCCGAAATAGGAAATAAAATACTCCTCTACCCCCCACACATGCATATGCAGCCGAGTTTTGAAATGCCGAAGCAACTATTGCCCACGGTCAGACTATATCAGTTGCTTTCAAACGTTAACATGATGAAATGAACGTTTCTATATGCACCTCCATGCAAATAATTTCATAGAATCCCAAATAAAGTTAAATTAATTAATGTATTGAAACTAGGCATTTGAATTTTCCCAAGGCAAACCTGCAGACATGAAAAGATCTGCCCATAGTCTTCAAGCACCTTTAAATACGCTGGCTCATAGCAGAATGTGATGTGTGAGCAAGAGTGCACTCGTGCACAATCCTACGTGTAATTTACAAACGTTAATTATTTTCCATTTCCTTTCGCCTGCATCCTAACATTTTTTTAATCCACGACAATCAGAGCAAAAAGTTTAGTTAGTTTTTTATGATAAGATTGAATTCCTGCAGAAATGAACAGAAACTACTGTGGGACCACAAGGATATAAACCTGAGCAGACTCGCGGCTCGCGTGCACCGTACTCTCGCGTGGAGGAGAGGGGCACAGTAAAGCATGCTTTCTTATGGCCAGAGCTGAATGGAAGAAGGAAAATCTGTGCGTACACTTTTCGGCGTTTTTTTCCCCCTTGTGGTCGCTCTATACGACGTATAACCCCATTGCACTCTAAACTAAGGCTCTCCGACATTTAGACGAGCTGTTTTCAGTTTCCTTTTTCGAGACCACGTTCTCTACGTTGACCCTCACTGGCAGAACAATTGAGAGGAAGAATGTAACTTATAAGATAGAAAACACTTATGATGTTTAAATAGTAATAACACGATCAAGGTGGCTTCGGTCTAGGACGGCTATGAGATTCGACAAGTTAAGATAAGTCCCATCCTGAAATCCTAAATAACGGAATTTACGGCGAGAACTGAAACATTTCAACCTGCCCGAAGATTGCACTTACCGCAACTTTCTTTCCGCAGCCCGGAATAAGACAGTGAGATTCTCGTCGTATGTCATCAAAGGAGAAAAACATGCGAACGGGATTTTTTCTCTTTCTTCCCTTGGATAGCGAAGAACCTTCTCCTTCCATTGTAACCAATCGTAAAAGACCGAGATTCCCATTCACGCTAGTTTTAAGGATCCCAATTTCTTCATCTACCTCCGCTGTAAAATGTAGTTCTAACCTCCTACCCCTCCCTTAAATCGAACACTGCGAATCTGATTGGCTCCATGTAGAAGCAGCTTGTGGCGTATTTGTACACTGCTGAAAAATGCAGAAGCAGAAATAGTTATTTCCGTGGGTTAAAGCAAGATATATATATATATATATATATATATATATATATATATATATCTTGCTTTAGTATATATATATACTAAAATGACAAAAAGGTAAGTAAAATAACCTAATTCAATTAATCATATACATATACACACCTGAACGATTATCGCCTGCACCATATTACTGAACAAATCCAAAATAAAACTTTATAATCACTCATTCCACTAAATGCCCTTGAGAACTGGAGATAGGTTGTCGTCGTCTTCTTTGTTTGGCACACACCGCCTATTAGCGATTTCTTGCCAGAGGTCCTATTTGGTAGTATTACACTTCTCTTAAGAAAAACACTTGAGGTGTTTTATCAAACTTTCTAGGGTGCACGCAGTGATTCTAATCCATTTCACCAAAAATATACTTTTGTCCCTATGGATTCATGTCTCACCATATGTACGCTTAGATTTATTTATTGATTTATTTATTTCAGATGTTACCCCTAATGAAGTTAAGGAGTTTTCATTTAATGCCCTTGCATTTTCTTTCTTGTGTCCCTCTGCTTTGATACCGAAATGCTCTTTTGTTGTAAAACACACCTACAAATACTTAAAAAAATAATAATTCTAAAACGTATTAGCTAAAAAATACATTTTTCTTGGACTTCTTTATTAGGCACAAATGTGTACACTAAATACATATTCAACAAATACAAAGTGAGATCACTTACCTTTAAGAAGCCGGGTTCGCATCCAGGATAAAACGTTCAATAAATGTTAGTATTAATATCTCCATTTCCTCTCTTCTTTTTCACTTAGAATTCCATCAAATAAACAGGCGTAATTCTGCAATTCCTCATCATTTGACATTTACAATCAGTGAATATGATAACAAAAGTGCTCACATGTCTACAAATGTCTTTATACTTCACTACCTTCGAGACGTTACGTTGTTCACGTCGCAAACAACAGAAAAACGCTTCGCTAAATAGGTAGACTCTCGAATATTTGGCCAGATAAGACGTTTTCATTTTAAGGCATGTCAGACACATTTTAAATGAAGGAACGTTAGAATTTTTTTTAAAAAAATATCTTCGGTATCGTAGATGTGTGATACAAAGTGGAACAATTTTGAAAAAATACAATTTAGTCAGATATTAAATTATGAACGTTGGACTTTACATAGCAGCAACATTAATATTCGGATACACTTAATAAAATAAGGAACAAAGGAAGTAGCTAAAAATGAGTACATAAAAAATATTACGTGGTAGAGTGGCACAGCACGCTACGACGCCAGGGGTTCCGGTTTCGAATCCCGACCTGTGCAGGAGTGTTCTTTGTGATTGTCCCTTCATCAGTTTCACCATTTCGTCGCTCATACTCATCGTTGCTTTCTTAACCGCCAGATTACCATTTCGGATGTACAGACGGGATCAAATGAAATGTACTTCCGTTTTCCTACCAACTCAGAAGCGAGTTGGAAACTCTTCATTGCTCCTGTATAGATAAGAAAGTGGGGGAGGGCAATAGCAGACAAGGCCAGCACGCAAACTTGTTTCCGGCAAAGCGTCTTGTTGGAGTCTTGGCAGTTTGTGGAAGGATTTTGTGTTCCTCCCCCACCCCAACCCCGCCTTTCTCTCTCTCCTTGAGTTTGTGTTTGTGTGTGTGTGTGTGTGTGTGCGCGCGCCGACACCTGTTTCATTTTAAGTTTGACGTATTTTTATTGCATCGACTAATTGCTGTCATGACTGGAAATGAAACAGGTTAGCAATGGAGACATAATGAGGGATCACAAATACAAAAATTCCGGGCATGAGTACTTAGTAGTAGTAAAGGTAAGGTAAAGTTCGTCGTGCGTATAGAACCGTGCCATGAAGGCACATTTAAGGGTTTGTGGCAGTAGGGTGTCGCATATTCTCGAGTTCGGACATTTTGGAGGTCATATGACCAGCACCACGCTCCAGCCGTCTTTACTCCCCAAGGATGTAGAAGAAACGAGAAAATAAAAATGTTTTACATTCTGCGTATGTGACAAGTAATTTTTTGGATATTGTCTTTGAAGTATCTGTTAACATCCTAACCCGCAATTTTGTTTAAGGATAAAACTGGTTGAAGGCCGCGAGTGTTCCTGAGAAGTAATGAACATATCACAGAACGCGCAATAGTTTAGCTCGCGTTTTTCTGAAAAAAAGAAAGAATGATATACAAATCAATTTTACGAATGCTTACGTCATTGTGACCATGGAGTGCATTTTGCACACTAACGAGGATCTGGCGTCATGACATAAGGTCAGTATAATGGTCTGTGGGGTTTGGACTGTGTCCTATCCATTTACGTTTGTAGTTGTCCTTTCACAAATTTCATCTTAACACACCTTTCATACTTATCTTTGTGATTACCCAAAAGTGGAAGAAAAGCGAAATAAAATAAATAAACACATCGATTATTGTGTCCCTGCGTTTTTCAATCTTTCTTCATGACCGAAAATTTATGTTTCACTGATGTAATGCATCACTTTAATCATGTGAATTATTTTCCGTCATCGTTGTGTGCTTAATCATTCCTTAAAGCATAGACTCTAATGCTGTTGTCCTTAGTGTAATTGATCTTATTGTGTGGAAGTTTTGATGTGGACAAAATAATGGTGAAGAATAAATCTCAATTGATTGTTCGAAATTTAAAATATAATAACTCCGAGGTGACGCATATTAACTGTTCTTAGTTCGATGTCAAAGAACGATTTCTCCTATACATTAAGAAGGATTCCGGCCTCCGTGGTAGAGTGGTTAGCACAGCTTGCTTAAACACCGGCTTTGGCATTGTGTTCATTCGGTGTTCATTGTGAGTGTCCCTTCATTAATTTCATCATTTCATCGACCATCCTCATCGTCGCGTTTAGCCAAAAGTGGCACAAGAAGCGAATTAAAATAAAGCAAATCAATCAATCAATCGATCATAGGGTCTCCGGTTTCATAGAGCAGTATGCAAAGCATTTCGTCATGGATGCCCTCAAAATTCAAATAATAATTTGCAACAGAAAACCTGATATTAGAGTATTTTAATAGTTTAGGCATATTAACAATTCACGTCAACCAACAATAAACAATTTATTGATTGATTTTCTTTTATTATACTTCGCTTTTTGTGCCACTTTTGGCTAATTTGCGAAGATCAAACATTCATGGCCAGGCCAGGATTCGAACCCGGAACCCCTGGTTCTGAGATTTCGGCCTGTGTATGGGGTTGGTGGCCATCCACCGTCGTGAGGAAATTGAGGAGCTACAAATTAGTAGCGTGACGCGGCCATGGAAACCTGCAAAGACTGAAGACCACAGATTAGCTGAAGACTTGTCTTGTTAACCACGCGTCACCCCATAATTCCAACCTCGGCAGGTGGAAGTGAAGCCGGCAGTCGGTAGGTAGGACGTGGCCCTCACGGACCGTTGCGTCACGGGTTATTATTATTATTATTATTATTATTATTATTATTATTATTATTATTATCATCATCTTCAATCAAATAAAGCTTTATCGTTATATATTACCGTATTTCATCGCATAATCGTCGCACCCTGTTTTTCAATCCAAAGAGAGAGAGGAGGGGGGGAAGGCAGAACACAAAATCCTTCCACAAACTGCCAAGACTCCAACATAAAGCTTGCTGGAAACAAGTTTCCGTGGTGGCCTTGTCTGCTACTGCCCTCCCCCACTTTCTTATCTATACAGGAGCAATGAAGAGTTTCCAACTCGCTTCTGAGTTGGTAGGAAAACGGAAGTACATTTCATTTTATCCCGTCTGTAAAGCAGTCCCAATGTCTGCTCCAAGTTGCACAGCTGCTTTCAGAGCCCTTGGTTTGAGAAGGGGGTGGGGGTGAGGAAAGGGTCTTGATTTTTCATACCGAAGCTCCTTCATTTCTTTCTCCCATTTATCTTGGTTGAATTTTCTGAGATACGGAATTTACCTCATTTTGCTTTTCATTACGTTTTATTGCGTTACCCACGGTACGCTTACATGTACTTAACATTTTCAATTTCCTTGCACGTACCGACACCCTTTGGTTAGATACGGCAAATATAAATAGCTGTCGTTCGTCAAATGTTGTTTTTTTGTTTTGTTACCCATTTTTCTCGTACTTCAGTCAGGGATCAATGCAGTTACTCATAACAGATGTAGTCAGGAAGTAGCATGAATTGTTCTTTCCCCGCATTGTAGTTGACCGGTAAAAAACTATGTAACAGTAACAGAAGGCTTTCAAGATTTGTCTGAATATTAAAGTGATCTTTTTTTTCACACCCAAATATAAATAACTAATTTCAGATTTGAAAACGTAACAGGGGTGTAAGGGGTGACCTTCCACGCAGTACATACACCCAATCGTCAAAATCAGTTCCACGTAGTACACCCTGGGCTGCCTTTTGCTGACTAACAAGTCTCTGGCGACTGGCCAGTATAATTCTGTATGTTCTCCTGCTTTTTGTCATGTGTGCTGAGTGCCCCTTTACAGCCTCAGCTTTTAACCTAAGTCAGAATATTTTCATATTTCAGTTATGCGACCTTACAGTTATGTTATTTGTTGTGGTAAGGGGCTGGACCCAGTATAACGTGGCGGGTGCAAAATAGCCTAAGTGCTGAAACACCCAAAATTAAAAAAAAAAATAAAAACGTAACAGGGAATATAGCTTTAATAAATGCGTATAAATATTTCACAATGGATTATATTTATGTACATGTTGTTAATTGTGAAATATTGTGAAGAAATGAAACAAAATGCTACGTTTCGGTTACTAATGTGAGCCACTGTATATGTAACAATGTACAATGGTCAAATACAACTTTGCAGACCTCCGTGGCGGAGCGGTTAGCACATCGCAATACGACGCCACAGGTCCCGAGTTCGTATCCCAGCCTATGCATCATTTTCATTTTTCTTTGTGATGTCCTTTCGTCAATTTTGTAATTTCATCACCCATCCTCGTCTTCGCGATTAGCCAAAAGTGGCAGAAAACCAAAGTTAAATATAACAAATCAAAATCAAACATTACTTGGCATGACAAGAATGGATAGGTTATTTTGAAGCTGCTGTTATTAAAAGCAAATTTTATGTAGCTTTCCTAGACAGAAGTTTCAAACACAGAAACTGATTGATTGGATAACACCTGTGGATTCCTACTCGAGCAGAAAATGTATATGTTTCCATTTATTACTTACAACAATAGCAGACTGATTTCCCGCTAAATCAAAGAAAACTTGCATTCACAGTTACAAATTGACGTGTTGAATGATTTCTCTCACTCCAATTCTGCTTAATCGAACAGCACACCACAACGTGGGTCATTAAATATTTGCAACTTACTCTCGAGTTCCTCAACTAAAAATAAATTGACTGCGAAACAAGACCTCGTCTGCGATAACTATATACCACGTTATATGAAGAGTATACGCAAGTTGAAATTCCATCATAATAATTTGAATTCTTCTAGTAGCTACAAACATATTTTTTCATACATATTTTCTTAGCAAAATATGAAGTTCCTCACTTCAACAAGGATAACATATACACAGTATTCCACAAGAGTTTTTAGTTCGAGCTAGTCGTAATATGAATATACACGTCACTTCATTACTTAGTTTAAAAAAAGTGCCAGGCAATGTGAATTCGACGGCATGCCTGAAATTATTTGCAGTATCTCATGTATCAAGGGGGCTTTTTAAGTAAAATGAAGGACACATACCACATGCTTGGGTCAATTGAGAGTAGTAGAAACGTAATTATACTGCATGTTGCAACTGAAACAGTATCCTCGAAGCCGAAGTCGTTGAGTGATCCACTCATAAACTCTCTACCAAACATTTCAAGTTCGAGTAGACACCTGGGCATGAGCGTTTTCTTTGGTAACCATCCCTTCATAGATTTAATATGATCATCATTAATGTTCATAGTCGCGATTATCTACAAGTGGCAGAAAAGCGATACAAGAACAATACAAAAGTAGAAGAAACAAAAGAGGATAAAAGGATGAACTTAGTTAATGATAGGAAGTTTTATAAAATTACTGTTTCTTGAAGAATCTTGTCCTTTGTTCCGATTGTATTTGTCAGTCACACGTTGCTCAATGTCCATGTCGACTGTCGTTCTTACATTCTTGAAAATTACTTTAATGTCTGCCTATGCTCTTCTTTCAAACGTGGTAGGCGCTCTGTCTGTTTCTACACCAAAAAGTTTAATTCATCTCCTGTCCAAAAAGGCAAGAATTACTGAAAGTAATTTTCAAAATTGTAAGCAGATGAGGGCCCTTGTAAAATACGTGTACTGTCCTTTTATTCGCTTAGTTTTGAGAATCACTCTCCATACAATTGTTGCCTACTTCAGAGTCCAAAGGCCCTGTCTAGCTACAGACCAGTTGCACAAACGCGGTTTCATTTGTTTCGTACACAAATTCCATCCTTTATACGTATTTTCTACTTGCTAAAAGCAGCGGCGGCTCAAGGGGGAGAGCCGCCGTGCCATGGCACTACCCTCAGAAGAAATGCATACCTAGCCCCTAGCCCAAGTATTGTTAAATTAATACATTGATAGTTTACAGACAATGAGATTCGAATCTTTCAATCGGTCAAGCTGACGTGACGACCGCCCCAACCACAGACTAGATATGAACCGCCCCAACCTCCTCACTGCATCGCCAGCTGTTTCGTATCCTCGGCGAGGCAGCGGTCGGCGCCACCCAAGAGCTGGCCTAACCAAGTTGAAACGCGTGCAGAGGGTTGGTGAAGTCTCAGCGAGTAACCTTTGCACCATAAGCCGGGAAGAAGGTGGCAGGGGGTGGTGTTAGCCAATGGGGTTAGCCCATAAGACACCAGCCGTGCCCGTTTAGCACAGCAAGGGAACTTTCTCAGTGTTGACACCGTTGCCATCTTCAGAGATAAGTCGCTAAATACGACGGATTTGTACGACCCGTTGGGGAAGTAATTCGTGAAAAAGGTACTATCTACTTTTCTGCCAACATTTGGAGAAACGAACCTAGTATTTTTCCGAAGTTAAATGAACATTTTGATAATAGATAGATGCGCCTAGAGGGCCATCCAGACTTTTTAAAAATATAAAAGTAAAAATTCCTTTGGCATTTCGACAATTTCTTTTTACATCAAATGTAGAATATTTTCAACGTCCAGTTGGAATACGTGTGCATGGGGGAGGAGAAGGTGAGAAGATTTGCTTTCCCTTCCTCTTGTAATTGTGTTTTTAGTGAAGTGTCCTGTAGTGTTTAAAGATAGGTTAGTGAGTGAAGATGAATCGTATTAGTGTGTTATTACTTAAACACACTGTTTTCCACGCTACCAAACAAGGATATACATCTTGGCCAGTGGGGCAACCTCAAGGAGGGGGGCCAAGGCATTGCGGAGGTTTTTTTTCTTCGATTTCTTGATCACGTTGACAGTACCCGCCGGCCGCCACTGGCTAAAAGTGCCTTTCATATCGCCTCAGGGCGTTGTCTACTCGGATGCTTCGTGATCGAAGGTCACGTGTACAAAGTTTCAGATTTTCCGATTTGCGTGGTGCTGCTGCTATCAGTTCGGTTCGCCTTCTCAAGGTCGCGCAGCAAGCAATTATTTTTCGTCTTCCGATAGGAAAAAGCTTGCCTCTCGCTTATGTGGACGAACGCGTGGCACGGATGACTTTTTGGCTCGACCATGGTTGGTCCTTTATGTTTCGTCCTTCAGCATTTTAATCTAAGAACGAATCATTCTCATCGAAAAACATAATGTATTTTTTTTTAATTGATGTAACACATGTAAACCGAGAGCGAGAGATAGATAGATAGATAGAAACGTTTTCCTTCAACAAACGTTTGTTTTCCTATTGTATAAAGTGAACGCACATGTTAAAATTCATCTTGCATAGATATTCAAATTAGAACAAATTCACGTAAAGTGATTAAGTATGCAGAAAAGAAATATATTTGTGATAAATACATAGTTAGTCAGTAAATTCCGATAACCAGAATTCTGTCACGCCGAATGAAACGTTTTGTTTTACAATTTAATGTTTTCACTGACATCCAAAACGAAAATACGTATTATAACTTAATGACTTTCAAGGTGTCAAAATATTGTAATGTTACTATGCTGCCGATCACAATTATGAGAACGCTACGGGTCCCGGGTCCGAATCCCGGCCTGGGCGTGGATGTTTGTGAGTGTGCATTCATCAATTTCATATTGTTATCACCAATCTCCATCTTCGAGAATTAGCCAAAAGTGGCAAAAAAAAAGCGAAGTCAAATAAAGCAAATCAAAATCAAACAATTATGAGACTTCTTCGAAAACGCCTTCGATAACGGTATTTGCTATTCGTAACGGATATGTGTATCACTTTTTCGAAACAGACTTTTGTGGAGGAAAAGAACTGTAACGTTACAAAAGTAACGAGCACAATTATACGAGAGACCTATGTTATTCTCTCCGGAACACGGCATCGGACACGGTATTGCACATCGGAACGTCTGTATGATACCAGCTATAAATAACGTTGTTGCTTTGAAAAAAGGAGTGTAACGTTTTTTCAGTAGTGACCTCAATTAAGTTACTGGTTAATTGTAACGTTACTATCACTTTCCACACACACTAAAGTTACTAGTCAATACGTGACGAACCTCTTTCTTACCCTGTAACGTTACTGGTTGCCGGCAATGGATGTAACGTTAAAGTGTCACGTGAAGACCTACTTCTTTAAAGATCAGTTATGGTTCGGTACCGTTATGCACACCTGTAACGTAATGTTCATATACCTGAGGTAACGTTTCTGTTCACGAAAAAAGTTATTCTGTTTCTGGTTGTAACGTAACGGAAACCGTAATTGAAAATACCGTTCCATTTCGTTACGTTACGACTCCCTGGTTCGAGGTCCCTTCATTAATTTCATCACATCATCCTCATTTTCGCGATAATCAAATGTGGCAGAAAAGCGAAGTAAAATAAACCAAACCAACAACAATATGAATGTGCGATCTCTTGCCCAAATAAATACATTCGTTGGAGGTCAAGAGATTAGTATATTTAAAAAAATACACTACTAAAACGAGAGCGAGAGAGAGCCTGAGCAAATATTTGTAATTTAATCATTATATATTCCATATTTGAAAAACAAAAAAATAAAGAAAGCATAACATTTAACACGTTCCCATTTCATAAATAATAAAACTACACCCCATATTATACATACATATTGTATAACGTGTAAAAGGTTGTGTAAATACAGAGAACATAAGTACTGCAGAAAACTTTCCCTTGAGTTCTTTAGAGAATTTACAAAGGAATCGAATAGAAACCAATCCCCTATCTGTCCTATAGGAGATAGACTGAGGGAGCTGAAAGCACGGGCTTTCAACCATTGCAGCGGGGGCGAGGGGACAAGGGAGGTAGAGGCAGAAATATTACCTTTTCCTTCGGAAACCCGTTTCTACCTGGAACTGCTAAGGCGGAAGAAGAGCGAGCTGGCCCAGTTTTGTCCGCCGATCACACCGAGGGACGAGAAGCGCGTGAAAAGAAAGTGTTGCATATGAACTGTGGCTTTAGCAAGACAATAAATATTGTGATTTGAAAATAATTAGAGATGTGAGATTGATTAATCTATCTCTGCTAGACTAGCTACTCCTCAGTGCACGTCACTGGTAATAATATACTTTCGCTCTCTGAATCTCCCATATAAATGCTAGGGGCCGTCTGCTTCAGCCGAGCTCACTGCTTCTCCGGTGACGTCACGCCTTCGTGCAAGATCGGCAAGATGGGCTACAGAGCCTTGAATAACGTGGTGTGGAAAACGACCCAAGAAACTGGTTCCACAGACGGATGAGAAACATAGATGGCAGTGCGATCAATGTCGGTGCTAATTAAGTAATGCGGCTTTGTTAGTTTTTGGAATATATTATGTAGATTTGTTTGTCTTGAAAGGCGGTACGTGAATTGATGGAAACAGTTATATTTGTGTAGCGATTTGCAGTCACGAAATGACATTAATTTGGAAAGAAAAGTATAATAAAATTAATAAATAAATAGCATGCGTAACACAAGAAGAAACATCGCAAAGTGATTCCGGACGTCAGGTGTTGGATTGTGTAGCTACTAGAGTTTTATTTTTCTATGTTATTAGAATATAAATAGTATCCTGAGAGATATTTCATACCGAGGCGACAAACCACAAGTGTCGCTTGGAAGCGAGCAGTCCGTAATCAATGCAGCCTTTCGAACCGTAGGGACACAAGCTCTGACTGCACTGTTTCCTCAAGGAGATATTACACCAAAGCGACACGCGACAAACGATACGAGGATTTCACACCAAAGCGACACGGGTCCTTCGGTCCAAGGCAACTTTCACACCGAAGCGACACATGTTGCTTGGAAACGAGCCAATCAAAAGCAACATTTCACATCGTAGCGGCATGACGGGAAGCACAGGCCAGCGTTCGGTTGGTGAAATCCTCAAGGGACAAGTGTCGCGTGCCCCTTGTTGCTTTGGTGCGTAATCTCCCTAAAGCAAGACACTCATTGGATCGCGCATGCGCGAACAACAAACCACGGCAACATGTTGCAAGCTATTGAGGAAATGGCCCAGTTTGAGCGACGCACAAGCGACAAATGTGACTTATAGCATAGAAAAGTTAGGGAATAGAAGTGGAAGCTACATTTAAACCTCGCTGCGCTTTGAAATTGCATTTCCATCGGTGGCCAGTAGATGGCGCGGCCGTCTTCTTTTGCTGCTCGCAGTAAATAGGGGGGGAGATTCATTGTCCCACTGGAGTGTCCTTCACCACAGAAAGGACAGGGGTGGGTTGTGAAACAGGTTTTCTGAAAACGAGGGGGAATATATGTCTTTTTCTGATTTCATGCAGTTCGTGAATTTACGGAATGAGGACTTTGCCAGGCAGCTACATACCCTACCATGGCGCGAAATCATTGAAGATTGATTTTTTTTCAGGGGGGGGGGGGCGCAAGAAGATTGTGGTCTACACAGACATACACAAACTATACATATATATTATGTATGTGCATGAAACTTTTCAAATTTTCTACCAAGCATCTGAGAAGAAAGAGCCTATATGATTAATATTTATAATGTTATTAAATATAAATTTAAATTACTAAACATGTAAAAATACATTAGTATTTAATACATATAAGGGAATTTATTTGATATTTTTTATGTATCAGATATTTATAACTGCCTTCTCGATTGCGCCGTGAATACGTTTTCGCCTTGCAATCAAGGAGTCCCGGGTTCGATACCTGGTGGACAGGCACGTATCCAAGGAGGGGGCTTAGGGGGCTCGAGCCCCCCCCCCCGAAAGTTTTCAGTTTACCCTAGATAAAATGAGGTTTTTGGTTCCTTGTGGTGTGAAATAAAATAAAATAAGGATAATTTAAGAAGATAATTAATTATGGAAGAAAGACGGAGAATGTTCTGTAACTATATTATTGATAATAGCTCGTATCCAAGTTGGGAATCAGGGGGATCGAGCCTCCTTCCCCAGGAAATTTTCAGTTTACACTAGATAAAATTAGGTTTTTGGCTTCTTGAATAATGTGACAATTATTTAAGGAGAGAAATAATTATCGAGGCAAGACGGGGAATGTTCTATAACCCTGTTAATAGCGTGTATCCAAGGTGGGGATCATGGGCTCGAGCCCCCTTCCCAGGAAATTTTTTAGTTTACACTAGATAAAATTAGGCTATTGGCTTCTTGGATAATGTGACGATAATTTGAGGAGAAAAATAATTATCGAGGCAAGACTGAGAACGTTCTATAACATTGTTATTGTTAATAGCACGTATCCAAGATGGGGATCAGCGGGCTCGAGCCCCCGTCAGTAAAATTTTTCACATTTCGTTAGGTTATTGGAGATTTAATAATATGATGATAATTTAAGAGTAATAATTATAGAGGCAAGACGGAGAATGTTCTATAACCTTATTATTGTTAATATCATGTATCCAAGGTGGGGATCAGAGGGCTCGAGCCGGCCCTTAAGGAAATTTTTCAGTTTACACTGCATAAAATTATGTTTTTGTCTTCTTGAATAATGTGACGATTCAAGGAGATACATAATTATAAAGACAAGACGGAGAATGTTCTATAACCCTGTTATTGTCAATTGCATGTATCCAAGGTGGGGATCAGGGTACTTGAGCCCCCCTCCCACACACATACACACAAACAGGAAATGTTCAGTTTACACTACATAAAATTATGTTTTTGTATTCTTGAATACTGTGACGATAATTGAAGGAGATTCTTAATTATAAAGACGGAGAATGTTCTATATAACCCTTTTGTTGATAATATTGCACGTAAACCATTCTTGTGCTTTTGGTGTTGTCGCAGCAAACTTTTTGGAAGCTGCACAACAAAGGTAGCGCAACTAGTAGGACGATTCGTTGTAATTTTTAATCTCTGGAAAGCACGAGAGGGAACGTTCTTGAATAAGAGGAGTCGAACTACTGGCCATATTAACGAATCGTTTTATCTGCGGAACGTTCTAGAATATAATGAGGATATAAATATGCTGCTTCAATTTACCAGTTGATTTGTACAACAGAATCGGTTAATGAGACTTCAGAATTTCCAGAGTATGGCAATTCATACAGTCGATTAGTGATCTGTGAGTGTCCATTGCTTGCTTTGTAAGATCTAGTGATTCTAAAATAAAATGGACTGAATATCGTAAAGTAACGAAGTCTACTAGTTCGGGTCCAAAGCTGAAGACATTGACGACAGCGGAACTTCCGGAGCCTCAGTGTAGTGCAGCTAGTTCAGGTCGAGGGCCGAAGAGATCGAAGGTCTCTCTCTCTAAAGTGAATATTTCAGAGGTTTATTAAAACAGAAATATGCTTCACAGATCAACTGAAAATCAAAGTTTTGAGTGATGATTTAGTTGTGCCCGAACAAAATTTCATGTATGCAGTCCGAGAATTTCATGGCATAAAATAAATAAATTTGTTTAAGCCTACTGGGTTCACACACACACAAATACTTAACTACCATGAAGGGACAGCCGAAAATTTCATGAATGTCGAGAAGAGAAACAAGAAGATGTTGCATATGTAGTTATTTTAACGGAAATTACAGGCTCTACCAGGACCTGAATCAGGGCTCTGGCACACCATGCCATTGCTCTACCAACTGATCCACGAGCCACCCTTGACTTCGACTGAGCTTGCGCTAAAATGTATAGGCTACATAGTACATGTTCTGTGTATGTCAAATTGTAAGATGTTACCTGTTTTATTAACAAGCACAGAAAATAAAGGAGAAAGAAGAAAACTGATGGGCATTCCCACCGGTTGAGGAGACATTTTTCTTCGGTGGTCAACACGAGCTGCTGCTCGTGGCCTATTAATGGAGTTTTCACACTGTGTTGCCCGAGGATTTCACAAGTCGAACGTTGGTTTGTGAGGCCTTTTGTGTCGCTACGGTGTGAAACGTTTTGTTCATTGTCTCATTCCATACGTCATGTATCGCGTATCACTTCGGTCTGAAATCTACTTAAGTTTTGAAGATCCAAGTCACAAGGGTGGAAAATTAGGGCTTTGTTAAGGTTAGGTGCGAAGGCAGGCGAAAGCACTCTAAAGGATAAAATCCAAACCTGCAGGAAGACTTTACTTAAGTCTCGAATACGAAATGATAAAAACTTCTGGTGAGTTGATTTAAAAAAAAAAAATGTGTCCGAGATAAAGAATGGCGTTCCCAGGATTATCGGTAGGGAGAAGGGTTACGAATACTATTTTTGGTAGTCAGTCCTCATTTTGCCATCCTTTCCTGTCTTTGAAGTTTTTTTTTTTTTGTTTTTTTTTGTTTTAAGGAATACTGGATCAAATGGAGTTATGACCCCACCAATGCTCCCTTCGGCACGTCAATAGAAATAAATAAGTAAGCATTTGATCATATTGGGAGACGAAACATTAGATGTGTTGGGAACGGAAGGTTTTTTAGAGGCCTGAATATGAACAATTTAGTGGGGTTCGGCTTTTATAAGAGCTGCAAACATGGGAGGACAAGACACAGTAGTGGTGTTCAGGCTCGAATCAGAGAGAAATATTCGAGAACTGTCTGCGTCCAACTCGCAGCCCACAGTTTCAATCTTGCATTGTCGAGTGGATTGTCCATCCCGTGCATGTGTAACGGCTTCTTAAAAACACTCAGGCACCATAGATGTGTTGATGCCTGATGAGAAGAACTGGACAAACACACACACTCAGATGGTACTGGTACACAATGTTAATGCATGGAAAGAGGGGAGTCGAGTGATAAAAAACGTTCCGATTTCACGTTGATTAAAATGGCAGCCTTAAACAGTGGCAACAATTTACTTTATAGTTGCTCCCCATTTTTTTGCCTCTTATTCCTAGGCCTTGTCTACCAAGAGAAAGTAAACTTTCCTTGCACCCCCCCCCCTCCGTTTTGGAACCCAATCGCCACCACAGGCCTTAAACATACAATTGTGAGGTTCTATCTATATATCTTAAAGAGATGATGTTCAGCCCCCCCCCCCGAAAGGAATTCCTGGATACGTGCCTGCTGGTGGAGGCACATAGTGATTCGGATCCCACTTTAAACTATCGTTTGATTGACTTGTTATTGATTTTTAGTTTTGGTTATTATGTATAGTTTTTCTACCTACCTGTGGGTGATCGCGGCGATAGGGTTGAAATAAAACATTATCTCTTATGCCTTTAGAATCGGTTTGGATGGAAGGGGGAAGGGTGCGTGGTATTCGCATTAACACAAGGTTAGTCGAGCAACTGTGCAGAATAAGGTTGACTAACAATGGCAGTGAGCCTAAAGTATCCAAAGTAAACATATATTGCTTAAATATGTCTGCATTATACAGTGACTCAACTACAGGGGGGACAGGGGCTAATGCGAGCAATTACCCCTTCGATTTCAAATTTTATGCAAATAAAAATTCATTTTGTAAAATTTTCTTCCTTGTTTCGCTCGCAATATCTGCTATTCTTGTTTTCATCAAGTTCAGAGGGGCGGCGGGAGCCAGCCATTGGGCACGAATGATCTAAAAAAAGTTGTAAAAGAGAGAATGCCATGGCGTCCAGGGAAATTAATTGCGCACTAATAAATCAATATTGTTTTCAATTGCACAAATTGGATCTAAAAATTTTTGAGGTATCTATCTGCATTTTTACGGACCTTCTCATCGGACTAAAATGTATGATATAAAGTAATCCCCTCACATTAGCCTTCTAATACTAATAGTAACTAATGTATTCAACAATGTGCTCATTTCTGTTTTGGGGGTTGAACTGGACCTCTAGATTTCTAGTGTTAACCCAGCATCACAAGTTCAATTGAAATCTAGTAGAAGGAAATATGGCGGAACTCCAGCCTTGAAAGACGGGTAATAGGGCGGTGATGGGACTTCATTCACTGAAAATTCGTCACTCAATGAAAGTCGATCGGAAAGACTGAATTCCGAAAAGGATTTCAATTTTAATAATAGTGGACATTATTAATAATAATTTCAACAATAGCATTTCTTTTCGATATATTTCATGAAACAAGACCTTTTTATATTAATAATAGATCGTCAGTGCTGGAGTTGTGGGTGTGGAGAAGGAGTGCAGAGGGGTGCTTTTCCCCCAGTTATGTACATTTCCATTAACCATCGCCTCCTGCTAGGATAATTTGCATAAGCATCCCCCACTTCTTCATTGTCTCCATGCTGATCTACACAAAGACCCTCCTCGACCAAGAGGCCTCCCTGATGGCGCAGTGGTAGCGTCGTCGCCTTGTAATCAAGGGGTCCCGGGTTCGATACCAGGTGGAGGCACAAGTGGTTCGGATCCCACTTTAAACTGTAGGTCCACTCCCGATTAGCCTTACTGTGCATAAAGTGGACTTAAAACACCAAATCAATCCAATCCTCCTCGACCAAGCATACCAGCTATAGGAGTATCCACTTCGAGCACTGTAGATCATAAAATAAAAACACACTGGAAAGAAGGAAATGTCCACAGAATTTCAATATGGAAGAAAAATGAACTTCACAAAATGCCCCCAAATAATGGTAACATTTAACCCATACGCTGTGAACCCTTAGGGCAAAGGGATAATTCGACTCCACATCAAACTGAGTTTTGGGACCACTTTGAAGTAACATGGAACAGGTGTAAACTATTTTAGAGTTTTTTTCAGCTCTTATTTGAATATAAAAAGGCTTAGAGCCATCTTGAAAATATTTGATGTGAAGTTACATTCAAATACCACACGTAAAATTAAAATTAGTGATAAAACTTCATGATTTATCAAATTTAATTCTTTATATTGTGCAGCAACAAAGCAACGACTGGTTGAGTAACTGGATCTTTCTATACTGGATTCATGCAAGAAATAATAAGTTATGTCAGCGTTTCGTTAAAAAACGCAACAAAAGTTTTTTAGTGCCTAAAAACCTATTTTGCTTGTTAGAACCTATTTTAGGTTACACTGTGACCTGTGCAATACAAAGTGGTCTGATCTGTGTGGTCTTGCTCACTTTGGCGTCACTTCCATGCTTTGTGGCATTCACGCCTTGCAAACTAACATTTCAGCATTGAAGTTTGTACCACTCACTATATTTTTGTTGTAAGATTTTCAGAATATAAGATGATCTTCACAGACAAAATTGCGGAGTTTTACTGTGGATAACATGAAAACAGATTGGTGCCTAACTATACGGCGATGAGTGGATTTTAATAGCAAATTTCCAATGTTGAGTTCTGCCATCGCCGTAGGGTTAGGCAACACACATAACGTTATGCAAGATAGTGCATATTTCAGGATATATGTGTCCCATTTTCATTGCCGGTGACTATACCTAATCAGCAGTATTCAGAAATTTTGAACTATTTTAAGTTTTTTTTTTAACCTACTTCAGGATTTTTCGAGTCTAACTTAAGATTTTTAGGACCTATTTCAGGATTTTTAGCAGTGACGTGCACTGAGGAGTAGCTAGTCTAGCAGAGATAGATCAATCAATCTCAAATCTCTAATTATTTTCAAATCACAATATTTATTGTTTTGTTGAAGCCACAGTTTATATGCAACACTTTTTTCACGCGCTTCTCGTCCCTCGGTGCGTTCAGCGGCCTAGCTCGCTCTTTTTCCGCCTCACAGTTCCAGGTAGAAACGGGTTTTCGAAAGGGAAGATTTCTGCCTCTACCTCCCTTGCCCCCTCGCCCCCGCTGCAATGGTTGAAAGCCTGTGCTTTCAGGCCCTCCAGTCTATCTCCTATAGGACAGATAGGGGATTGGTTTCCCTTCGATTTCTTTGAAATCCTCTAAAGAACTAAGGGGAAGTTTTCCTGCAGTACTTCTGTCTTCTGTATTTACACTACTTTTTACACGTTGTACAATATGTATGTATACTATGGGATGTGCTTTTATCATTTATGCAATTGGAACGTCTTCTGTGCAGACAAAATTTTATGCTTTTTTTTAAAATATGGAATATATAATGGTTAAATAACAAATATGTGCTCACACTCTCTCTTGATCTCGTTTTAGTAGTGTTTTATTAAAATATACAAATCTCTTGGCCTCCAATAAAAAAAATGGATAAGCTAAACAATCATAAATACGGATTTATTTATTTGGGAAAGTGAACGCTCGTTCTAATTCTTGTTGTTGGTTTATTTTACTTCGCTTTTCTGTCACATTTGGTTATAGCGAAAATGAGGATCAGTGATGATATAATGAAATTGATGAAGGGACCTCGCAAAGAACAATTCAGGCCGGGATTCGTGACGAGCGTGCATTCTTGTTCTTATGTGTTGTACTCTGCCTGCAGTGGATAATGAGAAAATTAGAAATGAAAAATGTATCCCAGAACTCAAAAAGCCAAATGAATATCATTGAAGAAAGTAGAAAAATGGTTTGTTTAAAGTTGTGTTTTGTTACCCATCGCTTTTTCTAGCTGTATAGATTTAATCGGAATAAGTAGCTAAGAGCTTGGAAAGTCGTGAGGGACAATCATAAACAGAGAATTCTAGGCACCTGATTTCACAGTACCCTGCAGATGCACTGGGAGGAAATTATTTGTATTTTCTTCTCTCTTCCATTGCTTTTCCTAATTTCTGCCATGACGATGAACGTTGATTAAATTAAACGAGTGAAGAGTGGTTGCAAATAAACACTCATGCACAGGCCAGGGCTCGAGCCCGGATCCTTCAGTAACGAGATCGTGAGAAATTATGGAAATCAAGCAATGCAATTTTTTTTAAGAAACGAAAGATGGTATTTCAAAAATTCAACTGAAAATTACTACTCAGGAAAAATGCAGTTTGCTTTACCGATACCCACGTATCCGAATGGTTAGCGCCTTCCTCACATGTTTGTTGTCGGCCGACTGGATCTGTACCCGATGGAGGCCTATAGTGGTTCGTATCCCACATTAAACTATAGGTCTAGTCCCGATTAGCCTTTCTGTGTGTAAAATGGACTTAAAACGTCAAATCAACCATCAAATCAACCAACCGTGGGGGAGTGGTTACCACAGCGCGCTACAACACCAGGAGTTCCTGGTTCGAACCCCTACCTGGACATGGGTGTCATTAATTTTGTCGCATCATCTTCGCGATTAAACAAATGTATAAAAAAGCGAATCAAATCAAATCATTGATTGATTGATTGTTTGATTTAGTTTATTTTACTTCGCTTTCCGCCATATTTGGCTAATCGCGAAGACGATATGATAAAATTGATGAAGGGCAAGGGACACACAAAGATCACCCATTGCCAAGCCAAGATTCAAACCCGGCATCTCTGGCTCAGTAGTCAAATCAAATCGTTTTTGATTTTCGAAAGTGGGTGGAAGTTATGTGTACAATTTTTTGTAGTCATTCCTAACTTTGCAATTTTTCCTGTATTTGACGTTCTTCTTTTAGGAATACCGGGCCCTAAAAAAAAAGGGGGGGGATTATGACCCGTTGGGCACGCCACTCATTGCTACCCCAAGTGTCGACGTCACTGCACGTCACTGATTTTTAGAACCTATTTTAGGGTTTTTCGAACCTATTTTAGGATTTTTCGAGTCTAACTTAAGATTTTTAGGACCTATTTCAGGATTTTTAGAATCTAAAAATCCGAGGTCTAGTTATGAGATATGGGATTTTTCCTATAGATGTCCACCTGCGAGCAAGGAAGTTAATTCTGCATTTCGGAGGAGGACATATGTTAAGTTAGCCGGGCCCCTTTGGCCGAACCAGAACGCCCCTGCTTATTATCGAAGATGTCGTATCATATGTTACTGGAAACCAGATTTCTGTCTTGTAAATTAAATTATTTCATAAGCGACACTTCCTGTTGAATTTCTAAGCTATATAAAATTTCAGAAGCAGAGAGAGAGAAAGAATATTGCGGGGCTGGTTCTACACCTCGCCACACCCTGCATTGCCGCTAATTATCATGATCAATTGAGCTTTCGTGGCTGCCTTCAGTAGCTGTTATGTCAATCTTCGCAGGTTTCAGATTCAAATCTTCTGTGGAAAAATAGCAACGCATTGGCTTCGAGGAGGAGAGGGGGGGGGGTAACCTTGAGTTAGGACTCACTGTCGTAATGTTCCCAAGTTTACGACCGCAACCATTACCCCCCCGATGCCCAAACTGCTCGCGGATCTGATTCAGGTTTGGCCCGCTTTTGAAGGTCCTACAGGCATTTTCTTCCCCCAACTCTCGTGTTTACAATCCCGCCAGAGCCAGTTTCTCTGTGACGCAGGCCCGTAGCCAGGAATTTTTAGTAGGGGGGCGAAGTCAATCCTAGAGGGAGCAAATTTTTAATATATTGTGTTGCATTGGAAGATGCCCCCCTCCCCCTCCTCCAAAAGTGATAAGTAACAGGAAAGGGATGATATCTTGAAACTCCAACGAACAAAAAAAGTTCGAGCAACATCAAATAACAATATTTCGATAATGACATTTTCGGACTACCAAAGAATACAAAGATAAAGTTTAACATAAATAGGCTAATCGGGACTGTATCTACGTTACATTTACAGGTCAATAATGTTAATACACGATTAATATGTACCAACAGCTTTGGGCTTCTCTGCAGAACTGATTAAGGAAGACGTTTATAAATCGTGCTTCATAATGTTTTCCTCTAGTTTCCAGTATGCAAGATTTTTACGCTCATAGGAATCTAACGAGAATCCAAGAACACCATTGTGTTGTGTTAGGCAAGAAAAATAGAATTAATTAAATAATAATGGTTACATATTATCTACACTTTGATTGATTGATTGATTGATTGATTGATTGATTTAGTTTATTTTACTTCGCGTTTTGTGCCTCTTGGCTAATTTGCGAAGATGGGGATGAGTGATGAAATGATGAAATTGATGAATGGACATTCACAAACAACCAAGCCCGACCAGGATTCGAACCCGGGACCCTATATCTACACTTTGATGAATTGTTTAAACATTTACATTTTTTTAAGGCCTAGTTGCTAAAACATTAAAATGGGTCCCTTAGTCCAATGGATTCTATTTGCTTCAAATGAAAGACTCTTGCATCACTTCAGACAATCTTTGCCTACGTTAACCATTTTGCAAAATATTGTGTTGACACCTGACAAACAAATAGGAATCCCTTGATTGATCAGCGACTTCTTGGATTACACTGTCATCATTAATATTTCATATTTTTATCAAGTTTTATCGAGGGAAATGCTGTATCCTCTTTACATTTTGAAAAATACCTTCCTTAATGACTATGGTACGAAACCGAAAGATATAAGGGGCCTCCTTCGCTTTACCCCATTTCCGCGGCACGAAGTCTCTGAGCAGCTTATCGTCACCACTTTTTGAGCAGAAGAGTACAAACCCCAAATATCAGGGATTTTTATTCTGATACTAATTTTTACCAGTCACACAATGGCTTAAGATATATGAATAAAATTAGGAGAATCCACTACATAGCAGAAGAGTTGACATAATTATTTGTCAAAAAATTAGGTTGTGCCTGAGGTAGGTTTAACAGACAACTTCTGCTACAGACACAATTTATTATTATAAATATAAGAAAATAAATAGAATGTAATTTGAGAGATT
This sequence comes from Lepisma saccharinum, assembly GCF_977018435.1. NCBI lineage: Eukaryota > Metazoa > Arthropoda > Insecta > Zygentoma > Lepismatidae > Lepisma > Lepisma saccharinum. Next base: position 149,494,345 of record NC_139229.1, on the reverse strand, counting down.
TTCAATCGTATTTATTTCACTGCAGCTTTTTTCTACTTGTCATTTTCTTAAAACCTATATTCATAAGGTGCCGCCTGATAACATCGACAACTTTCACAGTGTGTGCAGGACATCAATGCAAGCAACTTTTCTCAGTCACTATTTGCGCCTCTAATTCAACTTTCGATGTTACAAGGAATCAAAATAGGCATCTTCTGTCCTTAATGAATGCAATCCCATTGTAAGCTTCGTAGTTGCAAATGTCATTTATTTTTACTGCCGTTTAAAATTCTGAGAGCAATACATAACATGCTATTGAAACGATATCATGCAAACAGTCAGGGTTAAAACTTAACTTTTCCTTTATAAAATGGATATCATAACACACACCTATGTTGCTTACCATATTTGATGCGTTTGCATAGAGAAATGATTCATAAGATTTGAAATTGATATTTACACTCCATAAGATGCTTAGTGTAACCCTATCGAACTACAAATTTTATCGCTTTCTAACCGAAATAATAATTGTGAAACACTATCACATTTTCATCGTGTTTGATAATAATTTGAGCCAGTAAGCTGTCCTACATCTTTCACTAGCCGACCTACATGGTAGGATGGTTACATAACGCGCTGCGAAGCCAGGGGTTCCAGGTTCGAGCCTGGGCATGAGTCTTCTTTGTGAGCAGAGGCGAAACCACAATTTTTTATCTGGAGAGGGGGGGGTCAAGTACCAGGACAAACGTGCTAATAATAATAATAGTAATATAGTGGTGGTAATGGTAGTAATAATAGTAGCATTACAAGACGTTATTATCGTCGTAAATCATGCAAAAGGGGATAGAAGTCGGTGTTAAAGCATTTGTGTTTGAACAAATTATTTGAAATATTTTTCCAACACGTTCAATTTCATATTAGCTAATAATGGAAAACAAGCACACAAACCGTATTTTTCAAGGACAGAATAATTACGAACATTATTATTTTGTACATATGACAA